>NC_132840.1:88357419-88726508 GCF_048164855.1 Canis lupus baileyi | reverse complement strand
GTTGTATCCTTCAAGTACTTAGCTCACAGTCCCCAGTCTGATTTAGGGACCCAGCACAGCAATATTTGGACCAGGACCAGGTGGGTTTCTGCTTTCATTTCTTCCACAAACACATTTTAGTTCTTTCTCTAATTCTAATCATTGTATTAAAGAGTGGGCATACAAGGGTGCAGGAACGGGCCTTTGTCAGAGTGCATAGGGGAAAAAAAGAGAGAAGAAAGTAGAAAAGCACAGGACAGTGGTAAATGTTGATTGTGGAGCACCTAACCCAGGTAGAGGAAGTTAGGAAATGTTTAAGGAAGAATAGCATAACCTGAGCCTTGAATCACCTATCATTATAGGTGATTTAAAGAATCAAGGATAGGAGATGGACATTTTATTAAGAAGGAAGAATATACCCAATGAGAAAGGTGCAGGAGAGAACCTTCTACTCTGAAAACAGCAGGCGGAACATGGTGACTCACTGCAGCATGTGGGAGTTGTTGAAAGTTGGCAGGAGGTAAGTGCTAGAAAAATCAGCAAGACTCTGTGTTCCATAGTAGGGATTTTAAATCAAAGACAATGGGAATCTGTTCCAAGATTTGAGCATTACATGGGGAAAAGCCCATTAATGCATCGGTAGAAGTAGCAGAAGTCACGACAGCAATCCAGGCAGGACCTGACGTGGATGAGAACTGAGGCGGTGAGGCGGGGATGGAAAGGATAGGACGGACTCGTGAGGCATTTATAAAGCAGAGTCCCAGGACTTGGTGTGGCAGCAACAAAAACTAACCAGAAAAAAATGCAGGTTCAAATTTGGGTAAAAGAGAGAGAAGGAGAGATGGGAGGCTGGAGGTAAGACCGAGTCAGAGTTGAGGCACAGGTTGGAGAGACAGCATATGATTAGAGCTGCAAACCAAAAGGAAATTCTAAATCCAGCTCAAATATGTTGCATTCCAGCCTCCTGTGCAGCATGCTCTGGAGAAATACAGCAGGCTGCTCCGGTTCACAAGAGGCCATGGGACGAAGGTTCACACTGAGGTGGTGACTACACCCAAGATGCTGCATGAGAACAGTCATGGAGAATGTGTGTGTGGGAGCATCCAGACTAGAAAAGGCATTGAGAAGTTGCATCTTGGGTAAAAGGAGGGAGAGCAATGCCACATAGAGGGAGGGTGTTTGTGTGTGGCAGGTGGGGCTTCAGAGCTTCAGAAGCAGGAGGTAGCCCTGGGCTTCCAGTGCCATAATAATGTTGCGGACGTTCAAGCGGTTATGGCAGGTGAGAACAAATGTGTGCATTGACAAGGGTAACGTCAGTTGTGTGGTGTGTGTGGGCGGGAGGGTGTTTCAACACAATCAGCAAAGACTTTCTTTTTTCTTTCAAGGGAAGCATATTTTTGGAAATAGCCATGGGACCTAGGTGAGCTCTGGCTGAGCGCATGGGCTGGAGAAGGAGGGACCATCCCTCCTAAGACCTGGCGCGAGGGAGCCATGTTCTCAGGGGACAAGCGGGTAACAGTGAGGTAGAGGGAAGAGAGGACCACTCAGTGAGGAGGTTATTGCTTGTTTTGTTTTGGATTTATTTTTCTAAGTGGCATAACCACCTTCCAAAGCACGTGGCTGCAGTGTTTGAGGGGGGTTGTGACAGATGCACTATGGAAGAATTCGAGTACGTGTGACTGGACGTGATGGACCTCTGACACTCGGGCAACAGCTGATGTTAACAGCTATCTAGAGATTACAGCTCCTTCATTCACACCTGGGAAACCTCAGGCTGAAGAATGTCTGAAAGCATTTTCTTTAGAAATTCACTTTTCCTTATCTAGAAAAGTGAAACCACCATGAATTCTCCATTCTTCATGGTGGTCTTTAACTTTTACTAAGTAAAATAATACAAAATTTAACAGGATAGGTTCTAGACTAAGAGCGCTCATAGTCAATTCCTGAATCCACCATTTACCAGCAACTTAAACTTGAAAAACCTTCCTATTTCCTATATTTTTCATGGTTTGTGAAATAATGTTCTTAGCTCAAAAAGGGTTGCTGGAGGATTAAATGAGATAATGCATGAAAAACACTTAGAATGTCCGATTCAGAATGAACTTTTTGTGAATATAGCTGATTATTATTATTAATAATAGTTATTTTCCAGTGGGCCCTTCAGGAGCTTCTTTGCGGGTTTGCCTGTGAACGGGGAAACGGGGAAGGGCACAAGCTGTTGAGCACACAGCACCAACCAGAATACCTTCTGCCAGGAGAGGGATCCCAGCTAGTTTCTTCGACTATGACACTGATTCTAGATGCTTTCTCTATTCTGCTGATCTAACTCCCATGCTATCAAAGTAAATATATAGGAGAATGAAAATGATAAATTTTAATTAGAGAGGGGAGGCCGGAAGGGACAGGGGAAGGGGGAGAGAGAGAACCGTTCGTAGGCTCCACACACAGCACAGAACCTCATATGGGGCCCAGTCTCACAGCCTTGAGGTCATGACCTGAGCTGAAACCAAGGAGGGAAGATCAATGCACCACCTCATTTTACTGATGAGGTCTTGAAGTACCAGAGGGCGTGGTAAGCAACTCATTTTACTCACCTTCCATGGCTGCTCCTATGAGTATCCAAGGTCTCCAACAGCGAGAATATCTTCCTGGTGCAGGAAAATAACCATAAGATCACTCAGGAATTCTTCACACAGCAATTCCTTTGGGTAACTCAGAGGAGTCACTCCTCAACAACGCCAAGGGTATACCATCAAGACACTCCTGAAGGCTGCTCTGAGCTCACAAAAGGAAGATTGAAGGAGTAGAAGGAAACTACTATTTCCTCTTCCCCCTCCCTCTCTCTCTCCTCATTCTCTTGACCTTTAAGAGCCATTCAATGCCCTGGCCTGCTCCTAAGATGAGGACTGAGTGGACCCAGGATAGGTTATCTCTCCAGGGGAGACAGCAGCGAGGTCCAACTGCCAATGAATCCTCCCAACAAGGTGCTCCTTGACACAGGACACTTTAATGAGCCTGCCCAGATCTGTGTCCTGACACCAGGCTGGAGGAGGAGAGAGAGAATGATGGGATGCTCCTGTCATAGGAACAGAGAGAAATTATGCACATGGTCGGAGGGCAGCTGGTTCAACAAGAATATAAACTTCTCATTAACAGTCAACTGCTTCTTGGCAATGAGAAGGTGTTTGGCAGAGGCTGGAGGCGGAGAGAAGAGGAGAAGGAGGGAGGAGTTGTGCGGAGCTGCAGAGGGAAAACCCACACATAGCTGTGTTCCTATAGCAGGCCCTTGTTGGCTTGACCTCCACCGCCTCCAACAGCTGATCTGTCCTGGTAAGAGTAAGTATGGGTGATGTATTCTTCATCTCAACAATGACTCTCCAGGAAATAAATTCATCTGCCTCTCTGGAGAATTTATTTGAATGTTTTAAATAGCAGAAATCCCCATGAAGTAGATAGGTCCAGAAATACAGATTGCACTCAGAATAGATGAGCTATTACCTTGACTCTTAACTGTTATTCACCTTTATGTAATTTGGATTTGTTACCTGTAGTTTATTTGCCAGAGAAGGAGTGAAAATAATGAAAAATTTGCTTTTACCAGCATCTGTCTGCACACATGGCAGCCTGGTTTCCATCCCGTAGAAGAGACCATAACAGGTATGCACAGCAGAGCATGTAAGAAACAACTTGGAGATGGGGAAGTAGCCGGGTGCAGTGCAATGGGCCCTGGCTGGAGTCCAGGTGAACATCCTACACGGGGTACCATTCTCACTGTGCAACTTTAGACAGATATGCAGCCTGCTGGACTTCAGTGTCATTAAAGGCAAAATGATGATATTACCCATAAGCAGCAAAACTAGAAAAATATGGTGTTTTCACCAAAAGGCCACTAAACGGCAATGGGCAGAAATAATCCACAACTATACACCAGCATATAAATGGATTTCACAGGCATAACGTTGAAGGCAAGAAGCCAAACATAAACAAGTACATATCGTATTACTCAATTTCTATAAAGTACTAAGTGGACTAAACTATGTTAGATAAATTAATAAATTCCCCTAAAACAGGAATGACTGCAAAAGAGCTCAAGCAGGGGTACTAGGATGCTGGCCATTTTGCTTTCTTGACCTGAATCCTGATTAAATAGATGTGTTCAGTTTACGAAAATTGACCACCCTATACATATGACATATGCACTTCTCTGTACTTCAAATATACTCAGGAAGCAGTTAAAAACAGGAATGAGGACAAGAATAAATTGAATAATTTCATTCAATTAGTTTCATTCAGCCCTAACAGACCATCTTTCTAGTTTGGTAATCATTACAGTTTTTAGTTTCTCTTCTTTTTAAGGCTTCCTTCCTTTTCTTTGATGCTTTTTTCATCAGTACATAAGGATTCAAGGGCGGATTGCGCGGAATAGAATGGGGGATTTAGTGCCTTCACTTGACTTCCTGTAAGCAGCTCTAACTTCAGGCTCAGTGGGAAAAGAGCCTGGGCCCATGAGTTTCCATCAGGCTTGGCTTTATCAGTAAATGTAGACGATTGTCATTTCTGTATCCCTGGTAGAGAGTTCTCAATCTAATCCTTATCTCTGAGCAGAAAAATTGAAACCGTTCTCGGATTTGGTAGTTTGTAAAAAGCATTATAAGCGAAAGAGCAATTTTTTATTTTCTGTGAACAGAAATGATAAACTGTATTTTTTTCTCATTACCTTCTTTAGTTTGATGCCCCAACATTCATGGAGAGCACAGGGCGTCTTGCCCTTGATTAAGGTGTGCTATTTTAAGATGTTTGCAGCATTGGGTATGGATTTATGCAGCTTTTGACACCTTCTCCCCTAGCTCTCTTGTGAAACAGTGAAGCAGCTGAGTGAAACTCTAGGGTCTGGAGCTAATGAATAGAGCTGTGTTTTGCTCTGAGAGTGGAGGACAACAGTGCGGATTCCTCTTCACCCTCCATCCAAATCCTGTAGCATTTGATTTGTATCTGATAGAGAATAAAAGGCAACTCTGCTCTGAGTAAACCTCAGAGTTAGAGGGTTGTTTTTTTTTTTTTAAAGTAGAAAATCTATTTACTTTTATTTTTTATTTTTTATATAAATTTATTTTTTATTGGTGTTCAATTTGCCAACATATAGCATAACACCCAGTGCTCATCCCATCAAGTGCCCCCCTCGTGCCCGTCACCCAGTCACCCCCACCCCCCACCCCCTCCCCTTCCACCACCCCTAGTTCATTACCTAGAGTCAGGAGTCTCTCATGTTCTGTCTCCCTCTCTGATATTTCCCACTCATTTTTCCTCCTTTCCCCTTTATTCCCTTTCACTATTTTTTATATTCCCTAAATGAATAAGACCATAAAATGTTTGTCCTTCTCTGATTGACTTATTTCACTCAGCATAATACCCTCCAGGTCTATCCACGTCAGAGTTAGAAGTTTTAAGCTAGGGGGTGGGTGAGCCACCTGGCAGGTGGGCAATAAATAAGCTGTGCCCATGACTGTAAGGTCAAGATGAAATTTCCAGTCCAAAATCAGGCAAAAGTAATGTGGTAAACACCTCACTGGGAGATAGCCTGAAACTCCACATTTAGACAGTGTAGATGGCCAAGGTCTGGAATGGCATTTGGGAGCCAGAAGGCCAAGATCACTGCAGGGCAAGTAGGGCGGGCTGGAATGTTGCAATAAGGTAGAGCAAAAAAGTAGTAACTCCACTTCAGTCAAAGATAACAATCTACCTTAGACAGGAGAGAAGCCCAGCTAAAGTGAGGGACTGAAGGATGGGGGAAGGAGGAGTGCAGAGAACAGAAAGCCTCTGGCCCGGGAAAACTGTCAATATAACTTTTTCAAGAGGCAGCTGTCACTGGCTGCCTATCGGTTTATAACTAAGTTACTCAAAAATTACTTATTAAGCCTCTACTCCCTGTCAGTGGCAGGCACAGTGTTGATGCACTAGGAATGCAAATGTGAAACTGACCGAGCAGCATACAGATGCATGGGCATGCAAGGACAGACGAGCAACCGTGAGTGAGTCCAGGGATGTCTACAGGCAAGCACAGCTGCAAGATGGAGGAGGAAGGACGGTGCAGTGCAATACGCCACGTTGAGGACATTTTGACGACGTAACCCATTCACTGGACAAATAGTTATTGAGCCTTGTGCTCAGTGTACCGTGTAGGACACAGGACAGATGTGATCCCCATGGCTAGAGTGTGTGTAGGCAAGGACTGGACCTTGGTGAAAATGGTGATTTACGGCATAGGAAGGAGTTGGGTGGAATGATAACATGGGTAAGAAATTAAGGTTTGTGGAGGAAAGAGAGAAAGTGAAGTACTCAAGAGCTGTCTATGCCTTGTCTATTTTCACATGCACCAGTGACTTCCATCCTCTCTCTGCGTTGGTTACCGCCTCATCACATCCAAACTGGAACAGGAGAGTGGGGAGACCAAGGCTAACCCGATGCCCCACCACACTCAATGTAAATGAATGGAATGAAGTGAACTGGTTCCTATGAGGCTCAGACGTGGTCTTCCATGTCTTTAGGAGCATCTGATCTTACCTAAGGAGCTGCCTGCAAGCAACTTGAGAACCAAGGAACAGTCTTTTAGTCCAGCCTGGCGAGGCTTCCTCAGCCTTTGCTACCAAATAAGACAGATAAAGGTTTTGCTTCTTCACATTATGTTTGGGCTCAAGGTTTTCCAACCATCGTCAGAAAAAAAAATTTAAGCAGTGAATATCAGTATGAGGCTGAGGCAGTGAGAGATATGCTTTAGGACGTTTCTTAATAGGGTATATGAGTCAGAATGACTACTACCACTGGAAAACCACAAAATCTCAACAGCTTAACGTAAGAATGTATATTTTTGGCTTATACAAATTGTGATGTGTCTTGAGTTCTCTTCTCCAGGGAAGCTCTTTTCTTCTCCATGACATTGCTCAGGCATCCAGGCTGTTTTGGCTTGTGTCTCTTTCTTCTCAAAATGTGGTCTGTAGCCACAAAAAAGGGAGAGGATGAATGAAGTTGGCACACCAACCGTTAACTGCCTCAGCTTCAAAATGAAGTTTATAGCCAGAACCCATTGGCCAAAGTGCCCCAATCCAACTAATAAGTAGACTAGAAAAACTAGAGGAAACCAGGATATTCCATTAAATTAAATCTCTGCCACGGGGAGATCGCAACTTCTAGTGCTGAAAAGTAGACAGAGCAAAGAACTGTCTGACCCTCTGCCCAAGGCCCTCTGGGCCATAGTGTAAACAGTTCATCACTTCCTGGTCTGTCCATCCTGTCCTGGACTTTGGAATTACAGTTTTTCCCATCAGGGGATCTAAGAAGGATGAGGTCATGAGCTAGCAACTGTGCATAAATTAGTTCTTGACTTTGTTTAGAACATGCTTGGCTGAAAAATAAATATTGGCTAATTGGATAAATTAATATTATTGCTGACTTGGCTTTTTCCTTGATCCCTTGTTCAAGTTTATAGATCTTACCTTACCCTACCTTGTTCCTGGTCACCTGAGGGCTTATTTTGGTACCGGGATCCTAGCTCTTCCTAGCTTATCTGCAGTGTTTTCATATCCTTCTGTAATAAAACCAAACATCTTTGACTATATTTTCCCCTTCCCTCTGATTTCTTTATTACTAACCCCATGCATATGGAATGAACTTCTCTGCTCTCTAATCCTTGGACTTTCTCAACAGAAGGGGTATTAATCGGATGTGAAAATCAAGACCATTGACCAGGTGGTGATTAATAATGTGTGGGACTCGGGATCCGTGGGTGGCGCAGCTGTTTAGCGCCTGTCTTTGGCCCAGGGCGCGATCCTGGAGACCCGGGATCGAATCCCACGTCAGGCTCCCGGTGCATGGAACCTGCTTCTCCCTCTGCCTGTGTCTCTGCCTCTCTCTCTCTCTCTCTCTCTCTCTCTCTGTGTGTGACTATCATAAATAAATAAAAATTAAAAAAATAATGTGTGGGACTCAATGTGCATAAAAAGGAGCATCTATCTATCATCTATCATCTATATCATATACCTATCATCTATTTATCTCTATGTCTTCTCCTCTTCTCTTCCCTAGAGAAACTCGATTTCCTCTTTTCTACTTTTACCTTTACTTATATATTCAGGCACCATTCCAGGTGCTGGGACCACGTGGAGAAATAAAACAGACATGGATCTGCTTTCATGGGGGCTTGAGTCTAGTGAAGGAGATGGACATAAACAGCTCAATTTTAAAAATTGGCCACATATCATGATAAGTATATTGCAAAGTAAATAAACAGCAGTGGTCTGAGAAATAATTTAAGCAGAGAAGAACAAAATTTCTTTTTCTAGGAAATGATATTTAAGCTTATTTCTGAAGGATGACTAGTGAGAAGTTAGGAAGGAATCAAAGGAAGAGTTCCCAAGCATAGGGAACAACATCGCCTAAATTTCTGGGGCAGGAACCAAGAGAAAATCAGCAAGGTTGGTTCTAGAAATTCAGGTTATGTGGTGACCATTAGCTGCCCTAATTTTATCAACATGATTGGTACAATTATTTAGAAAAATAGCTTTCTGGTCCTTCTGCCTAGTATTGAAATATATGCTACATCCAAGGGGAAAGGGTAAATGATAGAGGTCAACTGTTGGGGATGCACACCTTCATATAATCCTTCTATTTTCTCCTTGACTCCCATCATATGCCACTTCTGTTGACTCCAGGTCTAGAGATTCTCCAGAGGTGTCAGGCTGACTGGCCTCTCCATCTCATTTTTCTCTGTGTTTACATGACACGGTGACTTTTCCACATCACTATCCATAAATATGCTTCCAAGTATTTTCTGTCTTCTAGAAATCTGTTAAAATATCACACTGCCTATGGGTGTGCATTCTTTGATTTCATTGTCTCATATTTCTTTGAATTTATTGCATCACATTTTAATGGGGGTTTAGCATTTTGGTGAAGTACATGAAAGTGATTGGTTGGCTATATAGAACAGCTCAATTAGGGAATGGAAGTCAAGGGATTTTGATTCTGTTGTTGGTTCGTTTGCTTTCAGATGGAATCTACTTGATCAGTTCGAACACTGATAGGAATGACCCAAGAAAAAGGAAAAAGAATTTGTGAGAATTAGGGATCACTAGAGAAGCAAAATCCTTGGAAAAGTGAAGCAAGATTAGATCGAAAACACTTGGACAGAGACTGATAATATCATCTGATGTTAACACTATGGGCTCTGGTGCCAGATTTTCTAGTGTCTAATGCCATCTTCACTATTTAATACGTGGGAAAGTTTAGCCTATCATGACTCAGTTTCCTCATATGGAAGAAAAGGGAATAATAACAATGACTTTCTCATAGATTTTTTTTGTAATTATTACAAAATTATAATTATATAATAAATTATAATAAATTATATAAATTATAATTATATTATATATTATTATAGCAAGTGTGCAGTGGCTGATGCATAGAACAACCTTCATAAATACTAGCTTATTTCTAAAAGAGGAGAAAAGTTATTTCCTCTGCTTTATTAGGAGGGAGAAGATAATAAGTGAAATGTTAAAAAAAAAAACATGTAGTTTTTTGGGGGGAAGTGGACTTTGAGCTCCCATCTGACTTTTTCTATTTTCTAATAGGGGAAGACAGGCAATAATCTAACTCTGGGAGTGAGGAGCATTCTAAGAATCCATGTAAAATGTAGAATATATTAAAAGTTGATAAAGGGAATGGTAGACTGAGTTCATTTGAGAAACATGGTAGTTCTCTTACTCATACTGAGAAAGGAGATCATGAGTATAAAGTGATATAGTCAATCTTATGATATTACCTTTTTTTCAGCAAAGCTCCATTATACCTGTGTTGGAGAGGGGGAAAAAAAGCAGATGATTGATTCTTTTCAAAGTTAGAGTTTAAGAAAATATGTCTAGAAAAGTGAAAGAAATGAACTTATATTTAAGGATATAATTATAACAGTGGCCCATGGATTTAAGATAGGAAATAGAAAGACAGACAAAAGGTCCTGCATGGATAGAGTAGTGGAGTAGATGATATAGATCTTTATAAGGGTGAGGAATGAACTCGGTCAGGGTACATAAGCACATAAGTAGGATGTGTTGAGAGATAAGAGCCTAAGGTCAGAGTGAGCAATTTGAATTTATTTCCATATTTTTCTTGAAGATGGCAAGAGGTCCAGGGTATGACTGCATAGGTGGTATCTGCCATGAAGAAGACAATCACTAAAGAAGTCACAACCTGAGAGGCTTTGGTTTGGAAAAAAATGCATGTGGTAAGGTGTCCAAAAATGACGACAGGGTTAGGGGTAGAGGCAGGGAATGTGAGGGGGTATGGACATTTGTCATGAACGGAAAGGAGAGACCAGAACTCAGTGGATGACAGGAAGATAGGAACATCTACACGGCCAGTAGGGTGAGCCTCAGAGGGTCATCAGTGTGTGCGTGTGTGTGTGTGTGTGTGTGTGTGAGCACAAAGTGGAGGGAGGCAAATATCTCAAATAAAGACCAACCCTCACTATCCCACTGCTCACCAGACTCCGCCTTTCCTGCACAGCCTCATCTGTGCTTTCTGTTTGTTGCACTTAATATACAAGTTTCATGATAACTTCAGGAAACTTTCTCAGCTAATGCAATGTAGATGTATTCAGCTTGCTGTCTCATTTTACAAATACAATTTTTCCATCGATGTATATAATTGCCTCAAAATTCTTGCAAGGTTAAAAGGGAACTATCTCTTAAACATTAGTTTTTAAATTATGTATCACAATTAATTTACTGAATTTTTGAGCTTTATGACTTTTTAAATTGATTGTCTGAAAGCGAACTTCCAATTATCAAAGGATCAGATATTCTCCATTCAAAATTCCCCTGAGAGTAGCAGGAAGCTGGTTCAATATTTTCAAGATCCTGGGTCCCTTGTGACCAAATAGTAACTTGAGCCTCAATATGGGATCATCCAAAGTAAGCATTTCCTTAAGTGGGAGGTTTTGAGAAATCCAGAATCTAATTCTCAAGGCCACTGGAGCAATTGTTATATTTGGAAAACATCTTGCTTTCATTTTAGACACCAGGGTACCAAATGTGCTCTATTACATTTACACTGGAAATATGAAAACAGTCAGACAGCCCTGCCCAAATCCTGCCTTTCACAAAAGGATGAAAGCACAGGTTGTCAGAGGTGGTGGAGCTTAGTGTTAATCCTTCTTTTCTCAAGTGTCTATGGCATAGAAATAATATTTAGTTTATTGAGTGTTTTATGTGCAGGGCACTGTGTAAGTACTTTACATATATATCTGTATATCTCTCTATGATTATTTATATATATATTTAATATATATTCATAGACAGATGATGAATAGAAAGATAGATGATAGATAAGATCTCCACTTTTAAACCCTCTCACAAACTCCTCATTGTAGAGAGGAATTAGGACGCTAAAGTAACAAAAAAGAATAATTGGCTCTGAAGAACCAAACTAGAGTGGGGTCACTTATGTGAAGAATAAAATAAAAAAGGTCAGTGTAGGAGCATAAAGGAAACTTAACCTAATCTACAGGATTTCACAGCTCTTCTCAGAAATCACCCAGGATGCCAATCAACCCCAAATGCCAAGTCTGTCCATGCCTTCTCTGGACTGCCTTGTCCCCCTGACTCAGCTTTCTTGATCCAAATAAGAAAGACCACCAGGGACGCCTGGGTGGACCATCTGCCTTCAGCTCAGGGCGTGATCCCGGGTCCAGGGATTTAGTCCCACATCGGGCTCCCTGTGAGGAGTCTGCTTCTCCCTCTGTCTCTGCCTCTCTCTGTGTCTCTCATGAACAAATAAAAATCTTAAAAAAAAAAAAAAAGACCATTAGGCAACCAAATAGCTGAGAAGTTAGCCGATAACTTCTGCATTTACTACATAAAAACCCCTTAGTCTGTAAGAAACTTAGAACTCCTGGCCCCCATGCCCCTGAACTTCCCAGCCTGCAGTTCAAAAACCTTGCAAAACATTTATGCGTCCATGGTGACTTTCCTCTGGGTGCCAGGCATGGGTGCTGTACCCACCAAGCCCTTTAAGTTCTCCATCCCCACAGAGTACGGGGAGTCACCAGAGGTAAACACTCTCAGACTCCAGTCTCCACTTCCTTGAACTTACACTCCTCCTAGTTTTATTGCAAGTTCGTTTATGTCTGGTGCATCGTACTGTCATGAGGCCCAGCAAACCTGAAGAGGCTGCAATTCCCTCCAGAACCCTCATTCATATCTCTTTTTGTCTAGATGGCACAGTCTTACAAAAACAGAGTTTGGAAAACAACAGCCATCTTGGGGATCTTTTGATCTTGGCAAGTTGGTTTTTCTGCATAGTAAACTAGAATGAAAGAATCCAAAATTGGGACACCTGGGTGGCTCAGCGGTTGAGCGTCTGCCTTCAGCTCAGGGCGTGATCCTGGGGTCCCAGGATCGAGTCCCACGTCGGGTTCCCTGCAAGGAATCTGCTTCCCCCTCTGCCTGTGTCTCTGCCTCTCTCTGTGTGTCTCTCATGAATAAACAAAATCTTTTTTAAAAAAAGAATCCAAAATTAACTACTTTGGGAAATGCTGGTGGTGCACACAAGGGCCTCCCTAGGCCAGTCCACAGTATCATCTCTTTGATAATTGCTGGTGTCCATAGTTCTGTTTCCTCAGTTCCTGTTGGTTTTGTTAATGAGCACATGAGGTCAATAAATAATAGATCTATTATTATGGGGAATCTTGGAAGCCAAAGCTGCAAAATTTGTAAGCACAAGTTAAGCACTGAAAAGCTATTAGAGCATTAATGACCTAAGTCTAAGACTCTCATGCTAAGATAAGTTGGTCACGGGTTACACTGACACTGGGTTATCCTCTGACTTCAAGAAAATTTCCACACCACAAGGTGCACTGCAAAACACCACACAATCTCCAACTCAGTGAGACATCCCTCTGAGGTATTAATTTGGCTCTGAGAAACCAAGTCTTAGCTAAAGAAATGGGATCCTCATGTTTTAAATAATTAAACATGCCACCTCCTGACCCACTGCTTATTTTATATCTAAAACCTATGATTCCAGAAGCTGTAGATATCTGCAAAAATAGCAAAATCTTACAAAGACAACCTAGGATTATAATGGCCATTTGGGGAATGTTCCATTTAGACAAGATTGTTTATTTAATAAACGCAATATGGTCTCATTCATCTGGGGAATATAAAAAATAGTGAAAGGGAATAAAGGGGAAAGGAGAAAAAATGAGTGGGAAATATCAGAAAGCGAGACAGAACATGAGAGACCCCTAACTCTGGGAAACGAACTAGGGGTGGTGGAAGGGGAGGTGGGTGGGGGGTGCGGGTGACTGGGTGATGGGCTCTGAGGGGGACACTTGATGGGATGAGCACTGGGTGTTATGCTATATGTTGGCAAGTTGAACACCAATAAAAAAAATAATAAATGCAATGTAAGGATTTCCAAATCAAACAAGTACAATGGGATAACCATTTTAATTGGCATGCAGAAGCTTCTAAAAGGCTTCAAAATTCCAAAATGGCTTATTGAAATGTTCTCTGCCAAAGACTAATGACTAACGAAAAATTAAAGATGCAAGTGGTACCTAAAATCAAAAGCTAAAAGACTGACATGACCCCTATGACTCCCCTCTCTCCTCCTTACCTGAGTATTAACATTATACTAATCCCCGGATTGTCTTCCATTCTGAAGAGAATATAAAAGAACATGAACAAGAAGTTTGCCAGGCTAGTGGCCTAACCAACACTCCCAGATCTACCTTTGAAGGGACCCCCGTATGGGTCCCTCCCAGGCTTGACAATAGTCTCACAGATCTTCCTATGAAATGCTACCAGTTACTTCCTTTAAAAACCAAGGGGAAACTACAATTAAAATTAATGGAAAGTTTGCCAAATTTGGGTAGGTACAATGCTATATTTTCTACTTTAGATCCCACTTTCTCAGAAAGTACAGATGGGATCTTGCTAAAACTGGTAGAAACCAGTGAAAGTTGAGAATTCTTACCAGTTTCTGGTAAGATCTCTGTCTCTGGTACCCAGATTATCTTCAAGAGTGGCTCTGAATCTTCAGAGGGTAATATATTTTTGTTCCCTTTGGGGGAATGTCTCTTGGGTCCATGGAATTGTTCAATACAGCCAAGAATAGTTGCTGTTTGTTCTGGCTAACACCTGACAAGATATTAAAAATGATTATTTTGTTTGTTCGTTTTTAGGTAGCTCAATGGTCAGGAGTTGATCCAACTGAAAGCTGATATTCAGAGCCTATAGGAACTTTTTAAAGGCCTCCTCACCTAAGCTAAGATGAAATTCTGTACACAAAGGGAAAGAAAGAAGTTTCTGAAGTCTTTCAGAAGTGGGAGGATTAACTAAAATATTCCAAAGATGAAGAGCTTTAAATCTAAAAGAGGAATTTTGGTTTCCATCTTAGTTGAAGATTTTCCCCCAATCTAAAGAAGCAACTTAAAGATGGCGTAGTTGGATGGATGTGCCAACAACCTATGATGTCATCTAGGTTGCAACCCAATGCTTTGAGGAATTACAAACAATTGTCCTTGTCTTATAGATTGAATTTTTCCAAGAACAGAAAATGCAGCTCTAGAAGTAATCCAAGGCCTTCCTCTCCTGTCAACCAATCCCCAACTCCCCTGTTCCTCTCAAAAGGGTCATAGATATTGCAAAATTCTGTATTTAGGAAACAAAAATCTTTCTTGGAGGAATTTACATTCTTTTCTCAGCACCTTAGTAAACACTCTAGCCTGTCTTCTCCACGAACATTATGGAGGCCATCTCTTTGAACTGCAAACCTCAGTGAGAAACTCAGAAATAAAAAAAAGAATCAGAGATTTACTTGGAAGATTACTGTCTGTGAAAAAATTTTAAATTCGTCTCCGCAAATATTAGAAAGTCTGAGCAGATAACCTTAACTTACTCCATCTGCCAGAAACACTGTTTGGATCCAACTGTTCCTTTATAAAGTTGTGAACTTTGCATTATCATGCTTGTCTCATGGCTAACATTTTAAAATGAGAGCTAAAAGATTTCTGCTTCTGTCTGTAGGTTTATGTCTGTTTTTTTTTTTAATTTTTTGTCTGTTTTAGATGTGTGGTATGGTTCTACCTCCAGTGGTATTTTGAAAATTAATTTGTTTTCTTTCTTTTTAAAATTTTTATTTATTTTTAATTTTAGTTAACATACAGTGCAATATTGGTTAACTGAAGTAGAGTTCAGTGGTTGGCTTAAAGACAAACAAGCACTATATAAATTGTTTACTCTCAGAAAAACTTAAAAATCTAACCTAAATGATTTTTAAGTTCATGTGATTTAGGATAACCTTTGATAAATAAAAGCTAGGTTAAGTTTGTTGGCTTAATTAAAGCAGGCTGGTCTTTAGAGTTATCAGCATTAAACATAGCAATTCTATTCTACTGAGGGTTACAAGCAGTTAAGTAAGCTCGTGTCATCTCTGCTACAAAATTTGACAGCAAGAAAGACAATTAGAAATGGCGGTGAGCAGTTTATGATCTCATGAGTATTTTAATGAACTAAATGTATTTGGGTCTGTTAGTAAACATGGTTTCTGCCACACAGAAAAATTTGCTATGCTGAAGAATGTACTTCGAAAAATGATAAAATTTATTTACATTTTGCCAATCCGCAGACTGCTAGTGTTACCGACAGTCCAAAATTATTTGCTTTTTAGTTTTCATTAGAAATTACAGATTCTAAGAGTTAAGAATTATAACACACATAATTGAAACTGCCTAGAAATAATAAGGGTGAAGAGAAACAACTGTGTATAGGAAGTAAACAAGAAAGGTAAAATGATTGGTTGTTCCAGAATGAGGTCAAATATATGACAAAATCTGAATGCTTATAGAAAGGTTACAGAAGATTTGTGGAAAAGAAATCATTGGAAAGGAATTTTATGTGTGTTCAAATTGGCTAAGATTGGAATGGATTTATTTAAGTTATTTTTTAAAATATTTTATTTATTAATTCATTAGAGACACAGAGAGAGGCAGAGACACAGGCTGAGGGAGAAGTAGGCTCCATGCAGGGATCCCCACGTGGAACTTGATCCCAGGCCCCTGGATCACGCCCTGGGCCAAAGGCAGATGCTCAACTGCTGAGCCACCCAGGCATCTCTTATTTAAGCTTTTTAAATTGAATTTCAATATCAAAGGTACGTGGTACAAAATTAGAATTTGGTTTTCTCTCTGTTAAAGGGACAAAGTTTTCTTTGGATCGCTTTTGGTAATGGATTATGAAACTTCCTTTACTTTTCAATCTGTCTAAACAGCAAAGATTTTATGTTTTATGAAAAGAATTGACTGTACTTCTTATTGACTGTATCAGGTCCTTGATTACTTAAAAAAAACAATTTCTCAATATTAGGAAAGCTAAATTTTGTTCACAAATCCATAATCCTTTGTATTTGGCTTAACATCTTTTATGGTCATTTTGGTTAAAAAAATACATAGATATTATTTCATAATGATTTGTGCCTTTACTTAATATTCCAACTTTCTGACTTTCCGACAACGTTTCTAAAATCAAATTCTAAAATGAAGTCCTTTTGATCTAAAGTAACTTTGAGATTTCCCAGAGGGCTCCTGTAAAACCTCAAGACTTTTCTCATCTGGTAAAATGTTAAATTCTCAGATATATTTGATATGTTAAATTACGTGTGAAGCATAATCCAATAAAAAGTAATGTTTAACCCCGTTAGCTTATATTTATATGGATGCCTGTTATTAATGTTAATGTTCTAGAAATTGTGTGAAATTTCTAGATCTGATACACCCTGGTATAATGTTATCAGTCATAATTCCAATATTCTTAAAATGTTGTGTGCCACAGAAATAACTAAAGTTCCTTGACAATTCCATTATAATGAACTTGCATCAGATCTTCAACACTTGGGCATTTTAAAGTCTTTTGTTATTTAGACAGATAAATAAGGTTTATCTGCAAAACTGACGTTCATGGAAAGGACTTTACCAAGTACTCCTGACTAATGACAATCTACCAAGCTACCGAGTTACGTGTGTTGAAGTTTGGCTGCATATCTCACAGTGGAAGTAGGCTCCACCTGATATCTGGTCCTGTGCAAAGGCTGGAGACCTCAAAATCAAATTCTGAGGAATTTACAAGGAAAAGGTGTAGCTGACATCGATAGACTGCATCCCTTCCTGCCCCCCAAGATGTTGGATCAAGAACATTTCTTTCCATCCCTCCTTCCTTCTTTGACCAGCTTTGTCTTAGTATTTGTACCACAAAGATTTTTATGGTGATTTTGTTCACCGTTGCCTTACCTGGAAAGGTAATGCCATTGTTCACATATGTCAGGTCATTGCAAAGTGTGGGGGGAGGGTAGTAACCCAATCTCTAAGTCAGTGTTGGATTTGTCATGATGCTGATAAAGTCTTGACCATCACAAATTTATCCCTGATTTTCAATGCCTCAGTTTCTCCAGAGTGACCTTATCCCTCTCTCTATCATAGACACCTTAACCTGGGGGTTCATTTCCTTATCTCTGATTAACAGTCCCAAACTGGAAACCTCTCATCCAAGCTCCTACAAGGAAAGAGACACAAGGCAAAGATAACCAGAAACTCAACGACGACAACAAAAACCCCTGTGCAGTCTCATATACCCTTAAAACTTACTGGCCTTCATGGCTGTCATCTCTCCAGTCCTAAACCAGAGTTGAAGAGGGATTATTAGGAGACATTCATGATTCAAAATTTGCTCCCTTTCGTAAATCTCCTGGGTAGGAATAAATGCAAAAGAGTCTATGATCAGAAACCTCTCCTCAGCCCTTAGAGAAATTGCAGAATGCACTGCTAAAGCAATAGGTGCCCCTCTAAAATCTCTACACTCATAAAAGTTGTTCTTGATCGTTGAATAGTCTTCAACTATCTTTTAGCTGAGCAAGGAGGTACCTGTGCCATAGCCAAGGCCACTTTCTGCATTGGATTGACATTTTGTGGATGTTGAAACTCAGACACACAAAATCTGAGAGCAAGCCCATTGGTTATGAGACTAATTTGACTCATTGTGAAATTATCATTTATTCAGCTGGTAACTGGTGGGCTGGGCTCATGGTTCAGATTTATATCGCAATTTAATCTTTCTATCCTATTTGTCTCTGTATTTTGTGTTGTGTTTCTAAGTACTCAGATATTGTCTATCCAGCCTTTGTAAAAACAACTAACCTGATACACTGATGTTTGTCCAATGCTTCCAAATGATATCCAACACCTATATCCTTTACACAGACTCCCTGCCTATACTTTCTATTTTGACCCAATCTAAGAGTTGTTTAACTGTGGCCTTTTGATTGGTACTGGCCCCAAAATCTTCTCTCACCTTGAAGAAAGATGTCCAATTATGGAATGGTGAAGAAAAATAAACAAAATAAGTAATCAAAAGGCAATGTCTATGCAGAAAAAACACCTAGCAATATATTGGGTGATCAGCACCCTGTAATGGGGACTTAATCAATCGTGAGGGAATGTAAAACAAAACTAAAATAGAGTCACCTACATCAGGAGCCAAACAGAAATAGTCAACACAGATGCACCTTAACCTTAACCTAACCTTACAGGAATTTATAGCCTTTCTTAGAGGACATCAGCCAATCCCCCAAAACCAAGTGTGTTCATGCCCTTTCAGACTTTCTTGTTCCCTCTACTCCATGACATTTACTCATACAAGAAAGAAGACCACCAGGCAACTAATCAGCTGAAAAAGCCAAATAATTTCCACATTTACCCTATAAAAATCCTTGCCTGTGAACAACTGGAAATTCATTGTTCCAATAGCCTTGAGTTTCCTGGCTCACAGGTCAGAAGCCTTCTAATAAGTTTGCCTTTCTACTTTGCTTTACATTCAGCGTGCAAAGTTCATTTTTTTGACAGTTCAAAGTACACAGCTAATAGAGAGAGGCAGACCCTAAATTGAATCTGGGCAATATGACCCTAAAAATGAAACAGCTTCGGTTTGAACTTAGGTTCAAAAATTCTAAAATCCTAAACTGGGTGTATAAGGAAAGTTTTGAGGCTCAGGGATATGGGGGCCCTACCACAGATGTTTCCTCAAAAGTCTCTCTAATGACAATCCCACATGGAGAGAGAAAAAGGCTTCCTCAGGCCTATGGCTCTGACTTTGGACTCTGAGGAAGGCACAGGGTCCTGTTTGTGTCCCTGGTGATGAGCTCATAGAGCCACCTGACTTATTAAATCACCAACCTCTTTCCGCAACAGCCACCCTCGATGAATATGGCAATCGTGCTTGGGTCAATCTCTGTAATAGTCAAATAGACTCCTGGGCTGAGGCTTGATAGATGCTCCCTCTCTGGGCCTTTTAGAGACAATAAATAAGGAACCGTGTCTTGCCGCAGCCCCGGTCTGCACATCCAGCTCTGCACTGTCTGAGGGCCCAGCTTGTGCTGGGCTGGGAATTCGCGGATCCCAGGAGGAAATGGGTATAACGGAGGTTATAATGTGGTATAACAGAGGCGTATCTGCCCAAGCTTGGTGGATACCAGAGCACCCAGGAGTCCTCCTCGACACAAGGTCTTCCAGAGCCTCTAGGAAGTCCTCCCTTCTATCTTTCTTCTTGCTGTTTTCCCTGCTGTATCTCTCTCTGCAGAAGTCTCCTACTCCCGGCCTAACTTGCTCAGCCTCCCTGCCATCCCTGAGGCTCCAAGTCTTCATCAGAAGGTATCCATATCCAGGAAGCTGTGATGGTGCCTGCGTATGTCCTTCTCCTGTGGCTGCTTGTCTGGCTGCTTCCTCACCCCGGGAGGAAGTTGCCCCGGGACCTGTTATCCTATTCCCATGTTTGCCTCTTTCCTTTCCTGCTCCACCACTGGTCGTAGACTGTCCCAGCGCTGCACCCTAAACAGCCATATTGCCAGTGCCCAAAAAACACCACCTTACCAAGGAGTGGAGGCTGTAAGGACACAGACGGTACCCAGAAGAAGGTGAGATACAAGCCTTGAGCCTAGTCGCTAACTCCAGTCAAGCTCCTGGGGTCAGATCCTCATCCCCTGTGGAAAAGCTACAGCTTCTATTTGTTGCCACCTCTAATCCACTAAGAATTACTGCAAAAAGTAATCTTTGTAAGCTATTATTCATTCCCCTTAACCAAAAAAAAAAAAAAAAACTTTAACAATAATAAATAAGTTACTGAGGTATTTATTATATGCTAAGTATTTTTATTATCTAATTTAAAGCTCATATAATTTTGTGAAGTACCTGCTATTCTTTTTTTTTTAATTAATTATTTATTTCTAGAGACACACTGAGAGAGAGAAAGGCAGAGACACAGGCAGAGGGAGAAGCAGGCACCATGCAGAGAGCCTGACGTGGGACTCGATCCAGGGTCTCCAGGGCCAGGCTCTGGGCTGAAGGCGGCACTAAACTGCTGCGCCCCCAGGGCTGCCTAGTACCTGCTGTTCTTACATGTACTTCCATTTAAAGTTTTAGGAAAACGGAGACTAGGATTGGTTAAATAACTTGCACGGTGCCACGAACTTGCAAGCAATGAGTGTGGGTGGTGAATCCAGGCACTCTGAGCCTTCCCCTTTGACCACGACTGGATACGACTTCCAAGTATGGGTTTGTGTGCATTGGCATGGAAGGAAACACACGGTATTTAATCTAGCTATAGCCAGCTAGCTCAGTCGGTAGAGCCATGTAATTTATACATATATTGCTTATTATATGTATATAGATACATGTATATATACTCCGCACAGACATATAGTACATTTAAATCTCTCATAAGGAGGGACTGCATGTCTTTTCAGTGATTATACATCAGGTCTGTTGGCAAATTGAACACCAATAAAAAAAATTTAATATTAAAAAAATAGAAAAAAAAGGGTTATGATTATCTCTGCCTCAGTAACATCCCCATATCACCGGAACCAGAGGGAAGATTAATGTAATTGGTCAAGTAGCTATTATGTGCCCCACTGAAGGAATGGGTAGGCTTGGGTTAGCCCTCCTCTTCCACCTGTAGTGGGACATAGAGATTCTCTAATAATAGCAAGGAGATACCTTCATCTCTTACTTGAAACACTTCTGCTGCTTTTCCTTCAAATGTCCCTTCTACAAACCACCCGTCCATGGGAAGCCTCCAGACTCCCACCTCAATCCTTCTTGCCAACTTTCATGTTGCTAACTATCTTGGTTGATGCTGTTTCTTTGGCTGATCATTCTTTTCCGCGTCCTTTACCTATTCAAGTTATACTGATTCTGCAAGGCGCAACTCAACTTCCACCTACCTATGGGACCATATGATCATTCACTTATTTGCTTATTCAAAAATATTTATTAAATGCCTTAAATGCCAGGTGTTATTTTATGCTGAGTGGCAGGGATGGAAATGGGCCCCAAATAACTGAGTTCCTACCCTTACTGAGTTTACATTCTGGTGGGAAGTGTCTAGGAACAAGTGAACAAACATATAAAAAAGTAAGTTTCACCTTGGGACAAGCACCATAAAGAGAAACGAACAAGAAGCGAAGACAGTTATTGGGCAGGTAACATTCTTTACAGAGAAAGTGATATTTTAACTGAAACCTAAAAGATAAGAATGGACCATATCTGCGAGGAGCAGGAGGATGAGGGTTCCAAACAGAACAACATCCTCAAAGTCCCAGAATTGTATGCTTGGCTTTTGAAGAATAGACGCATGGTTGGAGTCCGATTAGGGAGGAGACAGAGTTGAGAATGAGGCCAGAGATAGTGCAAGGTCAAATCAGGTAGGGACTATGGGCCGTGTCCAAGCTCTGGATGCTACCCTAAGTGCAATAAAGTGCATTAGAGGGTGTTAGGCAGGGACTGGACATGACCTGATGTGTGTATTCAAAGGCACACTCCAGGCACCTCCTAGGGAACGGATTGTAAGGCTGCAAAAGTAGGATCAGGGATGTTAATGATCAACCTACCAAAGAAATGTAAGAGAAAGATAACTGCTCTCATTAGAGTGATGGCACCCCTGGGGTAATCCCACTTCATCATACCACGGTATCCTGCTTATGTGTTGCTGGAACCTAAGGACGAATTTTTGAGGACTTTTGCTTCTATGCTCGAGAATGGTATTTGTATTTTTCTTCTCTTATAAAATATTTGTCAACTTTTGGTTTAGAGTTGTGCTGGCCTCATAAAATGACTTAAAAACCATTCTCTTCCCTGGTTTCTGGACAGGGCTGTTATAATACTGATATTATCTCTTCCTTAAATTTTCTTTCTTTTTTTTTCTCATTTTTTAAAATTTTTATTTATTTATTTAAACTTATTTTTATTGGAGTTCAATTTGCCAATATATAGAATAACACCCAGTGTTCCTTAAATTTTCAATAGAGTTTACCAATAAAATCATCTGAGCCTGAAATTTAGTTTATGAGAAGACATTTTATTGAAATTTTAATTTCTTCCCCAGATAGAGTATTTCACTTTTTTCCTTCCTAAAATTGTTTTGAAAATGAATTTTTTCAATTAATTTGCTCTTCTAATGTAAGTTAGCAAAGTTGGCATAAAACCATTTTTCTTATATTCCTTCTTACAACTTTATATCTGTAAGGTCATGTAGGGATATCCCAACTTTATGTTGACAATCCGTATTCTCCGTTTTTTTTTTTTTTTCTAAATCATTCTTACCAATAATCTATCAAATGTATTATTCTTTTCAAAGAATTAACTTTTTTAAAGAGGTGAAATTCACATATTATCAATTAACCATTTTAAAGTATAGAATTCAGTGACATTTAGTGTATTCAGTGTTGCACAACTGCACCTCTCCCTGGTTTCAAAACCTTCAAAACCCCAGAACACCCATACCCATTGAGTAACCATACCACATTCTTCATTCACACATCATTCACACATCCTCCCTCAACCCCCAAGCAACCTAATCTACTTTCTAACTCTAAGGACTTTCCTATTCTGGATATTTCATATAAAAGAAATCATACAGGAGCACCCGGCTGGCTCAGTCAGTGGAAATATGACTCTTGATATCCAGGTTGTGAGCTCAAGCACCACATTGGGTGTAGAGATTACTTAAAAATAAAATCTTAAAAAAGGGGGGGGATGGGGAGTCACACAGTATGTGACATTTTTGTCTGGCTTTTTAAACTTAGTATGTTGTTTCAAGGTTTGTATTATTACTCTGCTCAGGCTGTCACAACAAAATACCACAGACTGGTGGCTTAAACAACAGAAATTTATTTTCTCACAGTTCTAGAAACCAGAAATCCAAGAAAAAAGTACCAATATGGTTGTTTTCTGGTAAAGATTCTCTTCTGGGATCTTCGTGTGACTTTTCTTCAGTATGTGCTCATAGAAAAACAGTGCAATAGAGAACGAGCTCTCTGGTGTCTCTTCACATAAGGACACTAATCTTATCGGACAAGGCCCCACCCTCCATAGAGTTAAATGACTTCATTTAACCTTAATTACTTCCTTAGTAGCTCCTTCTCCAAATACAGCTTCCTAAGAGAGCTCAGGCTTCAACCCTGAAATTTGGGAGATCACAAACACGTAGTCTCTAACAAGATCCATCCATGTCACAGTAAGTATTATTAGGATCTCATTCTCATGAATCTGATGTTAAATCTGTGAATCCATGGCCAAATCTTAGGTCACAAAGATTTCCCCCCATGTCTTCTACTAGTTCAAGTTTGAGGTCTTGCATGTTTGTCTTTGATCCATTTCAAGTTAGTTTTTATATATGGAGTGAGGTAGAAGTCCAGTTTCCTGCTTTTCTGTGTATGGTTATCCAATTTTCCCAGCACCATTTGTTGAGGAGATTATTCTTCTTCCTTGAATGATCTTGCACCTTTGTTAAAAATCAATTAGCCAAAGGTGTTTAAATTTCTGGACTCTCAGTTACATTCATTGGTATCTTTTTAAACCCTTAAAACATTACCACACTGCTTCGATGACTACAGCTTCATAGTGAGCTCTGAAATAGGGACATATTAGTCATCCAGGTTTATCTTTTTCACTCCCATTTTTGTCTATTCAAGGGTACTTGCACTTTTATATTAATTTGAGTATTGACTTTTCCATTTTCAAAGAATTAACTTTTGACTTTGTAAGTTTTCTCCTTTTTTGTCCTGTATTTCATTGATTTCTGATTGCTGTTTCTTTGCTACTCTGGATTTAATTTGCTTTTGTTTTTCTATCTCCTTATGGTAAGAATATTAATTAGTGTTATTAATTAACATTAATAATTAATTATTAATTAACATTAATATAATTAATATTTTAATTTTCTTACATATAATATATATTTATTATATATTATATATAATTTTAATGTAATTAATTAATCATTAATTAATATTAATGGTAATATTAGTTAATTAATATTAATGGTAATATTAATTAATATTAATGGTAATATTAATTAATATTATTAATGTTAAGCCTTTTCAGTAGACATTTCATCACTACACACATCTTTTGCAACTCTTTTTTTTAAAAGATGTTATTTATTTATTCATGAGACAGAGAGAGAGAGAGAGAGAGGCAGAGACACAGGCAAAGGGAGAAGCAGGCTCCATGCAGGGAGCCCGATGAGGGACTCGATCCTGGGACTCCAGGATCACGGCCTGGGTCAAAGGCAGGCGCTAAACTGCTGAGCCACCCAGGGATCCCACCTTTTCCTTTTCGAATATAAGTTTTTAAAGTCATAAATTTTCTATATAGGCTTAGAAAACCCCACAAAACTTTTAAATTATTTTTAAGATTTTACTGATTTCCCACAAATTTTGATATACTATATTTTCATTTGGTTCAGAATATTTTCTAATTTCTTTGTAAATATGATTATTTCATCTATGGTTTAATCAATGCAGATTATATAATTTTCACATATTTGTAGATATTCTGGATATCTCAACATTGATATGTAATTAAATTTTAGTCAAAAATATATTCTATAATATTTTAATTTTTTGAAATTTATTGATACTTATTTTGTGGCCTGGCATTGGGTAAACATACAAGATATCCCATTGTGTCCTCTAAAGTAATTTTTATTCCTGTTGGGTATAGTGTGTTCTATAAATATTAATTAAGTCAAACTGGTTAATAAATCGTTATTAATTTTTGTCTGTTTTATCAATTACTGAGGGAGGATGCTAAAATATCCAGCTATGCTTATGAATTTTTCCAATTCTTTTTTAAGATCTGTTTTCTCTTCATTTACTTTGAAGTTATGGGGGGGGGGAAAGCCTTAGGCAAAAAATGGAGATGTTTCTGTGTTCAAAGTGGGACTCTCTCCGCGTAAAGGAGGCTGCCTGCCACAGAAATTGGTCAAAAAGACGTGTCACTACATTTGAATAGTCTTGAATCCAAATACTAAGACCTTTCATATTCTTATTTTTTATTGGGCTTGTTTTGTTTTTTGTTTTGTTTTGTTTTGTTTGAGAGGAAGGGAGAAGATGTGGGTGAGTCCATAGAGTGAAAATTCTCCTTGTAGTTAATACCGCACGCAATGGAACCATCAATGGAAACATGTGCCTACCACTCATCCAGTCAGAGTCTGGGTCTTGGAGGTCGGGGGAGGTCACTGCATTAACTGGATTTCCTAATTTGCATTTGAGTTTAAGGAATGAAGAGTTAGCTTGCTCCGTGTGCTCCATTACAGAGCATGCTGGCCTCTACCCCTGAGTTATCTGAATGCCAGTGAGATTATGGATATCCTCTTGAGCTCAAGTCTTTCATGGGGGCAGGAGAGAACACAAGACTTTCTCACGCTGACTGTATCCCCAGTCTTCAAAATAAAGAAGGTAGGAAAATAAGAAAGGAAAGATAAGTGGAGGAATGGTTAAAAAAATAAAGGGAAGGAAAGTAAAATTCATCATGATACCTGGAAAATCTGTTCTCATTCATCCTTAATCCCCAGTCTCAGCAATAGCTGTTCCTAAAAGTACTTCCGAGTTGCCAACCTAGATGGAATCCCCATCCAGTCCAGTGTTCCCCCACGTTAGCCGTTTTCAGTCTTTTCATACAATCTCTTTACCATAGCCTATCATCAAGCCCTCAGTAACTTCCTACACACACACACACACACACACACACGAAGAGAAAAGAAAAAAGAAAAAGGTGAAGAAGGGAGGAAAGAAGATGAGAAAAGTGAAAATAAAGAGACACAAAGTCCTGTACCCAAAGAGAATATAATTTCTGGCAAATGCCCTTATATGCCTACTGGCTTAGCCACTTTTTGTGTCTGTGCATGTGTGTCTGTGGGAGTGTGTGCAACATTCTTGCTGCATCTGCTTTCATCTATTATTAGTGCAAACTGTCTATAATCTGGCACTGGACCTTTCCCATATGTCTGTTGCAGCAGAGTGGGTGTATACTCATTGATAATCATTATAACAACAGCAATAATAATGATTGATGTTGCTGACTTCTCCAAATTTCTGTGATCCAACAGCAGCACCTGCTATTTCTGGAGAGAACACAGGTGGAAAACTATGAGGGGGGAAATATATTTTCAAACCAATGTACCAGACTTCCATTTTTGATTTTCCATAATAAGACGCACATAAATTGCTTAACAAGTATGAAAGAACACTAGTTAATGAGGAAGCTGACTTAGATATTTTTTGTCACGTCCAGTAAAAAACTCAATTTTGTTTCTGATAAGAGATACATAATTTCTAGACAAATAATTAAGGGCATCTTTGCATTGACTTAATATTTTTTCTTCTATCAAAGCTCTTCAAGGACTAAGTGCATCAATGTCTACATCTGTTACCCTGAACTTATTTCCAGTAGAAATCTTACTATTAACTTTGATGGTTTAGCATCCATTTGTCCTGACTTAAGTCATTTAAAGGATCTGGCAAAACAAATTACTAATCTGAAACTGCAGTGTTTCATTTCTAGGAAATGTTGGGATTTATAAAGCTCTTTTTGCTCTCAGGGAGGGTGTTCCTTCTGGCCAAGTGTAGAATATTATTGGGAGGGTGAGGCATTTTCCTTTCCACATTCTTCCTCTCGGAGGCTGGGAACATCCTGTGCATTCTTTCCTATTTTGACACCTGGCCCTCCAGTCACCCAGCTGGGGCTGCCTCCCCAATCCTTGCCTAACGGCCTCCTAAAGGAGAGGAGAGGCTTCTGATCAGTGTTTGTGGCTGGACAGGGACACAGGGGGGCCAGGTCCCATGTATCAAATTTACTTTTGGGCTAAAAGATTCACACCAGAACTTGTTCTTTGTTTGCTCTTTCATTCACTGGTCTTATAATCATGCTCCGCTTGCACTCTGTGCTGCTACGTTGGGAGAGGAGAAGTTAGCCCCTCTCTGGCTTTCCCTACTTCCCTCTACTTGGAGTTGGTAAGAAGTTTGATCTAAGATGTGCCGTTCAGATTTTCCTTATCTCTTGCCTGCTACTAGCTGGAAGGCTACATACAGGCCCGAGATTTAGAACAGAGAAGGGAGTGATTTCTGGACCTCACTTAGGCCTTAAGCCTAAAAATGCACGTTTGGTCAAATGATCTTTACCAAACTCTGCATTAACTGTTCCTTGGCCACTTCAGTCATTAATAGTGTTACTTAACTATTAAGAGCTAAGGGGCAGTTACTTGACTATTGCACCTGGGGCGCCTGGGTGGCTCAGTCCATTAAACTTCCTACTGTTGGTTTTGGCTCAGGTAATTATCTCAGGGTCCTGAGATCCAGCCTGCATAGGCCCCACACTCAGTGGGGAATCTACTTGGAGATTCTCCTCCTTTGCCCCAACTCTGACTCACGGAGTCTCTGTCTCTCTCTCTCTCTCAAATAAATAATTTATTTTTTTTTAAATAGTGCTACTTTGAGCTTAGAGGTGATTTACCAGGCAGGATCTATGCATTTCTGAGTGTTATAATATGGCCCACTGTACATGCCTATGTTATAATACCTAACATACCCTACTAGGAGTTGCTAGGTAAAACACAAGATGCCCCGTTGAATTAGAATTTCAGATAAGTAATTTCTTTAGTATAATTTCATCTCAAATATCTCATGGGACATATGTGTACTAAAAAAAAGCATTCATTGGTGATCTGAAATACAAGTTTAGCTGAAAATCCTGGCTTTTTAAATTTATTTGTTTGCTTCATTTTTGCAAAACCTTGCGACAATCAATGGCTATGAGTTTACTGAACGTAAACTCCAGGGCCACATTGCCTGCATTTAAAATTTCTGCTGTGACTTACCAGATCCATAGTGACCTTGGGTGATTTTATTTCAACAAATCCTTCCTCCCTCCACAACTGTAACAAGAACATGATAGTGTTACTTTTCTCATGTGCTTAGCATCGGGATTATATGAATCAACATACATAAGTGCTTAGAACGGTGCCTGGCATATGGTAAGTAGCACACAAGCACTAGCTGATTCTTAACCTGTGTTCAGTTAAAATTCTCAGGTCTTTTCAGAAGTTTTTTTTTTTTTTTGTACACAAAGTTTTCCCATTTTCACATTGTGTGATCTAAGTTCACTGTATATGAATTTAGGTATGTGTGAACATGCATGAGCACGTATGCATGTATTCATCCCTCTTCTCTCCCTTTTTTGCTTGTCATTCACTCCTTTGCTTGTCTCACTCAGTGTCCTTCCTTAGCAGACAAGTGGGGCACTAACCAAGGGGACAAATTGGGGATGAGTTAAGGAGGACAGGAGATGAGAATGGGAAGTCCTTTGCAGACAGCAGCAGATGCCAAGGCCAGAGGATGGATTATACCAAAACTGCCTAGAATGGAAACAGAGAACTGATGACCAACAAGGTCCAAAATGAGTAATGAAGAAGAGCAAGTCTTTGGGGACCAGGGGGAGTGGGGTAAAGTTAGGGTTCTCTACCTAAGGGTTTGAGCTGAGAAACAAAAGAACCGCAACCTAAAACCAGAAATGGTCAAAGAGGGTTGGATACTCTGATCTTGACCTGGCCTGTGCCCTCCTGGACTGACTCCTAACTGTAGAGCCAGGGGCATGGGCAGCCAACCTAGGACAGAGTCAGGTTCTGCTGGACAAAGTGCTTTCTAAGCCATCATTCAAGTTCTGATTAAAGTATCAAACCAGGTGTTCTGGAAGGCAGGGCACCAGCAGCCTCCTCTAGGTGAAATTGCCCAAATTATGAGTCTGCCTCCTACATGATCATCCTGCCTGCCTTTCTCCATCTCCTTCGCTAGGAACTCAAGAATATAATGTTGAAGTTCCTGTGAAATAGGAGGGAGAGAAAATGAGTGAAAATATCAGTGAGGGAGACAAGACATCAAAGACCCCTAACTCTGGGAAATGAACAAGGGGCAGTGGAGGGGGGGGGCGGGGGGTGAGGGTGACTGGGTGACGGGCACTGAGGGGGGCACTTGATGGGATGAGCACTGGATGTTATGCTATATGTTGGCACATTGAACTCCAATAAAAAAAAATTTTTTTAAGTTCCATACAGATCTGCATCTAACTAGGACCCCACACCTCCAGAAACCCCACCACTACACAAAAACTCCCAGGGGCCATAAGCTCTCACAACCACTGGAAAAAGAGCCTCTAAAACTAACCTTGCCTTTGTTCCTCATGCCCGTGTCTTCTCCGGTCTCCATCTGCTCTCACATCCCCTCCCACACCAGCCATGAAACCAGCCTGAGCTCTTCCCCTGGAGCAGAGTAGACAGCTGCAAAGCCCAGAAAACAGGAAAGCCCATGACCCTCTCTCAGTCTCCATCTCCCTGCCTGGAGTGTTCAACATCCTTCCTCACCTTTCCTGTGTCCGAGGCATCACTTTGCCGACACTGACAGCGAAGAAGCTGCAGGTGCAGGGTGAGCATGGTGTTCCACGGAGAAAAGCACTTGCGGTCAGAAGCATCTTTCCCTCACACACTCTCAGAGGTTGATTCTGTTCTCGAACTTCGCTCCCCCAGTTCTGAAGGCAGGGCTGTGCCTGCCTGTGCTTGTAGGCATGTGCTGTTTTAGAAGCATTTAGCGCTTTATATTATATTATATTATATTATATTATATATTATATTATATTATATTATATTATATTATATTATATTATAGCATTTAGCAGTATGGATATTGTTTAGAGGCTGAAAAATGAGATACCAGAAGAAATGAATGACCCAAGCGCTGGTGCATTTTGGTCTTTACCAACAAAAAGAAGTAGAGCTCGAAGGCTATTAACTATGTAATTAGTGCTTGAAACTCTCTTTGCCTCAATTTATTTGGATATTTCAATTAACCCGGTTAATTACCTATATCGTTCATTTAGTGTATCAGTAAAAAATCCACGGACTTTGGTAACTATTTTCAAAATTGATTTAGCAAATGTTTGCTCGTTATCATAAGTGTATCATTGTACTAATTAGTATACATCATATTAATATATTATAATCAATACATATTATCATTATTATAATTTCATCAGTATCATAATTACTACTGTTAGTGTTATTCATTAGTTTCGTCTGAAAAAAATTTGAAAAAGAAGAACTTGAAAATGGTTTTACTTGAAGCTATTACAAGAATAAGAGGTCCTGAAAGTGTTTTTCCCCTAAATTCTGGCAATCTTAGAAATAGTCACAAGCATTTCTTTTAAAATTCTTTAGATGATTAAGAAAAAAAACCCCACATATTTAAAAATTGGTTTATTTGCACAAAGAGCAGTTTTGGGCTGGGCAAGTTAAAAGACATTCTAGCAAATGGAAGGAAACTGCCTTAGAATGGGAGGTTGAGGCCAGAGCAAGACTCTGTGTTTCTGACCTTGTGTCATGCGGGCTCCCCGCCCCAGCTCACGATTCATGGGCATCTTGCTCAGAAGAGAACCCTTGTGTGATGAGTAAAAGACTTGCTTCTCTTTGACCAGGGTCGCTGAGTATATAATTACTCTTCGCACCTGTGAATAGGTGCACCTCTCACGCAATTGTCCATTTATGCTGACTTATTCTGGCATGAGTCATGTCAGATACCTCCTGAGTGTTAGCACCAGGATTAAAATCAAGCCTGAGCTTTTCCCCACGCCCTGCTCTCTCCCCTCTCCACGCATGATCCTGGTGCAGGGTCAGTCCCACAGTACCCTTTGTCTGGCTGACACAGGCCCTTTTCCCAACTGCGGGGCCCCCAGGGCTCTAGAGGAGGCTCTCCAGTCAGTAAAAGACTGAGCCAGAGTGTTCCCCGTCCTGCTTCCATGCTCTGTCGCAAGGAGTGTGCTGCCCCAGGAACAGAGTGACCTCGATGAGACGGGGCGACCTCGCAGTAATGACCAGAGCTATCTGTCGTCTGCGTTCCCCAATTCACTTGAAATAAATTTCTAAGCCCAAGATGGAGCTTCTCTTGCCCGGGGGCCACGTCAGCAAACCACAACTTGGGTAACTTCTGTGTCCCTGTAAGTGCTCCGTTTGACCAGGATGTAGTATGTCACTCAGCCAGTCTCCAAGTGCCAGGCCAGCTCCGGGCTCCATACTTTATTCTTTGTCCCTTATTCTTGATCCTATAAACACTTCCTGTATTCAATCTCATTTTGTAGTTCTCTGGATGCTTGGGAACTCCTCTCCATAAAGTATTTAATAAAGTTTGTCTGTATCATCTAAATTGTCTTCTTTACTCATTTTTGACACTTTGCAGCAAGTGCTTCTTTGAAGGAGGATTCGGGCAGCTTACCTTCATTCCTACCAAAATCCATATCCTTTCACTGTTCAGACCCACTTCCATATGTTTGGGGAGCAGCACTTCCAGGATTGTAGTGAGTTTCCTCTTCTTGACAAAGGCTCGTGGGTTAAGTTAGAACCTACCCGTTCCAAAGGGCCTGAGCCCCTGCCCAGACTTCCCGTCTCCAGCCAAGGCTGTCTTTCCTGTCCATCAAGTCACAATAGGCCAAGAGACCACCAAGCTGGCCACCTGGGATCCTGCCCACATCATGTAATGTCATGCCTTCCTCCTCCTGATGACCAGGACCCATTATCTCTCCCAGTGCAGTGACTCCTTTCTTGCCTGCTGGTCCCTGGACACAAGGAGCCAGCATGCCCAGGAAGCAGTGGTAGCTCATCATGCAATGGGAGTCTTGCTATGTTTCTGGAGAAAACATGCCCTCACTAGAAACCATGATCTCCACACCTACAGAGCCCAGTGGGAAAAGGAAGCACAAAATCCTCCACGGGGTCATTGTAAATGAGGGTAAGGGGTGTCATTCTTCTTTTTACCTATTGTTTCCATCGCTATGTTTTCTTCCTCTTGGGAACATAGTACCGAATAAAGGTCTTTGATTCAAGGCATATGATGTAACCTGAAGGATAGCGTCTTAAAGCATTGGCTCTAAGTTGGCACTTTGGGTATACCTTCGGTAGGCTGTTTCCCCAGTGGTTTCTGAGTGGTATGAAGTGTGATACCGTGAGCCCTGTGCTGTAAGCTGGGTGACTTAGTCTGGCATGATATTACGTGAGACCTCACACCCGTGGACCAAACACTTAATGAGTCCTCAGACGGTGGTGCTAAACCGCTGGCAGGAAATGTGATCTCATACTTGGAATATTGTCTATTCCTGTGAGAACAAATCACCTCCCTTTGTAATGAGAAAGGGATACGAGTCTGTGATATCTGGGTAACAAGTGCTTAACATAAGCCTCCTTTGACTCCCGGGTGCCTTAGCAAGGTCCTTGCACTTGCCTCTCCCCAAGTCCCTTCCTCCTTAACTGACACCCGATGCCCTCTGTTTTAAGGTGATAAGTGGCCCTTACCGCACGCTATGGTAAACTTAGAAAAACAAGTTCATTTTTAGTGGCAGTTATGAGGACCCATTAGGATTCAAATATGACCGACAGGGTAAGGATTCATAGGAAATGTAGCTCCTCCCTACTTAATACATAGAGGGGAGGAACACTTTTATTTCTGTAATTCCATTACTCTTCCAGCTATTCAATCATTTCCGACCTTTGTCTCTTCTCCTCTGGGACAAGTATTACCAAACTTTGATCTCAGGGTTGATGTTGTTAGTGTAGCCATCTGGTAAATTCCCAGGTGGGAGATTGTGGAAAGGAGCTTTGGGATGGTCACTGGAAATGTGCATATAAGGTGAAAGGGGTCTCATGTGGTCAGTTGCCGCCAAGTGGTTGTGGATTTCCTCAAGGATTGCCGCCATATTGCGGGTGCACCATTGGTCTTTGTTACAGGCCATTAGGTCATTCAACAGTGATGGTCATTCTGTACGGTTCAGAGTGGGAGTCCATGCTGCTGGATCCTTGCATAGCCTCCACCTCTGCTGCTGCGGCGGCCCTTTTATTGATATGCTCATTGCCACTGGGTATGACAGAGGCTGGTGATATCCTCTGGCTAGGTCATTTGTCTAGTTGCTGGTTTGGTGTTTCTTCCATGGCAGCTGCTCTCTCATGGGCCTTAATATGTAATGGAAAAATTTTGACACATCTTGTATACTCCAGAATGTGCATCCCTGTGCCTCTGTCACCTCTATCCCAGACATTCTCATCCCTGATCTTCCAGTATTTTTCTTTCTAGGTCCCAGATCAGCAGGGTAAGTCCTTTCCCATTGCTTCCAAGTATGTATGATGAGGTATACATTTATATAGGTTGCAAATTTCTCAGGCCACCTTCTTCCTACACAAAGTGAATCACCATGATCATCACCCAAAGGTCTTTTGTATTGAGATGATTTTTCCTTGTCATTGTTTTCAAAGGCCACCTGTACGTAAAGCTATTAGGCAGCTGCCATCCATTTTTGGCTTATATTCATAAACCAAGCCAATCCATTTGTGAACCAAAAGTTTAGACTTTCCCCCCCTTTCTTCACCTGTTCATACAGGGTTCCTCCACAAAGGCAGAGAACAAGCTGAGGGAAGGGCACTGAAGCAACAACAGTAGCTCCCATGGCGATCCGAGATATCTGTTATATAGCTTGCTTATATCCCATGGTTCTGCTCCTGCTTAATTCATGGATGTTCTACTTCTGCTTTTCAATGGATTGATGCTGGGCCTGCTCAGTCTTAATAACATAGTAGATTTGATGGTCCTCAAATTATATTGACTGTTTTGGATGCATGGTCACTTGACCATGGGTTCAAGTAATCTGCCCCCACTAGGGACAAGCAACATAACAGAAGTCCATTTTCATAATATGTGTATTTCACCCAAAGTAGCATGGTCTAGAGCAGCTTTTCCCACTTGCGTTCCTCCAACATCAGAGATTCTGTTGAGTCATACACCCAAAGAGCAAGGCTGCTTCGCCTACTGCATGTACATACTGAAAAGCCTGGTGTGTGAGCCAGAGCAGTGTCCTTCGGTGTTAAATATGATGCCCCCTGCACCCAAGGAGCCTATCAGGTTCTTTGCTTCCTTCTTCAAGGCAGTAGGTGCGATATTTAAAAATGTGTATTTTACATGGAGGGGATGACCATGGGATTCCTGAATTTTTATGTATGTATAATACTCTTAAATCATTGTAGTATTTATCTCCAACTCTCTGATGTGTGCATTTCTTACCAAGACCTCCAGCGTGCCAGCATTTTCTGTCTCATGTGACTCAGTGGATATATCACATTAATGTAATGGATCAGTGAGAGGTTCTGGAGGATGCCCAGACAGTCCAGATGTTCTTGGTCTGTATTACGACAAAGAACAGGAGAGTTAGTATAGGTCTTGTGGAAAACTATAAATGTATATTCTTATTCATTACATGTGAATATGAACTGTTTCTGATCTTCTTTCATTATAAATAGAAAAAAAAACCCAAACAAAAGGTCATTTGCCAAATGAATGATGGCATTCCATATACTTGAGGCATCATTAATATGCTCTAGCAAAGGTAGCACATCTGACCCAGAGGCTTAAAACAAGAAAATTATTCATTTGAATTTGTGATAATTTGTAAATTATGCTTCTGGATTCATTCTGCTTCTAACAGGTACCAGAGCATTATATGCAAGTTTTATAAAGTCCACCATCCTTCATCCTTTAGATTATTAAGAATGACACTAACCTCTGCAATCCCCACACCAGGAAATGTTATTGTTTTTGTTTTTTTGTTTTGCTTAGTTTTAATTTATCTTCCCAAAGAGAGAAGAGTTTCAGAGGTCTCCACTTGGCTCATTCACACAATGGCTCTTCCTGTACAAAATAAGTTTCCAATGTGGAGATTTCACTAATGCTAAGAATGTCCACACCAATTATACATTTGGGGATTAGAGAAATGGCCATAACATGGGGTTGTAGGACCTGTAGACCCATTCTAAGACAGGACTTTATTATTACCTGGACCCACTCTATTATTGTGCTTCAAGTCTCCCAGTATTGATGGCAATTGGATTCTGTGCCCAATAGTCCTAAAAGTGCTTGGATCCCTTTCCTCAGTGCACAGTTACCTAAGTAAATGGATAGATAACCATTTAAGGAAGGACTAGAGTAGTCAGGGTTTGTTTCTCCCCCCCCCCCCCCCGCCCCCAATGTTTCAGGATCCTTCCTTTTGAGAAAGAAGCTACATCTTTAGTCAGTGGGTTTAGGTCTGAAAACTGGTTCAGGTCAGGAAACTGGACAAAGGATCACAATATTTTATTGAGGCAACTGTCCTCAGCCTCCTAATCGTTCACCCTTGACTCATTCTGCTAGTATGAGCTGAGCATTACCCTTGTCGGCTGCCTATCTATTTGACCTCTAGGGATGTCAGGCTCTATTAATAATTTCTAAAACTCTTTATGGTTCAGGTCCTCTCGGCTGTCATTCTTACTTTGCCAGTCATTATAATGATTGCAATGCCCTGGCTTCTGGCTACCTGGCCCCTATTATTTTTAGGGTCATGTCATTCCAATTCTATTATAAAATCATCTTTTTACAAGGGAGAAATACCACTGAAATGTCAATGATACAAATATTACTATCGGTGGTGTACCTTGATAAATGATGGGTCCTATCCACCTTCTCATGGGAAATAATCCCCAGTGGCTCTTCCAGCCATACATAGTATGTCTACTCCAGCATTTCCATTTCACTAAGCTTTTTAATCCTTCTCATCCACTGTCTTCTATAGAAATTATGGCCATAACTTCTCCATGCTTCTAGCAAGTTCACACTAACTTCTGGGATCTTTGCTAGGATGTCAAACCCTAAGTCAATATACTCTCCCTATCAGGTTAAATGTGTCAGTCCCCAACACAGAACACAATTGGAACTCTAGTTATCTGGCTAGAATTTGGAGATTTGGGGAGTCCCTTACCTATCTTTTCAGGCTAAGCACATCTTTAGTTTGATTATGCTGTGAGTAATCATGAGGAAGGTGGCACATGACTTCTGCAACCAATTCCAGGAACAGGCAGTACTAGCTCTGAAATGGGAGGAATGGGTCATACATATAGGCAAGAATAGTTCAGACAAAGCAATCAAAATACAAACTAGTCAAAATCTTGCTTAGGTTTGTCAAAATCTTTGGGTCATATGTCCATATATCCTCAACTCAGGCATTAAGATCCCATGTTTTCCCGGTCAGAACAGTGGGCTCAGCATGACACATCTCTTTTTGTTGTTGAGTCAAATTTAAGTTTACCCACTCTATTAAGTCCTGGGCATGGTCCTTGGCAGGAGACACTTTTCAGGAGATAACAGAATTTTTGTCAGTCAGGCCCTCTGGATTTCACTTCTCATTTTCCATTTTCTGTTACTTCCAGATGTTCATAATGTCTCTCGAGTGCAATGATGGCACTTAAACATGGCCATATTATCTCTTTATGCAAAATGCTACTATTTTCTCCATTTGTTCTGCACCTGAAATAAAACACTCTTCCACTGGCTTACCACCTTAATCTCACCTCTTGTGAAAAATTTAACATCTGGACCACTAGCTGGTGCCTGAGACCAATTATGATCTTCCCACCACCACTGATGGGGTCCTCACTGACAACAAGGTAGCATGTGATCCAGCTCTTCTCCATATCACTCAGTCATTGAAAATGGACTACCCCAGGAAAGGATATCATCTGGAGCCAGGTGGCCTTCTGCAGAGCAGACTTGGAAGGAAATGAAAGCTGGAGACTGTCTGCTGATCTCACTGTTCATAAATAAGGGATAATTGTTCCTGAAGAGAGATACGGGCATGGATATCTATCTCTACCAACTACCAAAGGTTAAAGATAATGTGTACACATAAACAACCCAGTAGATTAAAGTCATCTGGTCAACATAATAGAACAGTCTTATTTTCTTTTAAGATCTATTTATTTATTTGAGAGGGAGAGTGTATGACCACGGGCAGGGGGAAGGGAGGTGCAGGCAGAGGTAGAGGTAGAAGCAGGCTTCCTGCCATGCAGGGAGCCAGAGGACCATGAGGCTCAATCCTTGGGATCATGACCTGAACAGAAGGCAGACTCTTAACCGACTGGACCACCCAGGTGCCCCTATAATGTTCTTACTATTTAGTTTCATAATGGATTCCTTTTGAAAAAGAGTGGGTAGTAGTGTTACAATGACAAGGATCAGAGAAGGATGTTCTGCCTTTATATATTGAGTTCTGCAATCAGAATTATACAACTGATATACACTAATCCTGAGTGTGAGTGGGCCATTATTTTCCAATTTACAAAAGAAGACCATAGGATTTATTTATTTTAATATTTTTATTTATTTATTCATGAGAGAGATACAGAGAGAGGCAGAGGCACAGGCAAAGAGAGAAGCAGGCTCCATGCAGGGAGCCCGATGCAGGACTCGATCCCAGGACTCCAGGATCACGCCCTGGGCTGAAGGCAGGTGCTCAACCGCTGAGCCACCCCGGCGTCCCAAGACCATAGGATTTAGAGTGGCAAGGTGATTTGCCCACATGTTGGAAAGTGGTAGAGTCCAAATTTGACGTCAGGCTTTTTTCTCTGCTGCCATCTAAATCAACAAAAGTCCTATGTGAGTGTTTGTTCTTATGTGTGCTGTGGCATGTTGTTTAGCAATATGAACTCCCACTTTTTCTTCTATTTTCTAGGAATTTGAACCATTTCCAGGATAGACTAAAAGTACCATGCTTATATATTGCTAATGCTTTAGACTCCAGAGCTGAAAGACCAGAAAGATGTTTTTCAAAGGGCCATCAAGGACTTTGTGAGGAAAGAAGAGAGAATTGTCAGTGATAGAGTAGAAGAGTTTGAGGTTATAGAAAAGAAAGATAACAAGAAGGGGTATACCAACTACGAGTCCCTCCTCCAGAAAAAAAAAAAATATATATGGCCTGAGAAAGAAAGCAATCCTACAGCCAGGGAGGTACTGGTAGTTAAGGGCATGGAGTGGGTTGAAGGCTAGAGAGAGGAGGAACCCCGGAGGGCTTGGAGAACAGTGTCTTTTTTTTTTTTTAAGATTTTATTTATTTATTCATGAGAGACACAGAGAGGGAGAGGCAGAGACACAGGCAGAGGGAGAAGCAGGCTCCATGCAGGGAGCCTGATGTGGTACTCGATCCCAGGACTCCAGGATCATGCCCTGGGCCAAAGGCAGGCACTAAACCGCTGCGCCACCCAAGGATCCCCGAGAACAGTGTCTTAAAGAGAGAAAAACTTTGTCATCAGCACCCCAAGGTGTTGTTAGTTGTTACTCTGTGATTCAGGTGAATCAAAAGGCAACCCACCCATGAGCACCTGTTAGACATGTGAGGCCGAGCACAGCTTCTGCCTTCGACCAAGACTAAGCCAAGAGAGAGAACTCCAGTAGACACTAGCATTGCCTTTAAACCACAGCACTTTAGAACAGGGCTTTTTCAAAATGTCATAAAATAAGCTTAATTATATACTAATCATAAACTTAAAAGACACCAAATCTTAAGCAAAAACTAGCAAGTAATATATTTTGAAATGATGGAAAATTTATATTAAATGTATACTTAAATTATGAAAGTTTATATTTTTAAATGCCCTTTAGAACAGCATCCAGAATCATTGGAATCATAGGAGAAAATTAATAAAATGTGTATAAAGCCTGTACACTAAACACTATACAACACTGCTGAGAAATGAAAGAAATAGAGCCTTAGCTACATAGTCAACACAATGCCAGTCAAACTCTAATAGTGATAATGGTTTTTACATTAAAATAGTTTCATAAGATAAATTTATTTTGTAAAGCCATAGGGTTCCAGAACATGGTTTATAATCCCCAGCCTAATTAATTCAGCCTTTGGCTCCTCCTCCAGCCCATCTTATTAATTTCTATCCTCCACTTGAATATTCGGGTTGCATTTCCAGTTCTTTTAAAATTGCCTTGATACAGAATACCTAATGGGATACAAAATATGAGACTCATTTATTATTGAATAATAAGTGTGTTAGAAGTTTCTTTTGCTGCACAACCCCAAGTGTTTTATTATTACATTTTACAAAACTAGGAGGAAAAATGAATGCTGGCAACTCTTCAAGAAAAATGTATAATACATCTACTGCTTGTTTATTTAGGTTGATATGGGAATTTTAGCCTTTACAAAGGGTTGACATTGTAACCCATTGGGTTGTCAATGGGTTGACATTTCCAGCATCACCTCCAAAAAAAATACCTGAGAAGTTTGATTCCAGAGTCAAAAAGTCTTAGTTAGGATGGACAGTGGGTAATAGCGAGTCTTAGCTTTAACTGAGGAAAAGGAGTTCTTTAGAAAAAGGACAAAGGACAGAGATTCTTGGCTTTTCCTCGATGGGAACAACTCGGCCTGAAGGGCATTAGAATATGTGGACGACAGGTGGAGGTTGCCAAGGTAACCCTAATGCAACTGCCTCCACCCAGGACCACTGTCCCTCACATCTCTTGGGGCATCAGGCCAGCCTAGTCTCCAGCCTCCATGTCCCTCCTCCTCCTCAGGGATGAGAGACACTAGTCAACAAGGTCCACTATGGAGGGAGAGTCTCCCTGTGCAGATGCTGCAGCTCACAGGCCTCTCCTCCTCTTCTGTTCATATCATCCGAGGATTTCTCACTAATTGTTGCTCTTGGCCCTATTCTGGTTTTAGAGGATGTCGTAGCCCATTTAATGATCTTAATCTAGTTTAGACCACTGAGATCTGACTGGAATATTTAAACAAGACCTTACTAACAGACCAGAGAAAACAAAAGGAACAAAACACCGAGTAATGACAACCAGGTCATGGGAATCATAGGGCAGACTTATTTTTCTTTCCCATGGGTTCCCTGCAGGTTTGTCTCCCTTTATAGCTCCCAGGGACCATTTCCTGCACAATGGAGAATTTTAACTACTCAGAGGTGTCCCGAAGCAAGCAAAGGCTCTTCAAGGAGCAAGCCCAAGAAGAACACAGCCTTGCTTACAGGGATGGAGGAATGTGTAGAGCCCGGTGGTGGGGTGGGGGTGGGGGTGGGGCTACTGTTGACTGTCTGGCTTATCACCAGCAGGGCCCACTGCTGAACTCACAAGGAAAAGGCAGATGCACAATGACAAATGGATCCAATCCTAGAGAATCCTGGAGGGAGGAACCCTACAAGCCCCTGCTCACATACACGGCAATTCCAGGATAACGTCTCCCTTGCTCTCCTCCCAAGCAGTTACTCTGCCCCTAATCTCAACAGTCTGCATCCCTCTGTAGGCCCGGGCGGTTTGCCCACGTGCATACATTCAGTTCTCGCATGCCCCTCTTCTCTTCAAAAGAAAAGATAAAGTAAAACAAAAAAAGAAAAATTTGATGTGAAAATAATTAAAACTTTAAATTTAAAGTTTTAAAAATTAAAATTTTTCCAAATCCAAACCTTTGGAATAAACTTCATTTTAATTAACAGATTTTATTTTAGAACAGCTTTAAATGTGCAGAAAATTGAGCAAAGGGGACAGAGAGATTCCATATGCCCTCTCCTTCCCTATCGCAGTTTCCTGTATTATTGACACCTTTCATTAGTGTGGCACATACGTTACAATTGATGCATAATTATGGATATATTATTTTTCACTCATGTCCGTAGTTGACAGTAGGGTACACAGTTCCCACTGCACATTCTATGGATTTTGACGATATTATCTATCCACCAATTATAGTTTCAGTCAAACTAGTCTCACTGTTCTAAAACCCTCCTCTTCCCCCAAACCACTGGAGGCACTGATCTAAAACCTGCCTCTAGAGTTACGGTTTCTCCAGAACGTCATATGGTTGGAATTACATCGTAAGTAGCCTTCCTAGATTAGTGTCTTTCACTGACAGTTATGTATTTAATGCTCTTCCATGTCCTTCATAATAAACCTTGTTATGATTGCTGACAAGACTCCATTACATGAATTACAACTGTGTATTTACCGTTCACCTACTAAGGAGCATTCTGAATGCTTCCAAATTTGGCAGTTACATATAAACCTGCTATAAATATTAATGTGCGGGTTCTTTGTGGGCATAAGTTTTCTACTCAATTGGGACAATAGCTGGGTATAATTTTGCTGTATTGTTTGGTAAAACTATATTTAACGTTGTAAGAAAACTGCCAGACTGTCGTTCAAAGGGACTACCATGTTGCTTTCCCACCCGTGACGAATGACACTTCCTGCTGCTGCACATTCTCACCAGCATTCGGAGTTCTCACATCTCTTTTAATCTAAACATTCTCAGAGGTCTCTAGTGCTATCTTACTGTTGTTTTAATTTGTAATCCCCTAATGACAAATGATGTTGTACATCTTTTTAAGTGCCTGTTTGCCATCTGTATATCTTTGATAGTTAGGGATTAGTTCAAATTTTTCCAACTTTTTAATTCACTTTTCCTATTAACTTTGAAGAGTTCTTTATATTTTTTTGAATATAAGTATTTTACCAGATACATACTTTGCAAAGGTTTTTTTTTTTTTTTTCACCTTTGTGGAAAAGGTGGCTTATCTGTGGCTTATCTTTTAATTCTCCTAATAGTGTCTTTCAAAGAGCAGATTTTTTTTTAAAATTTTAATGAAGTCCAGTTTGTCAATCTTTTTCTTTCATGGACTGTGCTTTTATCTAAAAAGGCGTTACCAAGCCCAAAGTCAACTCGATTTTTCTTTTATGTTACCTTCTAGGAGTTTTATAGCTTTGTATTGCATATTTAGGCTTATGATCAATTGTAAGCTAATTTTTGTCAAAGGCCAGTGTCTAAATTTACATTTTGCATGTAAATATCAATTTGTTCCAGCACCACTTGTTGAAGAGACTACCTTTTCTCTATTGAAGTGCCTTTGTCTCTTAATCAAAGACCAGTTGATGATATTTGTGCAGGTGTGTTTCTTGGCTGTCCATTCTGTTCTATTGATCTATTTGTCTATTCTTTCACCAATTTGTCTATTCTTTCACACACTATCCTGACTGCTGTAGCTTTCTTTTGACTCTAGAAGTAAGATAGTGTCAGTTTTCCAATTTTGTTCTTCTTCAAAATTGTGTTAACTACCCTAGGCCTTTGAGTTTCTACTTAAACTATAGAATTAGCTTGTCAATAACCACAAATAGCTGACTGAATTTTTACTGGGAAGGCATTAAATCTATAGATTGAGGGGGAAAGAACTGACATCAACAGTATTGAGTCTTCCTGCCCACGAACATGGAACACATCTCCATTTATTTGAATCTTTGTTGATTTTTTTTCCATCTGAATATTTCAAGTATTTTGTTAGATTTATCCACACGTACTTAATTTAGGGGAGGCACTAATAATGTAAATAATATTGTGCTTTTAAGTTCAAGTTTCTAGGATTCATTTCTAGTATAGAAGAAAGACTTTTGTATATTAACCTCAAATCTTCAACCTTGCTAGAATACTTAGTTCCAGGAATTTGTTTTGGTGTTTGTGTTTATAAATTCCTTGGGATTTTCTATATATTTAATCATGTTATATAATCATATTCTATATATTTAATCACAGTTTCATTTCTTCTTTCCAAATATGTATGTCTTTTATATTTTTATTACTATATTGAGTAGGATATACTGTACAATGTTGAAAAAAAAGTAGTCAGAGGGAACATCCTTGCCTTGTTCCTGATCTTAGGCATAAAGCCTTACTTCCTCACCATTAAGTATAATGTCATCTGTAAGTTTTTGCAGAATGTTCTTTTTCAGTTGAGGAATTCTCCTTCCAGTCCTAGTTTTCTCAGTGTTCTCTTTTTATCATGAATAAGTGGTGAATTTGTCAAATAATTTCTTGTGTAGGTTGACATGATTGTGATTTTTCTTCTTTAGACAGCTGAAGTGCTGGATTACATTAATTGACTTTTGAATATTGAACTAGCCTCACATACCTAGGATAAATCCTATTGGGTCACAGAGTATACTTTTTAATACATTGTTTGATTCACTTTGCTAATATGTTGTATGTTGTTGAGTATTTTTGCATGTGTATGCATGAGAGATATTAGTCTGTAGTTTTCCTTTTTTTTAAATGTCTTTGTATTAGGAATATTGACCTCATAGAATGAAGTATTTCCTCTGCTTCTATTTTCTGGGATAGATTTTTACAAAATTGGAATGATTTTTTCTTTAAATGTTTGAAGAATTTACCAGTGAATGAATCTTGGTCTGGTGCTTTCTATTTTGAAAGGTTATTAATTATTGATTTAATTTTTATAGATATAAACCTATTCAGATTATTTATTTTTCTTTGTGGGTTTTGATACATTGTGCTTTGCAAGGAATTGGTCCTTTCCGTCTAGTTAATCTGACTTGTGGGTGCTGGACTCAAGGGTTGAGTTACAGGATGTGATGCATAGTTCTTCATTCCTCAGGGGAAAGTTCCATAGTTTTTGTATCCCTTCCCAATTGTGGGTCAGCACACCTGGGATGGCCTCCTGGGCAAGACTAACTTCTGTCTCTCCTAACCATCTCACTGTGTCTCTACTATCTCTTGTTGTGGAGGCGCTGTACATCAAGTTTTCAGGCTATTTCAAAGGAAAATTATTCTATATGTAGCTATAAATTTGTTATATCCATGGATGAAGATGAGCTCAAGGTTTCCCTATGCCACCATTTTTCACTTCTTTCCTAGATGGATAAATTTTAATTACCTCAAAGAACCGCCTTTTGTTTTTGTTGATTTTCTTTATTTAATTTTCCTGTTTTCAGTTTTAGTAATTTGTGCTCTAAATTTTGTTATTTATCATCTTATGCTCACTTTGGGTTTGTGTTCTTCTTTATCCAGGTTCCTAAGGGGAAAGCTTAGATTATTGAATATAGATTTTTTTCTTCTGTTATATTCATTTAATGCTATAAGTATTTCTCTAAGCACTGTTTTTTATTACATTTCACAAATTTTGGTATTTTTATTTTCATTCAATTCAAAATATTTATTTATTCACTTATTGATTGATTTACTTATATTTATTTAGTTATTTAGTTACAAGATAGAGTTTAATAATTCATCAGTTACATATAACACTCAGTGCTCATTTCATCAAGTGCTCTCCTTAATGCCCATCACCCAGTTACCCCATCCCTCACTCACCTCCCCTCTAGCAACCCTCAGCTTGTTCCCTAGGGTTAAAAGTCTCTTATGGTTTGCCTCTCTTTCTGTTTTTATATTATTTTATTTTTCCTTCTCTTCCCCTATGTTCATCAGTTTAACCGTATTCTTACTGATTTTCTGTTTGATCCATCAATTACTAGTAGAGGGATTTTGAAGTCGCCAATGATAATAGTGAATATGTCAATATTTCCTTGCATTTTTGCCAGTTTTTGCCTCACTTATTTTGAGTTCTATTGCAAAGCACATACATGTAGAGAATTGTTATGTCAGTTTTTGAAGAAATGACATCTTTACCAATATTTAAGGCTGCTCTTTATTCCTGACCATGTTTCCTGTTCTAAAGTTGGCTATGTCTGAAATTAATATAGCTACTCCAGCTTTCTTTCAATTTGTCTCAACTTTGTATATCTTTACCCATTTATCTCTTATCTGTCTTACTATTGAAATTTGCTTTTCACAGAAAACATATCTTTGGATGATTGGATCTTGGATCTTGTCTTTTCTCCCACTCTGTTTGTTTGTCTTTTGTTATATTTAGAAAGTTTACATTTAAAGTGGTTTTTGTTATAATATCTACCATATAACAATTTTCTTCTTGTTTCCATTTGTTTCCTTTTTATCCTTCCCTTTTTTCTTTCTTCCCTTGTTATATTGAACATTATATAGTTGCATTTTGTCTCTATTAGCATACCAATTATACTTCTTTGTATGTACAAATATATGTTTTAATATATTTTTATATTGTATATAAATATAAATATATGTTATATATAAGGCAATATATTAGTGATTGCCCTTATGTTTACAATTTACATCAAAACTAATTTAAGTTTACTTTCTTTTTTCCCCATAGGACAAACTGAAACTAACATTTTTGTTGTTCTTGTCTATTATGTCATTTTTTAATTTTAAGTTTTCATTTTAATTTTAGGGTTTTAATTTAACTTCAGTTAGTTACCATACAGCGTTATATTAGTTTCAGGTGTACACTACAGTGATTCAACACTTCCTTACACCACCCAGTTCTCATCCTGACAAGTGCACTTCTTAATCCACATCACCTATTTCACCCATCTTCCCTCCCACCTCCCCTCTCGTAACCATCATTTTGTTCTGTATGGTTAAGACTCTATATCTTTGTCTGTCTTTTCGTTTTCCTTTGCTTATTTGCTTTGCTTCTAAAATTCTACTCTTCTAAAATCCTCTCTAAAATTTGAGAGAAATCATACGGTATTTGTCTTTGACTTATTTCATTTAGCATTATACTATCTAGATCCACCAAATCCTTGGAAACGTAAGATTTCATTCTTTCTATGGCTGAATAATATTTGATTATATGTCACATCTTCTTCATCCATTCATCTTCTTCCATTCATCTATCAATGGACACTTGGGCTGCTCCTATAATTTGAATATTGTAAATAATCCTGTCATAAATATAGGGGTTCATATATCCTTTTGAATTACTGTTTACATATTTTTTGGGTAAATACTCAGTAGTGCAGTTACAGAATCATAGGGTATTTCTATTTTTAACTTTTGAGAAACCTCTATTCTGTCTTCCACAGAAACTGCAACAATTTGCATTCCCACCAACAGTGAACAAATATTCCTTATTCCCCACATCCTTGTCAGCACTTGTTGCTTCCTGTGTGTTTGAATATAGATTCTGACATGTGTGAGATGATATCTCCTTGTAATTCTGATTTGTATTTCCCTGATGATAAGTGATGTTGAGCATCTTTTCAAGTGTCTATTTGCCATCTGGATGTTATCCTCAAACAAATATCTGTTCCTGTCTTCTGCCCATTTTAATTGGATTATTTGGATGTGGGGTGTTGAGTTCTATAATTCTTTATATACTTTGGATACTAACCCTTTATCAGATATAGAATTTGCAAATATTTTCTCTTATTCAGTAGATTGTTTTCTGCTTTGCTGGTTGTTTCCTTCCCTGTGCAGGAGCTTTTTGTTTTGATGTAGTCAGAAGAGTTTATTTTTGCTTTTGTTTCCCCTGCTTCAGGAGAAATATCTAGAAAAATATTGCTATAGCTAATGTCAGAGACATAACTGCCTGTGCTCTCTTCTAGGTTTCTTATGGTTTCAGGTCTCACATTTAGGTCTTTAATTCATTTTGAATTTATTTTGTGTTTGGTATAAGGAGGTTGTCCAGTTTCATTCTTTTCTATGTGGCTGTCCAGTTTTCCCAACACCATTTGTTGAACAGACTATCTTTTTCTCATTGGATATCCTTTCCTGCTTTGTTGAAGATTAGTAGACTATATAGTCTTGGGTTTATTTTGGGCTTTCTATTCTGTTCCATTGATTAATGGGTCTATTTTATGCCAGTACCATACCGTTTTGATTACTACAGCTTTGTATTATGGCTTTAAGTCTAGAATCGATATGCTCCCAGATTTGTTTTTCTCTTTCAGGATTGCTTTGGTTATATGGGATCTTTGGTAGTTCCATATAACTTTTAGGATTTCTTGTTGACATAAGCATATTTCACTTATGTGAAATATGTTGTTGGTACTTTGATGGGTATTGCATTAAATCTGTAGATTCCTTTGGGTAGTATAGACATTTTAACAATATTTGTTCTTCCAATCCATGGGCATGGAATGTCTTTCCATTTCTTTGTGTCAATTTGAATTTCTTCAACATTTTATAGTTTTCAGAGTCCAGGTTAGTTAAGTCTATTCCTAGGTATCTTATTATTATTTTTGGTGCAACTGTAGGTAGGAGAGTTTTCTTAATTTTTCTCTGCAGCTTCTTTCATAACATATAGAAATGCAAGAGATTTCTATAAATTGGTTTTTTATCTTGTGACTTTACTGAATTTATTTGTCAGTTGTAATAGTTTCTTGGTAGTCATTTGGGTTTTCTGTGTATAGCATCATGTTATCCGAAAATAGTAAAATTTTACTTCTTCCAATTTGGATGCCTCTTATTTCTTTTTGTTGTCTGGTTACTGTGACTATATATATATATATTTTTTTTCCTCTGTATCCATTTGTATGTCCCATGACACTTCAGTTGTTCTGTCCTTTGCAGTTGTTCTATTCTTCTCCTCTTAGTCTTGGTGTTCTCCCAAGAGGATTGAGAATACTGGGATACTGTGGAGTATATTTGGATTCTGGAGAAAAACCCATCCTGTGCATCTGCTCCTTGAAGTGTGGTGCAACTTATAGATGACACCAAGCATTCACTCATTACTGCCAACCTCCCACAAACACTGTACCAAACAGAACACCAGATGTAAGAGGTGTGCAGATGTATTTGTCTATCAATCATTGTAAGAGCAGAGAACATATCTGGAAGAGGCTCTGCACCTCTTTAGCTGCCAATTCATGAAGCCTCCAGGGGTATGAGCTAGGACCTCCAATTCATTTTTGCTCTGTATACTTCATGCTGTCTTCATAATTATTAACTCTTAAAAGTCAAAGATACCATTTGTCCTCATAACATTAATATTTGTTCTAAGACTATTTCTATCAATTGAATGGGATATTAAAACCCCAGCTCATATAGGCAACAGGAAAACAAATGATTTTGTTTAAAATATTTAAGAGTAATGATTTCTTAAGTATTTAAGAAAAACCATCAAAAGTTGCACTTTGCTGCCTCGACAAAGTCATTCATCAGGTTACTTTCTAGCTAAACTTCTTATTCTATCTGTTTCAGTATCTACTAGGAAAAACACAAGCTCAGGGTAGTATAGGGTTCCTTTATTTTGTAAGAACTGCCAACCAAGAAACAATGATATTTAATTAGTGTATTTGATGAGGAAGACTAAACCCACAGTATTCCATTTATTGATATTTTTGGAAGTTTGGGTGAAATAGAACATGTATTAAAATAATATTTTATAATTTCAAAATGCTATTATATATGTATACACACATACACATACATATATACATATGTATTTTAATTGGTCCATTGGAAGCTCAAATAATAGAATTTAAGGCTGAATAGTCTTTTTCCTAAAACTCAGATCTTACTACTGGAGAGATTCTGATTCTCACTGGCTGTTATCTGGACTTACTGTCAGTCTACAATACTGTCAAGGGATCAGAGAATTAATAGCTGAGAGTCAGTAAACTAATAGATCTCTACATTGGCTGTGCTTCACATGTATCTAGGGAGCGTTGAAAAATCCTGCTGCTTGTGGCCTACTTCCTGACGGTATAAGCTAATTGATCTGGGACATGATATGGTTATTAGTATTTTTTAGAGCTTAATAGATAATTATAATATTGAACGAAACTTGAATGATGTGGATCTATAGCAGAGTTCTCAGTTGTTGTCCACAGACCAGCAGCATTAAACACCACCTGGAAACTTGTCATAAATATAGATTCTTGAGCCCTTCAGATATAGTGGATCAGAACTCTAAGAGTGAGGCCTAGCAATGTGTGTTTTAGCCAGTACTCCAGGTAATCCTCATAGACACTAAAGTTTGAGAATCCCTGATCTAGACTATTGACTCAACTTCAGTGGGCATCAAAATCATCTAAGAGCCTTTATAATACATAAGCTCAGGCCCCACTCTAGAATGAAGTGGAGATACAGGTCATCCTCAGTCTTAGGATTTGGTCAGTTATGTCTGGTGGGCAAATGTGGGACTGAGTACTACACGTTTTGCCTGTTGCATTGAATTAAACTGATAAATTCTTTGTATTAATAAATATTTTTCACCGACTCTGTGGCAATCTAATGGATAAGAGCTTGCAAACCAGATATCTCCATATAGAAAGTATTCACTTAGACTAGTTCATTCCAATAACAAATAAAATCATATTATTCAAAAATCTCATTTAAAAGAATTTCACCTAACAAATTGTGCTAAGAACACTTAACAAATTTTTAAGTGTATAATACAGTGTTGTTAACTATGGGCACACTACTGCACAGCAGATCTTTAAAACTTAGTTATCTTGCATAACTGAGATTTTATACCTACTAAACAGCAATTCTCAATTTTTGCCTCCTCCCAGCCTCTGGAGACCACCATTCTACTCTGCTTCTCTATTTTTGACTATTTTAGATTCCTCACATAAGTGCAACCATTCAGTATTTCTCCTCCTGTGTCTGGCTCATTTCACTTAGCATAATTATCTCACGTTTCATCCATGTTGTTACATAGAGCAGAATCTTTTTTTTAAGGATGAATAATATCCCATTGTATGTATTATACCACATTTTCTTTATCCACTTATCTGTCCATAGACATTTAGATTGTTTCCATTTCTTGGCTATTGTGAATAATACTGCAATGAGCATGGGAGTGAAAATATCAATTTGAAATCCTGATTTCAATTCTTTTGGATAAATACCTGGAAGTAAGTTTGCAGTATTATGAGGTATTTTTAGTTTTAGTTTTTTGAAGAAGTTCCATATGATTTTCCACAGTGGATGCATCATTTTACATCCCCATCAACAATATATAAGCGTTCTAATTTCTTCATATCCCTATCCATACTTGATATCTTTTGTTTTTTAAAATAATAGCCATCCTAACAAGTGTGAGATGTTATCTCATTGTGGTTTTGATTTGTATTCCTTTGGAATTCCCCTTGGGGCTCAAACTCACAACACTGAGATTAAGACCTGAGTTGAGATCAAGAGTCTGAAGTTTAACTGAGCCACCCACATGCTGCTTGATTTACATTCCCCTAATCATTAGTAATGTTGAACATATTTCCATATTCCTATCAAGTCTTATGCTTATTTTTTTAACTTTTATGGGGTTTTCTGCAGTTGAGTTGGAAGTTTTAAAAATATTTTGCATATTAACTTCTTATCAGAAGAAACACCAAAGACTTTAAACATAAAACAAGAAAATATATATATGTACTTTAGTTTTATTAAATTTATCTGTTCATCAAAAGATTATTAAAACTGAATAAGCAAATAACAACTGGGAAAATATTACATACGTGGATAGATATAGATACAAATATAGATATATATATATAAAATAGGGAGGGTCACTGTGTATAATTCAACAATACATTAAAATTTAAAAAAATAAATAAAAAATAAAAATAAAAAATACATTAAAAAATTAAGTGAACAATAATACAGAAAAATTTAATGAAAATGGACCCAAAATTCAAACAAGTTCCTCACAAAAGAAGACATGTGAATACTAATAAGTCCATGAAATCATGTTCAGCATTATTTTTTATCAAGGTAATGCAAATTAAAACTACAATGAGATACCATTTCCAACCCACTAAAATCACTAAAATAAATTATTTGAAAGTTCTGACAATATCATACACTGTCAAGAATGTGAAGTTACTAGAACTTTCATTATAGCTAAGGAAATTAAATTGAAATATTTACTTGAGAGATTTTTTTGTTTGGTTAGTTGGGGTTTTTTTTTTTTTTGACAGTTTTTTAAATAAAGTACACAACTGACCAATTTCACTCCTAGCTATTTACCAAAGAAAGTTTAAAAGATGTGTTAATGAATAGATCGTGCAAGAATACTTACATCAGCCTTCTTCCTAACAGCTGTAAACTGGAAAAAACACAAATATTCATCAACTGAAGAACAAATAACCACACCTTGGAACAATCATATAACGGAATACTACTTAGCAATAATAAAAAAAAAAAAAACCTAATGAAAAGTGGAATAACATGATTGAATCTCAGAAACATGATTCTGAATGAAATAAGCCAGACACAAAAAAGCACATGCTGTGTGATTTCTGTTACATGAAACTGAAGACTAATCAAATCTAATCTACGGTGATGAAACTCAGAGTATAGGTTTCTTCCTGGGAAGGGACGAGTTATATAAAAGAGCACAAACTTGTCGGGTGATGGAAATATTCTGTATCATGTTTTTGCAATAGTTTTATGAGTATGTATAATCACCAAAATTGATCTAACTAAACAAGATAAGTTAGTAACGTTAAACAGTATGGTGTAAAATAAGAAAAATTATCTAATGTTAGCTGTTCAGTTTTTACCGACCAAGATGAAATGGCAACCTGAATAATTACCAGTGGCACAGGTACTGTTTCGTTGTACGGTACCACCTGAGATATTGTTTGCTGACAGGTAATGGACATGATCAAAATCACTCTCTCTTGCTTTTCAGACACAATCAGCTATTGTCTCACAAAATAATGAATCTGCCACACCAGAGAGTCCCAGAAGGTCTCGATAGAATCAACCCCTTGAATTTTATTTCTAACCTTACCCTTTCTTACACTTGAAATATTTCAAATTCTAGCAGCTTTCCTCATTAACCTCCACCAAAGAGCTGTAGCATGAAAAAAAGGTATAAGTACCATCACCAGCTCTGCAATACAGCCCAAGATATGAAGTTAAATAGGGAAACCAAGAGGCAGAGGAGGAAGACTGAGAGGATTCAACAGGAGAGGAGAAAAAGGAAGTGAACCAGTAGGAAAAAAGCGGGTATGTGTGTGTGGTGGGGGGGATGGCAGAGAAAAATAGAAAGAAAAATTAATTATTTACTTCTGATTAAAAAAAAGAAAGTATCCCGGGACACCTGGGGGTGCTCAGTGGTTGAGCCTCTGCCTTTGGCTCAGGTAGTGATTTCAGAGTCCTGGGATCAAGTTCCGCATTGGGCTTCCCGGAGACAGCCTGCTTCTCCCTCTGCCTGTGTTCCTCATGAATAAATAAATAAAATATATTTTAAAAAAGTAGAAAGTCTCAGACCATAGCGAAAATTTGTATTTTCAAGCTAGGTTTCTACACCAGGTTGCCAGGAATTGAGTAATAAAAGATGTTTCGGGATCCCAAATATAAGCACATTGGACAGCTCCCCTATTCTACAAACACCAGACCCTGGTGTTTGACAATAAAGCAACTCCTCTCAGGATTAGCACTTTTTTATTTATTATTATCATTATTATCATTATTATTATTATTATTATTATTATTATTATTATTATTATTATTTTGAGACACATTCTGAGTATATTTAATGATCCTGGGATCTGCAGTATAATTTTTCCTTATGAAAATTTTCTTAGCAGCCTGGGTGGCTCAGCGGTTTAGCGCCTGCCTCCTTCAGCCCAGGGCCTGATCCTGGAGACCCAGGATCGAGTCCCACATCAGGCTCCCTGCATGGAGCCTGCTTCTCCCTCTGCCTGGGTCTCTATCTCTGTCTCTGTGTCTCTCATGAATAAATAAATAAAATCTTTTTTTAAAAAAACCCTTTGTTATAGCATCAGGGATCGTCAGTTTCTTGCTATTTCCTTAGAACTTTATTTCTCGTGTATGTATATTTATTAAGAATAGAGAAACTCCCTTTTTGCCCATTTTAGTTTTCAATAGATTTATGAAATATGTTTCATAGAAGACTGATCTTATCCAAAACATTTTTGTTACTTTTTTCAATACATTTAATGATACAAAATAATATTTTTAAAAAAATAGTAATAATCCATGACATAGCACTGTTTGAAGTCCCTCCTCCCCCATTTCTAAGTACCTAGAAAAGTGAAACATGACTGAAGGCCACTGCCTGTACCTGCACCTGTACCTGTTTCCATTTGTATTCCAGACCCCGCCCCTAATTGCAGCACTTCTGGAAGACCCTGGGAAAAATGATCTTAGATAAAAAAATCAGTTAGACAATTGTCTATGGCTAGACAATGAGGGAGAATCACAGAAATAGAGAGGTTATAAATATGTTTGGAAACTTTCTATAACTATAATGTATGAGATATAAGCTTCTACAAAATATGATGTGCATGAAAAATAGCTTTAGGATAGCTGAATATCCCCACTTGAATTGTAATAATTTGAGGGTGGGAGAAATTTGGTTACATAAACAACTTTTATTCTAAGATGATTTCTCATTCTGTCCACTTGATAGTGGCTATTATGAAGCTTGAGTGAGATAATGTACATTTTGAAAGTAATTTTAAGCTATAAAACACTTTACAAATATTGGTAATGGTTCTTTATGACACTATTAGTATTAATCTAGCCAAAAACCCATGGAACCTCCCAAATTATTTTCAAGTACATCACAAAACTATGTGGGATAGAAGACATTAGGCTTAATTGTTTCAATTTTACTCCAAGGCATAGCAGGAAAATATTTGATAATTTACGACAAAATTAGCACTGGTATCCAGGTCAATTGTCTTCTGAGATAGTATATTCCTTTTATACCACATTATTCCCATGCAGAGAAATTGGATCAGAACACTATAGCAGCCTAGCATAAAGGCATAGCTTTATTCGAGGGATCTGACCCCATGGAACTGTAGGAAACAGGCTAGCCGTCTCACCACAAGAAGGGCTTGTGGAAGAAAGAATATGGCATCCATTGGAGCCCCAGGTGTGTGCTCTCTCTGCCACTATGACACACATTATATTTTGGCAAACCCAAAGATACCACCAACGCTATGCTCTCCCATTATTCCACTGTACGGGCTGCAAAGCTCAATCCTTCTTTTCCTACCAAGATGATCATTAAGTATGGCTATGTGATACAGTTCATATGAATAAAATACATTTCTAGTATTTCTCTTTTCTAACGAAATGAAAAGTTAACATTGATGCTTTCATTCTCTCTTTTTTCTTACCTTGATTCCAGATATAAGATCTGAAGCTACAGTTACCATATTATGACCATGAAGCCTCAAGCACAAAGAAAAATCCAATAGAATAATAGAAATATCAGTCTTGACCCTATCTAAGTGCTTGATTATTGGTAACATCTTCTTACCAAAAATCTGTGGATTTTTTTTTTTATATATTTGGGGAAAACTTAAACCTCATTTGTTTTAAAACACTTTAGGAAAGTGGATTTTGATTGTTTTTATACAGCTGGATGTACTTTTAACTTGTAGATTATCTTATTAATTTGCAATTGAGAATGGAAGTTACGTCCATGAGCAGGTGAAATAGATAACGTATCACCTACCGTGTCGGGTATTGAAATTATTAACTGAGAAAGCACGTACACATAGAAAACATTAAATATACTTTTTCTTCTTCCTCCTTCACTACTGTCTCTTTCTCCATCTCAATTACCATCAGTTCCAACAGTTTCCTCCTTACCCTTCTCTTCCTCCTCCTTCCTCTCCTATGAATCTTTTTGACTATTCTCAATGCAAAATTGAGACCATTTTCTTCCTTGGACAGACTCCAATACAAGATTTGCACTAAAGCCTATGCGCTAAGTGGAAGATTGCCAGGAAGCAGACTTTCTAAATATAGAAGAAAAATAATAAATTAAGTAACACAAAATGTAGAAACATCCATGAAACTTCTTAGGACCCACTATATTCGTTTGCTAGGGCTTCTGTAACAAAGTCCCACAAACTTTTTTAAAAAAGATTTAAAATAGCACTAGTTTATTGTCTCACAGTTCTGGAGGTTAGAAGTCTGAAATCAAGGGGTTAGCGGAACCATGCTCCCTCTGAAGGTCCTGGGAAATGACCGTTCCATGTCCCTCTCCTACCTTCTCTGTAGCCTCAGGTGTCCTCGACTTGTAGATGCATCACTCAATTCCTCCATCTTCACATGGAGTTTACTCTGTGTTCCTTCATCTTGTTTTCTCTCTTCACATTTTTGTGTCCAAACATACCAGTTTACAAGAACACAAGTCATATTAGATTACAGCCCACCCGAATGATTTCACCTTAACTTAATCTTAATATTGATTAAAACTGAAATGACTCTATTTCTAAGCAAAGTCATATTAAGAGGTTTTGGAATTTATAACATGATTATATTTTCTTTTGGAAGACATAATTTAACCCATAACACTGCTTACAACTATTTTAGCCCTTCCTTAATGTTCTGCATTATGCCTCAATCAAGAAGAAACTTGCTTTCAGCTAGATGTCACAGTTTTATCTTATTCCCAGTTATACCTGTGTTTTCAGTTTAAGATGAATGTGATTATAATTTTCTTTTCCCCATGATCATTTATCTTTGAATGGGAGAATATTTAGTCCAGAAAACTCCAAATACTCTGCGAGGTGGTGAATAAGATATGAGACCTATAGAGACCTATATAGAGGGCACATGCTCTGTGATTCCTAAGGGCCCGATCTAATCTGAAAATTTATCACCTCAGCAAAAATCATGCTTAGATGTTTGATACTTATGGTGCGATAAATTTCCAGCAAAATAAATTCCTTTGTCTCTTTTTCAAGAATGACTTCTCTAGTCCAGATCCAGTGATTACTTGTCAACCTACAATACAGAGATTTTAAATGATGTTGATGGGCTTGCCTCTCTCCAGTGTCATTTATTTGTATTATTTATAAGCACTCAGATATTCCTGGATTTTTGCCACAAGGAAAACCAAGTGTGAAGTTAAGAGCAAGATTCGTTGGTTCAGATTCTCCCAAGCAACACATATAAAGAGCGTGATTATCAGTGTTCGTGAGATAGCCGTTTTCAGCACTGGACAGTGACCACCAGGCCTGGGCATCCAGGGCCGCTGTGTAAGGAGGGACCTGAGAGTCTGTAGAGAAGACATAGGGAAGAAAGGTTCCCCCTTCAGTAGAAAGGAAAGTAGAAACAATAGAGTCTTTTGTTTCTTTTGAAACAAAAGAAATCTGCCTGGAGAAAAAGAGGAATCCAATTAAAACTGGGAATTCTGTATTGGCAATTTTAGCCATTTCCTTTTTTTCCCTCTTATATCTGAAAAGTTGTTCCTATCTAATTATGAATCCATAGTTTTCAGACTGATTATCACCACATTATAAGAGACATTTTCTCCATTCTCCTCATCCCTGATTTTTTCCCCTTGTCTCACATTAAGTTTCCCATAATTTGTGCAGATTTTGTCCTCCAATATCTTTTCTGAGTGAGCTATTCCTCCCTTCCTCTCCTTCATTATAGTTTATCCCTCATTTCAGGCAGGAAATCTTACCAAGCTAGAGAAGAGTTCCCAGAGAAAATGACCCAGCAAGGGTGGGTAGGATGCTATATCTGGTCACTGTCTCTAGGGCTCTCTGCTAGCTGCTGACTAAACTCTGGTGTTGAAATTGCTTTTGCACTGCACTTCTTTCACTAAATGTGTTTAATCTGCTGTAAAATTGTTTTCATGGTTGTAGTCAATGTTATTGTAACTGTTTAACAATGTGCATTTCTTTGCTTTACAAAGGGCCTTGACAGCCTCTATGCAAATTAGTGTCTTGTCTGACGCCATTAAGCATGTTTCCTGGAAAAGCGACAAGTGGAATCATGGTTAAACCTCTACACTCAGTTTGGGGGATGAGGAAACTAGGGGGAGGAAGCAGAGATTCTATCTGTGATGCATGGACCAGGTGTTGCCTAGAGTTACATAATCTTTACCTTAACCTGTAGTCTTGTGTTGAGGATACAAGTAGATTTTATTAAATCAGCTGAACCTGCGTCCTTCTTATCATCTGGGGCTGTCAAACTCCACCCCGAACTGGAACACAATGGGTTTAGATTGACCTAAGAAGGATTTTTTTTTTTTAATTTGCATGAGTAATGACAGCCATGTCTCAGGTAGAAAGCATAGAGTACGTTCAGGGTCAGAAGACAGATTTAGCTTGTGATGTGAGGAAGAAGGGTAAGGATGTTTCCTTACATTGTTAATCCTTAATAATCATGACTTGAGAAGATGCTAGGACTAGAGAAAGAGCTAAAACTTTTCTCAAAGCTGAAACCCAAGCAGAATACTCCTGAAGCCACATTTTCCTGGCTTCACTACTCAGGAACCAGAAAAATCATCTGAGTATTCTAAATCAGAGATTCCCTGATTCTCCTGAGCTCTGAACCAACGCAAGCAGGTTTCCAGCCTCCCCACGAGCCCAGGGGAAGGGGCATGTCTGGACTACTTATTTATACACCCCTGCTTCCCTTCCCCTAAGAGGTACAGCAATGAGGAGTTTTCCAGGCTTTAATGTTGTTGGTCATGCTGCTTGGGGCCTAGAACTTTCTTAACTCAATAGCTGTTTGGAAGGTCCATTTGCTTCGTTGAGTAGGATCCTACCAGCAGCTAGTCAGTATCCTAGTGGCCTCTTCTCTCTTCTGCGGCAAATTTTACATTTTTTGGGTCTTTCAGACCTTTTATATGATTTTTCTGTATAAGCCTCCCCCCTCCTTCCCTTTTTCCTGCATGAACCAGTCTCTTGTGCCAGAAATTATGGCACCTACATCCTCCATGCCCTGCTGAAGGACTCTGCTCTCACCATTCAGTCTCTGTCTTTTTTGGAACATGTAGAAGTGCTTTAATCAATTTCTTAAAGCTACCAAGTTTCTTCCTTCTCTGTTCCACTCAACAAATATATATTAAGCATCTGAAAAGTGAACTGACAAATTCTTAAGCTCCAGAAGCTCGTAAAGTATGGGAGAAGACAGGTACACAAATAATTACAAATAAAATGTTGGATAGACCATAGTTGAGATACAGATAAGTCCAGATAGTGAAGATTTCGCATACCCTAGGTAAACATGCCCATCCTTCGATGTGCAAGGACATGAGTTGATTTTTGGGAAAATTAATACTTGATCCATGTAGGAAGTCCTTGATCTTTGTCAAAAGAGAAACTCAAACAAATCCAGATATTTGTGAGGGTCTGGGGATACTATGATGTAAGCCAGGTTAGAGCTAGAATGCACGATAGGTGAGGATGGAGCTTGACCAGATTTAGGAACATGACCTGAGGAATGAAGAGAAGTGATGGTTTCCACTGGAGGACTCGATTTAGTCACCTGTCATGACCCAGATACCCTTACAGGGTTTGTGCACTGTCAGAAAAATGATTGTGGGCGAACAGGAAGAGCTGCCCCAACTAAACTCATATTTCAGTCCACAAGCATCCCGACCCTAGGATCATCCTTACAAATCAGCAGAAGAGTAGAAAGGCAGAGCTGGCCCATTCTCTGTGACCTCATTAGTCTACCAGCTGGTGCTTCCAGAATATTTGAAAGAAAGTGCTCCCTACCTGCTTTCCCTTTGCTCTTCAGTAATCCTACCATCACATCTATACACTTAGAAATGGTTAAATGAAAAAAAAAAAAAAGAAAGAAAAGAAATGGTTAAATGGTAGGTTTTACGTTATACATTTTAATCACAATAAAAATTCTAGAAATTTAAAAGATATACCTAGACACAGACCTTACATCTTACACAGAAATTAACACAAGGTGTATTATAGAAATCAACGTAAGATGCAAAACTATAAAACATCTAGAAGAAATAGAGGGAAAATCTACATGACCTTCAATTTGGTAATGAACACTTAGACGCAACACCAAAATTATGATTCATGAAAGAAAAGAGATCATAAGCTGAGTTTCATTAAAATTAAAAACTTTTATTCCATGAAATATATTGTTAAGGGGATGAAAAGACGAGCAAGCCCCAAACTGGGAGAAAATATTTGTAGAGACATACTAATGAAGGTCTTAGATTAAAATTATATAAAGAACTCTTAAAAATCAAGAAAGCAAACAATACCATTTTAAAATTTTTAAATAAGAATGTAAAAAATTTTTTAAATTTAAAATTTCTCATTTTAAAATAAGAAAAATATCTATGTAAATACTCAAGAAAACATACATATAGCAAAAAGTTTATTAAAAAAGACACCCATCATCAGTTGTCATTATGAAATTGCAAATTAAGCAACAATATGATAGCACAATATGATAGCACTACGAGCGACCGTAAAAGGCTTTTTAAAATCTGAAATACCAACTGCTAGTGAGGGTAGAGAGCAACCGGCAGCCTAATTGCCGAGGATGATGTGAAATGGCATAACCCCTCTGGAAGACACTTTGTTTCTCACAAAACTAAATATGGTCCCTACCATAAGATCCAGCAATCATCTTTTAGATATTTAGCCAAACTATTTGAAAAATTATGGCCACACAAAACTTGCACACAAAAGTTTACAGCGGATTTATTTGTAATTGTCAAAAACTGAAAGCAACCATGATACCCTCCCATAGGTGAATGAATTCAAAAAACTGGCGGGTCTGTTGAGGAACATGATTGAAAAGTGCCCACCAATGGACCTGTGAGCTGAGCCTACAGTTGGAGCCTCCTGGCTCCCCCCTGCTCGGGATGTGAGCCCCACTTGCCTTTCTCCCTCTCAGAGGCGGCCCGAGGACAAAGCCTTGAGGTGGGGTGATGCTGAGAGCTCCTGCGGGGCACACAGGACTGGAGACTGGAGAGGCCTCTGCAGCTCAGGTGGGCCAGCTGGGCAGAGGGACCCACACCGGGCCCTCCTCCTGCGTCCCCTCCGCCCTGCCACCAGCACTCCCACACTGAGCAGGCATTGATCAGCCTCGCTCCAAACCCCAGGGCCTTTGAGAGGCGACGACATGTATTAATTACGAACACGGGCCAGGACACTGCAGAGCAGCAGGGCGGGGACTGTAATGGAAAGAGAAATTGGTTCTCGACTTTGCATTTTCTTTCATTTAGTCACTTAGGTGGCACAGGCTCCCTGGGAGTCAGAAACACCGGCTTCGAGCCACCAAGTAAGCAACCCCCTGCCCCCCCCGCCCCCGCCCCGGGGGTCAGTGACCACACCTGCACCTGAGAAGGCTGCAAGGCTCACGGCGGAGACGCTGGGGGTCCCAGCTCTGCCACCAGCTGGAGTTTGGGGACGGGCGAGTCGTTAACTTCTCTGAGTCCCGTTTCCTTGTGTGTCTAGAGGGGAAGCGTCACTTACCTTCCCTTACGGGGTCATGACGGGGTCACTGTGAGGGTTCGAGACGGCGTCCAAGGCCTGACGGGGCTCAGGGCACAGCAGCGCGCAGGGAGGAGGTGTCCCCGTCCCGCCAGCTCCAACGGCAACGTCCGACGCCGCCAGCGGTGAGCCCGGCTAGAACGCACGTGGACTGCGACCCCTGTGACCGCTGCGGACGGAGTCCGGGGCACGGGGCCAACGACGGCCTCTCTGCCCGGACTCAGGTGAGAAAACCGACAGCGACAACCAACAGTAGGAATAATGACAGCGTCACGTACCAGAGCCTGCACCGAAGTCCTGCACCTGCGAACCCGCCTCCGCTCTCACGGTGCGGCCGGTCCCGGGGCTTCCGCGTCCCGTTGGTCGCGTACGAGGAGGCAGCGGCTGACGCGAGGCCAGGGCGCGAGCTGCCCCTTGGGGGCGGGGGCGGGGGCGGGGGCGGCGGCCGCGAGGCTGGGAGGCGCGAGCTGTGGGCGCAGCGCGCCGGGGCACAGACAGCCTTGCGGGCCGGGGAGGGCGAGGAGGGGGGAGGGGGGAGGGGGGAGGGGGAGGGGCGGCCGGGCGGGGCCGGGAGGCCGCAGCGGGGGAGCCGCCGTCCACGTGGCCCGGAGGGCGTCCCCGCGGTCGTGTCCCCGCCGTCGCCCGTCGCCCGGGGGCTCCTCCCCGACGGCTGAGCCCGGCCTTCCTCAGGGCGCCTCAGGCCCCGGCGACCCCTGCGCCCCGGCGCCCCCACCCGGCAGGGGCCGCCTCCGGACGCTCGCTCCCCAGAGCCGGAGCCGCGAGTCCTGACCCCGCGGCCTCAGCCTCTCCTGACGCGACGATGCTCCACCCGCACCGCAGGCCGCCGCCCCCGGGGCCCGCGCCCCGGCCCACGTCCCCGCCAGGCGCAGCCGCCCTGCTCCGGGGGCGCAACCCCGCCGCGGCCTGAGCGACGCTACCGGCTCGGCCGGACCTCGGGGTCCCCGCGCCACGGCCGCCCCCGCCTGCGGGCCTCCCGGGCTGCGCCACGGACGCTCCCGCTCCCTCACACGGACCCCCTCACCCCTCACACCCTCACCCCCTCACCCCCTCCACAGGCCCCCTGTCCCCCTCCCCGCGGCCTCTCCCGCTCCCTCACACGGACCCCCTCACCCCCTCACCCCCTCCACCGGCCCCCCCGTACCCCCCCGCGGCCTCTCCCGCTCCCTCACACGGACCCCCTCACCCCTCACACCCTCACCCCCTCACCCCCTCCACAGGCCCCCTGTCCCCCTCCCCGCGGCCTCTCCCGCTCCCTCACACGGACCCCCTCACCCCCTCACCCCCTCCACCGGCCCCCCCGTCCCCCCCGCGGCCTCTCCCGCTCCCTCACACGGACCCCCTCACCCCCTCACCCCCTCCACCGGCCCCCCCGTCCCCCCCCCGCGGCCTCTCCCGCTCCCTCACACGGACCCCCTCACCCCTCACACCCTCACCCCCTCACCCCCTCCACCGGCCCCCTGTCCCCCCCCCCCGCGGCCTCTCCCGCTCCCTCACACGGACCCCCTCACCCCCTCACCCCCTCCACCGGCCCCCCCGTCCCCCCCCCGCGGCCTCTCCCGCTCCCTCACACGGACCCCCTCACCCCTCACACTCTCACCCCCTCACCCCCTCCACCGGCCCCCCGTCCCCCCCCCGCGGCCTCTCCTGCTCCCTCACACGGACCCCCTCACCCCCTCACACACCCTCCACAGATCATCACATATTCTCACCAAGCGTTTGTTGAATGACTGCTGACCTGAGCCAGGCACCCGCCCTTCCTTAGCCCTAAGCCCGCCAGTCTCTGCTCTGACTAGAGGCTTCTACGGTGCCACCATGACCATGTGCAGGGCAGAGGCGAGGCCAGTGCTTGAGGAAGGCACAGATGCCGCCTTACAGAGCTTAACGTCCACAGCGTGGGACCCCGGTGCCCGGCCTGCTCTGCCCTCTCCTGCAACACACGTGTGCACATACCAGAGTTTGTGCGCACCTACACGTGTACGCACTCTCACCTCCACACACGCGCTATCTCCCGTCCACTGTGCTCACACACTTTTTGTTGATTTATTTTCTAATTGGTTAACACGTGGTGCATCAGTAGTTTCAGATGTAGAGTCAGTTATTCACTGGTTGCAGGTAACCCCCAGTGCTCAGTGCAGGGAGTGCCCTCCTTCATGCCCGGCCCGCAGTGACCCCAGCCCCACCCGCCGCCCCTCCAACTACCCTCAGTTGTTCCTGTTCTTAAGAGTCTTACGGTTTTCCATCTGACTTCATCCTGTTTCATTTTTCCCTCTCTTCCCCTGTGATCATCTCCTTTCCTTCTTAAATTCCACATGTGAGTGAAACCATGATAATTGTCTTTCTCTGGTTGACTCTTAGTCTCTCTCATCCTTGGTCATCCTTCAGATGAGTTATGAACACTTCAACCTTTTTTGCAATTCCAAGAATTGTCATTTCTAAAATCGCCTCCATTTTTTGCGACAGATAAGATCGCATATATTCAAAGTGTACAACATGGTGTGACATACGTGTACATGTGAAATGATCACCTCAATCAAGAAAAACTAGCACATCCGTCACCTCACGTGGTTCTTTGCGTTTGTGATAAGAATACTTAAAATTTACTCTTTTAGCCAATTTCGATATGTGACATATTATTAACTTAGTCACTATGCTGATATTAATTCCTCAGAACTGGGATCCCTGGGTGGCGCAGCGGTTTGGCGCCGCCTTTGGCCCAGGGCCTGATCCTGGAGACCCGGGATCGAATCCCACATCGGGCTCCTGGTGCATGGAGCCTGCTTCTCCCTCTGCCTGTGTCTCTGCCTCTCTCTCTCTCTCTCTCTGTGTGACTATCATAAATAAAAAAAAATTAATTCCTCAGAACTTACTCACCTTTTAAGTATACCTTTGGTATCTTCTGACCTACTCCTCCCAGGAGCCTATCTGGCAGCTCCCGGTTCCAATCCCACATATCAGTGATGCCACATGGTCTTTATCTTTCTCTGGTCACCTCATCTCACTTAGCATAATGGCCTCTACTTTCATCCATGTTGTCACAAGCGGCAGGATGAATGTCCTCTTTTATTTTTAATTTTTTTATATTTTACATTTTGTTGTTGACGCATACAGCGCTATATTGGCTTCAGGTGTACAACACACTGATCTGACGATTCCCCACACTGCCCAGCACTCGCCGGCCTGAGGACAGTCACCCTTTGTCACTGTGCAAAGTTATTACAGTATTATTGACTCTATCCCCTACACGGTACTTTTTATCTCTGATTTATTTCCTAACTGGACGTTTATGCCTCCACATCTTTTTGACCAACTTCGCTCCTTCCCCCATCCCCCTGCCCTCGAGCAGCCACCAGTTTATTCTCTGCATTTATGGGTTTGTCTCAGATTTTGTTTGTTCATTTGCTTTGTTTTTTAGATTCTACATATAAGGGAAATCATATGGTGTTTGTCTTTCCTGTCTGACTATGTCACTTTGCATAACAGTCTTTAGGCCCATCCATGTGGTCTTTTAAATTCCGATCCATTTAGGAGGCCTTTCCCGGTTTGAAACTCTCAAAAGAAAGACAGCCGGCCCAGCGGTTAACACGGAGAAAAAACACCAGTGCCTCCTCAAACATAAGCTTGGTTATTTCCTGTCGACCCGGTTCCCAGGGGACAGGGCCAAGCCTTTCCTGTAAAATAGGGAAGATCAAATGGGTTGCTCCTCCCACTTCAGAGGAGGCCTGAACCCTCCGTTCCTGTCTCAGAGCCCCCCAAGCACCCCTGCCTCCTCATCACCCCTGCCTCCAGCACGGGGTACAGCCACCCCTGCAGGCTATGGGTCCAGCATAAAGTCCAAGGTCTTTTAGGTCTGAGGCAGCAGCGCTAGGAGGACCCTTGGCCTCGACATGACTCAGGGGAGGCGGACAAGAGGTAGGGGCAGAGTACGCGATTATCCAAAAGTGAGTGTGGCTTCTGTACCTTTTTCACCCTTGTCCCTGCGTCCCCTGCGGTTGGGGGCATTCCCTCCTCCTAGGACGCCTGGCGGCCCAGGAGGGTGACCTGCGCTCCTGGGAGAGCCCTGCTGCCACCCTCCCTGGCCTGTCTCTGCATCTGTGAACCGCAGGTTGGAGGCGCGGATTCAGGGTCCGTCAGCGCTGACATGGGCAGGGCCAGGCCTCGGGCAGGAAGCTACCTGGGCTGGTGGCAGTTTAAGGAAAAGACGCACGAGGAAAATGCCTCCGGCACCAAGCCTAAGGCAAAAAAGCACCCATGAGGCTGGTGGCTGAGCCACCAGGGCACAGAGGGACACCATCCTACAGCAGCTCTGTGTGCAGACAGCACCTCTGAGCAAAGGAAGTAACTCCAGGGTCCTGGCCTCTCCGTCCTGCGACCTCAGGCAAGGCCCTATCCCATCCCAACCTCGGCCTTGTCATCCTACAGATAATCAGGGTGATCCCAAGTCCCTTCAGTTCCGTGGTCACATGGTGTTGATGATGACATGGCTCCCGTCGCTCCCGCTGTCCCCTGCATTGGAAGCTTCACTTCTGCTACCTACCTGTCCTTCGGGACCTTCTCCTGACCCTCTCTCCCAGAAAACCTCACCTGTCCTCTCCTCCTTGAGGTGCTTGCCCCTCTCTGTGGGCCTTTTACTTTTCAGGGTCTGCGGGTTCCACTCAGCCTCTGTTCTGAGCTGCTTTGCTTTGAGATCTTAATACGTCAGGTGTGTCTGCAGCTGGAAAGCAGCTGCCTGTCTTCTGGGTCCCCGGCATCGTGTATAGGATATAATTAGGGAGCTGTGAGAAGTTTATGCAAGTCGCAAATATTTTGGTATTTGGCAAACAGAGAATTCTAGCATAGTGCCAGAGCATTTTAGTCAATGCTCAAATTATGATTTTTGTTTGGTGAGGTTGTCAGAGTGGGGCAGAGGAGTCAGGGAGATTACAAAATACCAGAGATCCAAAGTAAAAGATGTCACTGGCTCTCACCTCCTGTTTTCCCTCAAACTAATTTCCAGCATAACCATGCACCGTATAGCAAGAGCCTGGAAAAAATACAAAGCAACGTAGCAGGACACCAGACTTCCTAAGCTTCTGTCTCCTGCGCTTACCCGCATCCTCGGAGCAGATAGAGGGATGGGGTGTCCCCACCCCTTCAGCATCAGGGCTCATCTTTCTGTATATCAGAGTCTACCAGCGATACCCGATGCACTGAGCACAAGAACCCTGTTAACAAGACCGTCCTGACATCCCAGAGCTGGGAAGAAAAGCCCAGAGCCCTCCACCCGCGCAGAGGGGGAGCTGTGGCAATTGGAAGAGGCTGCACAGCCTCTCCCACAGCTTCCTTACGTCTCCCTGTTCAAAATCCCTCCCCACCCTCTTTGGACCTTTGATGTGCCTCTGCCAGTGGCTGGCGTGAGGACAAGAGGAGCTGAGGGGCGGGAAGTGAGCGAGAGAGGACGGAGTTGGGGGAGGAGAGGCTGGCATTCAGGCAGGAGAGGGATGAGGGTGAGCAGAGAGGCTGCATGTGCAGAGTCTTCTGCGTTCCCCACGTAGGAACCCAGCAGAGACTGAATCTTTGTGGCATCAAAACCAAAGTTCCAGGAAGCCTTCCCTTTGAGACAGGCCTCTTGTGAAGGAGCAGCCAGAAAATGGTGGGACATGAGCCTTTTTCTTTAAGCTTAAGAGGTCAGGAAAGATGAATGGAAAACCACACACACACACACAAAGTGTAAATTCCTGATGGACGAGGCATAGTTCTGCTCTGAGGACTGGACCCAGTACCTCCTTGAACACCGATGAGCCTCCTGCGGGTGTCAGAGTCCATGCCTGGAGGAGCCAAGAACATAAAGAGCAGACAGATTCACGGCACCTGAGGATCTATTTAGAGACACTCGGGAGCCACCTGCAAGGCCCTGGTCACATGAGAAGTGATAGGACATGTTTCTAGTAACAGAGATCCATGAATGTACTACTGACAAGTGCACAGATTGGTACGACCACCTAGGAAAACTAATTATGTGTATCTTCTAAACAAGAACATATACATACATACCTTAGAGAAGGATGTGCATGGAATTGGGGGAAATTTCTGAGACATGTTGACCATTTTCTTGTGATTATCTTTCTCCTCCTCACTTCTCCTTTCTCAAGATCTTATCTTGAGCATAGTTGCTCTCTTAGGAATATCACCAACGTATATTCTCCAAAAACAAATAATGAAACGTTTGTGGAAGCATCGTCCATAATAACCCCCATAAGAAAACTTCCCAAATGCCTGTCAATAGAAATAAATACACAAAGTATAACATAGTCACAGAAACGCAATGAGAATCAGTAACTACAACACATGACAATTTTGAAAACCATCACAGACAAGGTCAAATGAAACAATTCAGATCCAAGAGGATGCATACTGTGTGGTTCGTTTATAGTAAGTTCAAAAACAGGCAAAACTGATGGCTCCTTTTGGAAGTCAAGGTAGGGTTTGTCCTTGGGTGCAGACTGTAATGATGAGCAACAGAGGAGCTTTTAAGATCCTGGTTATGTTCGTTTTTTTTTTTTTCCAGAAAAAGATTTTATTTATTAATTCATGAGAGACACAGAGAGAGAGGCAGAGACCCAGGCAGAGGGAGAAGCAGGCTCCATGCAGGGAGCCCAATGCGGAACTCGATCCCAGGACCCCAGGGTCATGGCCTGAGCTGAAGGCAGGTGCTCAACCACTGAGCCCCCCAGGAGCCCCATGCTCTGTTTTCTTGACCTGAGTACTGGTTACACAGATGTGTCCAAACTTCCATGTACGTCTATCAAGGCAGGCAGGGCCAACCGCCCACCCCCACTCCCTAATCCAGGGAGAGAAACTAATGCACCAAGAATTTAAACAACTTCCTCAAGTTCACACAAGGCTCAGTGGCTGGGCTGGATGGAAGAACCTGATCTGCTGACTCCTGGTCCGGTGTCCTGGACTCTCCATCCTCACTCTTCTCAAGAAAGTCTAGAGCTTTGCTGACCAGTATGGCAGCCACTAGCTATTAAATTGCTATTTAACAATTAAAATTGCTACATTTTAAAATTGTTAAAATTGCTGTTACATTGCTATTTAAATTAAAATTAATTAAAATTAAATAAAAATTAAAATTCAGTTTTTCAGTCTCCGTAGCCACTTTTGGGGTGCTCGATACTCAATGTGCCTAGTAGCTGCTGCATTAGACAACACAGATTTAGAGTAGCTTCGTCACCACAGGAAGTTCTGGTGGGTGGCACTAGTCTGGAAGGACCAATGAGAAAACTGGGACCAACAGAAGCCCTGGAGGCACTAAAGCTTATCCTAAGCACCTCCCTGGCCACTTACATGATCGTCTGGTGGAAGAGAAAAAGAGCCCAGATAGTGACAAAGAACCCAGCACCGGTCCTTGGCAAGCAGGTGTTGCACACCACCAGTGTCTCGGCCCACCCTCCTCTGCCCCTTCTCTCTCCTGAAGCTCAGTGCTCCACCTCCACCCCAGATGGTGTCATGGTGTTTCTGATCCAAGAGGGCTCATGCTGCAGACTTTAGCTTCGTGAAGATTTCTGTCCATTAAAGATACTTCCAGTCCAAAAGAATGAGAAGAAACAGTACAGAAAGAGAGCACTTTCCAGAACCTTTGAACCCACTCATCCTAATCCCAGACAGGTTGGAAGACACATCCATCCCTTCTTTCAGTGGCTCATGAGAGTGGATCAAATCTCCATCAGCCAGACTGGACCTCAGATACCTGTGCTCTTGACCATTCTGTCCACAGAAGGCCCAGGGCAGAGAGAGGTGCTCCCACGTCCCCTCGCCATGACACCCGGCCCCTTCCATAGGTGTGATGTCTCAGCCAGGGCATTGTCGAGGAAGATCTCCGAGCAACGGAGCTGCCAGGATTCTACGTCCAGTAACCTCTCACTTCATAAGGGAGCTTTACTCAACTCTACAGCTGTAGTCAACTTCCCTGAGCTCTGCACACATATTTCACTCCCCACGACAGCAGGGGAAGAGCTGTGAGCTCTCCCAAAGGAGTGGTCCGAGCACAGGCCTGAGCATCTCACAAGGCGGGGAGGAGGGCGCAAGCTCCTCAGAGGAAGGTGCCAGAGCTGGGCCGGAGCTGTGCCCGGCACACTGAGAGAAATCCTAAGTGGGAAGCACACTAATCCAGCTCAGAGCAGCCACCTCGCTGCCCATAAGCTCAGGGAGGCCATGGTGTGGAAAATTTCCCAAAGCTGAACATCCTCCAAGCCTCTCTCTTGGGACAAGGCTCTCTAGCTTCGCTGTGTCCGCTGATTGCTCTTTTTAACCCCTTAGGAAGCCATCCGGAACTAACGTTCTTAGGGTGATACCTACCGCCAAGGACTGCAATGGCCTTTGGGTTTGAGTCATCCTAGCGCTTGATCTCCGTCTCCCACGGCTGGAAAAAGACCAAACTGAAATGTGAAGTAAGCTCTGAAGGAACAGTTGGGAAGTTCATGCCTGTGTAGCCTTTACCCCTTTCCACCCTGAGCCCTGAGCCCACTCTCCCCTGTAGATCTATCTGGGGACTCACAGCAGTGCTGCTGTGCTGACAGTGTCTCCCCGAATCGTGTGGCAGAGCATTCACCGGCTTCCTCTCGAATAACTGCCATTCAGCCTTCCGCAGAAGCCCACGGGGGCTGAACGCCAGTGAGCTGGAGCTTCTTGTTCCTTTGCCTCCTTCCTCCGTGAACAGATTCCTCGGTCTGGGCCCCGCGCCGCCATCAGAGCAGCCTCCCACTCCAGTGTGCAAAGTCACACTTTCCGGACAACTGCCCACTGTTGACTGAGCCTCAGTGGCAGGTGGGGAGGGGTGAGGTTGAGGGGGGATGGTGGGTCAGGATTAGGTGTAGAGACCACGGCGGAGGCCTGTTCTGCAAGGCAGGTAGGGGACTCCGTGGCTCCGCTGGCGCAGAGAGAGAGGGACAGGTATCGTTACCTGGGGATGGTTTTCATTTGGAGACAAAACGCTTCAAAAGTCTGGAGCTCTGGGTGCAGAGATTTGCTCAAGAACCCTTTCCTCCCCCCCAACTAACGCCCTGGTTGCTGATGTTCGGCTAAAAAAAGATCTTCCTTTACTTTCCTGTCTCCTTGTCATGTGATCTTCCTCTAGCAAGAGCCTCGGGGTAGGGATGACATTTTCCCATTTGAAAAAATAGGAGCGCGGGATACCCACAGGCCGCGGGGCAAGTCTGTGCAGAGTCTAGCCGCAGCCTTCCGGTGTCCTACTTGCACGGTGCTCCTCCCCTAGCCTCATCTACTCATGCTACAATCTAACCCAAAGGCTGGATATGAAGGAGCCCGCATCACGCGAGACGCGGAGCACTTCTCTAAACCCAGTTCCATCCTAGTCTACCTCAGATCCGTTGACTATGTTCTCCCCTCCCCAGACCAGCATCACAGGCTGGGGGTGGCGGGCAGGGGCCTGGGAGGCCTGCGGGGTGGGGGCCAGAGTGGGGCTGCTGGAGGCCGGAGGTGAGCTTGGCCTATAGGTCTGTGCTGGGGGTGTCTCCCCGCAGGCATGTGCTCCCCGGGGTATGCAGGGTCTGCTTCAGTGGATTGTCAGCAAGGAAATGAGACAATCGACACATTACCAAAAATTCAAAAATGTTAGAGACTGTTCTCACTGCTGACTTTGTTACTCTTACCTTTTTCATGCTCTCGGGCTCCAGTCTTCTCCTTGCCTCACCCTCGGCCCTGCCCGTTGGGTTTTCCCAGTGGGAAGAAGAGGGCAGGCTGCACAGAACCAAGTGTTCGGGTCACCAGCTAGCCTCAGGCCCAGAGGTGACAGATCAGGCCTTTCGGACAGCACAGCACTTACTGACCACCCCTTTCCATGCTGCCCAGCCCCCTCCGGACCCCACAGCTAGCCTGTCCTTCCCTAGGCCCCAGCTCCAAGATGCTCAGTCTTGAGCTTGGAACAAGGCCCTCCTCTACGCACAGAAGTGACTTAGCTCATGCAAAAACAGTTATGAGAAAGCGCGTGAATTCTTTTGCAAGCGAGGCCTCAATTAGATCCTAGACATCCATGAGCATGGGAAACAAGCAGTATCCCCAAAGCCACCGTTGGAAACCCTCCCTACCAAACACAATAGAGTTTTCTTTTGCCACTTTCGACAGAAAAAACAAAAACGAAAAACATGCAAGGAAAAAATACTGATAGGGCCGACCTTAGTGTGGTTCGAACGTCTTACCCTCTCCCTTCTTTTATTCATGAAAACTGAGGGCAACAGTGATGATAATGGATCAGCGGCGTTTTTGTGGACTATGATACTCTGGCTGTTTAAAGAAAAATGATGGATGTTATATCGCCCATTTTATAGAAAAATAAGCTAAAGTCGGGAGAACAGGCCGACCTGGGGTGGCGGGACCCCAGCACCATTTTATCGCACCATGTTCCATGGGCTTCTCTGTGGCTCATTCCCCTTGAAGCCATAGTGACTGCCCCTCCAGCAGACTCACGGGTGGGCAGGGGTGAGGAGCGATGCCATTATCAGAGAGGTCGTGGGAGCCCCGAGGTCTGCAGGTGCCAGGAGTGGCCCGCCACCAGCCACTCTTGTGGCCCCCCAGGCCGGCCTCCTTACACTGCTTTCCTCTTGTCTGCCTCCCTTTCTGGCTGCCTCCTCCTGCAGCTTCTCACCCAGGCCCACAGGGAAGCAACCCCATTGTTCTCTTCCTTCCTGCTTAAGCAGCAAGCAGCCTTCTCTAGCGTTTTGTAATGTTTTAATACTTTCACTATTGATGAGAAGAAAAAGTATACACAAAAGAAGCAAAGGAGGATCTAAAAGCTGTCCCTGGTGTCCTGGGCCTGTGCTTCCTCTCCCGTGGCAATCCCTGGCCGTTCCTATGGAGAGCTCTCTGCCCCCCCCCCCCCCAGACTCCACACTGCACTGGCCCTTTCTCCCCGTCCCCCACGTGGGCCCAGAGGACCCGCAGGGCCAGAGGCAAAGTGGGAGGTGGAAGCACAGGTGGGAAGGTGAGCTTCCAGGCCTGGGCAGGTGTAGGCTCACCAGGGGACAGTCACACAATATCCGAGGACAGTCCGGTCATCCAGGAACAGCTGCAAGGGTCCCTGGCAGCACCACTTTCCTGGAGGCGACGGAACCGTGTTGGGGCATCCAGAGTCCGGGGCGCCGTAACCCATCTCCTACATGGTGGGCCCTCCTGGCCACGCTGAGAAACTGTCTCCCAAGTCTCTGTGTCTGTTCAAGAGAATCTCGAGGTCTTCAATTTGACAGGATCTAATGTCAACCCTTTGTCTCTCCATCAACGGAGTATTTCTTAATCTGGAAACCCGCCGAGAGCCCCGCACCTCGGAAGGGGCTAAGCGCAAGTAAAATGAAGAAAACAAAGTGAGAAAAAGCAGCAGGCGGGCATCTAGGAGACCCGGGCGCTCATCCCTAGACACTCAGCGGCGGTCACCAAGCGCAGGCACATCCTCTGCTCTCCCTGGAGCCTCCGCCACGGAACCGAGGGAAAGGCTCCTGTTTAAAGAGTCATCGTGACAAAATGAGGTGATGCACGCAAAGCTCCGAGGACAGCGCCTGGCACAGAGAGTACTGAGGCGCGGCCGTTAGGCTTGGGGCCCCCCTCCCGGGGCGGAGGGGGTGTCAGTGCGGCGCGTGTATCTCAAGAAGGAGACCAGACGGTCGCTCAGCTCCCTCCACTTCCCCGTACGCCCCCTCTCCAGATGCCCACGTTGGGCCCACGGGTCCAATATATGAATTTGGTCACATGACCCGGCAAATTGCAGGAGCCCCGGACAGCGTGGACGCCGGTGCTCCTACTTCCCGGCCCTGGGATTGTGGCCAATGCACCGGACCTCAGTTTACCCCCAACTGTGGTGAAGAGTACAAGGTGGCTGGGTTACCTGCTGGACCTGCTAGACAGTAGGTCAGCAAGGTTTGCTGTGGCTCCTCATTGTGTGTGACCTGCCCCCCCGCCCCGGGCTTAGGGGGAAGAGGCGGAGGCTCGGGTGCTTATAACATTAGGGAGGAGACATTTCCTCTGGGCTTTCTAGGGTCCTACAAAGGGAATTCCCCCGTGAGAGCCACAATGCACAGGACAGTTCGCACGTCCTCCCGCCGCTTACCTGGAGACATGCACAGGCGGCCCCAACAATACTGAACACAATGGGGATTAGCACCCCGTCACCCCTGTGCATGGTTTCTAGGTGATACAGACATGGAGGCCGTCACCTATCCAGGTATCAACCTCTCCTTTCTCACCTTGGTGTCCTCCCTCGTTAGCAGACGAACCCACGAACCCACGTTCCAGAGCTCGGGTAGCAAGTCACCATCCTGGCTCCCAAGCTCCTCCCCACCTGCAGCACAGCAGCCCCGTCCCTATACGGGGCACCCAGTGTGTCTCCCGGCCTGAGGGACAGGTGACCCCCACACAGCCCCCCACATGCAGGAAGCTAAGCTGCCTTCGCCGTGCCCCACTGGCCTGTGGTCCTCACCGCAGCCCAGACCCTGCTTCTCCCACGGCCTTAGCGGGGAGCAGAGCACCCGGCTTTCAGGGAGCTCCTCTCCCGGGGCTGGACTAGAGCGCGGCTCTGCTCGCCTCCCCGGACGGACACCGGCTCCCTGGGATGCTTAAAGGGCCCAGGGACCGCTTCTCCGTGTCCAGCAAGCACCCTGCTGCCTCTGCCACCACGACTCCTCCTCGCTTTACTTCAGGGTCCTTTGCTCAGCCCTTTGCCCCTGGGGGACAAACCGTTCAGTGGATACGGAACAAGTCATCCTTCCTTCCAACGACATCAGTGTCTGGAGACCCGTGCACCTGCTTGAAGAAGTCTATGACCTAAAAATGAAAAAAGTCACAGAAAATACATAACCCAGTGACTTCAGGGCCACCCTCACCCCACCCCCCGCCGGCCCCGAGCTTGCAGGTGTCCTCACCAGCCTTAGGCAGATCCCTAAGTAGCTTACCTGCAGGGATGAAGTGCACGCTCGGGGCTCTGCTCCCCTCTCTGGCTGCCGTCCACAAGCATCCCTAGGCCTTCCTGCGTGTCACCCGAGCTGGGACGGTGGGGGACACCTAGGGATGAGGCTCTGTGCTACCGCCTGTCTGCCCAAGGTGGTCTCCTGGCTCCAAGCACAGGGCGGGAGGAGTAAGAGGGTGAGCATCTCCAGGGTGTGAGTGTGAACGAAGGATCATGGGGGGGGGGTGAACGGGCAACGGGGTGAGTGCGATACGTTCAGCATGAGACCAGGTTTCAGTCTCTCCCATGTGCACTCATGCCCTTGGGTCTGGAATACAGGGGGAGCCAGTAAATGTGTCGCTGGCTAAGTAGACAAGAGAGCCACACACGTTGGGGTCTGTGGGGGCCACCACCGCAGTCCGGATGCCCACGGCAGTGAGCATGCCGAGCCCGGAGAGGTGAGGGGCAGAGTGGTCACTGAGACGGGGACCCCCTGCCAGTCCCCTGCTCTCGGGTCTCCCAGGTACGGTGGGCCGGGGTGGGAGGCACAGGCCCTGGCTCTTCAGTCCCTGTGGCCTGTGGGCGGCTGTTCACACCCAGAGTCTGGGCAGGGGCGGTGGGGGGGAGCTCCCGGGTCAGGAAGGGACACCGGGGCTCCCAGGGCCTCCCCACTCGCTATGCTCGGGCTGGGCAGGGGCAGGGGGCTGGTGCAGAGGGCGGCAGCCCGGAGTCACCCTTCCTCTGGGGAACAAGGTGTGGGGGACAGTGGGCGGCCCGGGCTCCAGGCCCTGTGACCCGAGCAAACGCAGCCCCTTGGGCACCCACTTCCCAGCTCTGAAGGGTGGGCCTTCCCCCACTCCCTCTGCAAGCTGTGGGCCTGTCCCCAGCTGCCGGCAGGGACAAGTGAGGACACTCGGGTGGACGACTCGGTCAGGGCGTCCCACTCCCCTGCCCCCCCCCCAGGCCCTTCAGGCCACCGAGCGGGTGGGCACCCAGGCCTGCTGGGAGAGCTCCGCCTATGGCTGCTGCTTTCCTTCTCCACCACTGAAACCTGCCCTAGGAGGTTGCACCTCTGCGCCCCGACACCCATGGCTCCGGGTGCCCTTGGTCCAGGGCGACCTCATCACCATCCCTTTCTCAGGCCACACTCTCCTCCCGCACCGCCAGGGGTCCCCCGGCCTCAGCCTTTTCACCCGGAGGGCCACCACTGAGGACTCCTGTATTTGCGTGTGTCGTGCAGTGCACGGCCCCAGGGAACGTAACCTCCTCGTGGAGCAGGGAGCAGCGTCCCCTGGGCCTCGCAGCAGACACCCGCGGAGCCCCACACGGAGACGCCGCAGCTCAGAGGTCCCGCAAGGCTGGGGTTGGCAGAGGGGCTCCCGGGGCCCCACATCCCCTCGCAGGCGCACAGGGAGCAGATTTCTGGATCCGGTCTCTAACGCCAGCTTTCAGGGTGTGAGAAATAGAGCATCAGGGTGCTAAGCGGACCCTTTGTACGGTGAATATTAATAAAACGGTCTAGCAGGGAACAAAACGTTCCCAAGGGACATTCCTGTAGGGCGGAACATGAAAACGGCCGACCGAGATCCTGGGGACAACGAGTGGCCTTGACGCAGGTGAGCCACTGAGCTGTGTTTCTGCAGAAGGAGGCACCGGGCGGCACAGGGGTCAAGAGCATAGGTTTTTCCTGGTTCACACTCGGGGCTCTCGGGCGCACAGCTGAATGCCCCAAGTGTGAATCGCCTACTTCAGCTTGTGTCACTTCACATAGATATCACACAGTCATAGAACCCCGGGGTTGGGATTTCTTAGAGGCCACCTGGGCAACTTCTCCCCATTCAATTCGTGCGTGTCACCCCCAATATCTCCCTCACTCCGTCTTCTGCTCTTTACTGCAATTGCTCAAACGGACTATTTGATCATCACCAAATTGCGCCTCTCTGTGAATCCTTTTTTCCTCATGTGTGAACCGGAACCCAAGAGTCTGAACACATTGCACCGGCCCCTGTCCTCACACCGAGGCTGGCCGCTGCTTCCGCGACAGGCTGCCTTCTGGACTCCACGTTGGCCCTATTTCCCCTCCATCCCGAGAGGGGTGTGACCTGCAGGTCCCCCCAGCTTGATGGCTGCAGGGCCCATCCCCCTTCAATGAGGACATCGCCTCCGGAAGCCAGACGTTGGGGCCGCCTGGGCCTTGGGATCGGCTTGCAAAGTGCAGGGACGTGACACCTAGAAGGGGCTCCCTGGTGCATAGGCCCTCGGGGGTCCGCCCAGCGGCTAATGGTTTCCATCACAAGGCCTCCTGACCCCCAGCTTCCACCAAGAGACCACCCAGCGGGACGGAGGGGAGCCGCTGCACCGGCAAGGGCTTGTGGGGGATCACACGGACTTTCTCCAACCCCCCCGAGCAGCCACAGGTTAGACGGCTGTTTGTGCAGAATCCAGTTCCAGCCTACGTTTCTCACCCATTTGAACCCAGATCATTGGTCTTTTGAGCAGCGAGCGTGCAAATCCTTCCTCAGCGAAGGTGACCTGGCCTTGCGAGCTGCTGAGCCACCCCGCTGTCCTGTTCGCTGGCTTCCATTGCTTCTGGAACCCGTGGCCCAGGTGTGGGCAGCTTCCTTCTCCAGAGAAATTACTTTTTATCTCATATGGATCTTCTCCAGTGGACGGAAGTCGCAAGCTACCTTGATGGTCTCCCCCCAGGGCCTTGGTCACCCTTTTTTAAGATCCATTTTTTTTAATTATCTGCCTTAAATATATTTTGTTAAGATTAGAACCTGTTTTCCCCCCTTAAGTTTCATTCTCCACATTTAAAAACAGGAAGTGAGCATCTGCCTCTACACGGGCTCCTTGCAATCACCTTTGCCAGGCTCAACGACGTCAGTCACGCTCTATCCCAGACCCACCCAGGCCACCCTTAAAAAACAGGTTCTAAATGCAATATTCTGTCCTGGGTTGGGCCCTGGAACCAGAGAGAGACATTAGTGACGTTAGGACACTGTGAAATCCAATAAAGACTGGAGTTTCGTTCATAATAACGTGCCGGAGATAAACTCATTGTTTTGACAAATGTACTATAATCATGTAAAATGTCAACATGAGGGGAAATTGGGTAAGGGCAATGTGAAATTCTCTGGTTTAAAAAAAAAAAAAAAAGAAATTCTCTGATTTATCTTTGCAACTTCTTGTGCATCTAAAATGATTCCAAGAAAACTATTTTAATCACACTGAGGGAAAGAACGTTCTCATTTGAAATTTCCCAAGGAGGAAGTCTCCGATCTTCTCAAATCTGGAAGTTTGAAAGACTAAAATGAGAATGGGAATTTAGATTTACCTTTAAAAAAAAATTAAAATAGAAAAAAATAAAATAAAATAAAAATAAATTTAAAAAAATAATAAATAAATAAATAAATAAATAAATAAATAAATAAATAAATAAATAAAATTGGAGACCCCTAGGTGGCTCAGCGGTTTGGCTCCTGCCTTCAGCCCAGGGCGAGATCCTGGAGTCCCAGGATCGAGTCCCGCGTCGGGCTCCCTGCATGGAGCCTGCTTCTCCCTCTGCCTGTGTCTCTGCCTCTCTCTCTCTATCATGAATAAATAAATAAAATCTTTAATAAAATCTTTAAAAAAAATTATAATCAATTACGAGCACATCAGCAGTCTTGGATGTAGTGCTCAACAGTTGACCAGTTGCACATGCCGCCGGGTGCCCCTCACCTGATGTGCCCATCACCCTGTCACCCCCTCCCTCCGCCCCTCCCCTCCATCAGCCCTCAGTGTGTTTCCTACAGTAAAGCCTCACCCGTGGTTGGCCTCCTTCTCTGATTTCTTCGCAGTTTTCCCTCCTTCCCCTGCGATCCTCTGTGCTGTTTCCTCTGCTCCACACACGAGCGCTTAGACCTGGGCTGCTCTGAAAATGCCTGAAGCACCTTCACACTCCTCTCTTGTACCTGACAAAGCTGCTGGATGAGTCAGGCAGGAGATCCACCCGGTAAGTGGGGAGTCCAGGCTCGGGGGGCGGGGTGGGGGTGGGGACGGCAACCTGCGTGTCGGGCTCTCAAGCCAGCAGGCTTCCTGAACGCATCCTGGGCCATGGCGGGCCACGGAGCCAAGACTCTGACCTTCTCACCAACAAGCACAAACTGGGATTCCGTGGTCCCGGGCTGTTAATCCACACCCTCTAGCCTCACCACGCAGGACACGGAGGGGATTCCAGCCCTGCTCTCTAGGCCGGAAGCCCAGGACTGGGGGCACGAAGTACCTGGGGAGAGAAAGCACATCCCCTGTGTCCTTTCCCTCTAAAATGCTCCTGCCAACCTCTAGTAGCCTCAGTGGTGCTGTTGCCTCGCTACGCACAGTAGCCCGAGGACCTGCAAAAACAAAAATCAGACCCTGTGGGCGTCTAGCTCTGCACCCGCAGGGGCTCCATGCCTCCCTCAGGGTAGGAGCCGGCACCGTGACAGTGCACCCTCCGAGCAGGATCCTGTCCTTCTCCTCTTCCCTCACTCGGCCCCAGTCCCTCTGCCTCAGGGCCTTTGCATTTGCTCTTACTTTGGCCTGGAAGGCTCCTTCCCTGAAGCACCCACACAACCTGCTCCGTACTCAATCCAAACTTCCCTCATGGGATCTTTCCAGGGAGGCCCAGCATAAACGTGCCACCCGCGCCCCTCATTCCCACTCCCAGGGCCTCTTCCAATTCCCGCCCTAGTACTCCTCACTGGTTCATACACGTGCGCGTTTATTATTTCTGTATTTTGGCTCTTGTCTGTCGCTTCTCACTGGAACGTGACCTCGTGGAGGACATGGCGTTCACGGTTGTGTTTGCTGTGTGTGACTCAACACCAAGAGTAGTAGGCATTCAGTAGATGTTCGCCAAATGTTGAAATGTTGATTAAATAAATGAATGAAAAATAAATAAATAGAAAATAAATGCATGAATGAAATGCAAGCTCAGAGAGGCCATTTCACTGTCACCTGCTCGTCACACAGAAGTTACATCAGCTCACGATTGTCTCAGGGCACTTGGCTATTTCCTTTGAGGAGGTGCCATGACTTGTAATTAATCGTATGATTGTGTCTACCTCTTCCAGGTCTTTCCCCCTCACTAGAATCAAAGCTCCCCAAGGGCAGCTACTGAGTGTCCGTCGTCGGATTTTTGCCCCAAACACCAAGCCGAGTTGGGCAGACTGGAGTGCTCATGAATCACCGTGCAGCAGACTACACAGGCTTATCATGTTTCAGAGAGTTAAAAATTATATTTTTTTTTCTTGAAAGTTGGCCGTGGGTGCGGCTGATGCACACGCACACACACCCGAGTGAACATGCACGTAGCAGCACTGACTGTCCATGGGCCCGAGGGCATTCTCAGCTCCTACGGCCACGTCGTGAGCTGTGACTTATTCACGGGAAAGTAAGAGAAAGGACGTTAGGGGTGTTGTGTATGTGCTTGTTTCCCTCACTGAGTTTAATGTGAGAACTTCATTGCCCTCAGCGTGTCTAGCCCTCATGCAGATCCCGGAACCTCTAGGTGTCTGGGTTCCGTGGAATCTTCCAGTTTTTCCTGGGAATCTTCAGCTGCCACATTCAGGAAAAAGAGGAATCTCCTACTTCCTTTTCCGAGTCTGATTTTTAAAGATCAGATTTACTTTAAAGGCTTATCCCTGGGCAGCCCGGGTGGCTCCGCGGTTTAGTGCCGCCTTCGGCCCAGGGTGTGACCCTGGGGTCCCGGGATCGAGTCCCGCGTTGGGCTCCCTGCATGGAGCCTGTTTCTCCCTCTGCCTGGGTCTCTGCCTCTCCCTGTGCATCTCTCTGTGTTTCTCATGGATAAATAAATAAAAATCTTAAAAAATAAAATAAAATAAAGACTTATCCCTCAAACCAGTTCTGAGACCAGCGAGTGGCTGCGAGGGGGTTGAGCAGGGGAGAAAGGATCACCTCATACTACATTTGGTAGGACAGCTCTCCCTGCCAACAGGCTACGGCCTGGTGATGGATCCTGTGATCACAGTCACACATGCACATGTGCACGAGGAAAGGGAGGTGCCCGGAACGGAGGATGGTGACCACAGCTGCCACACCCATGGCACAGCTCCTGTGGCTCCTCTCTGGGGGGAGCACCACCCTGAGGGATCCTGTCACCCTTCACTAAACATCAGGCTTCTGTTGGAAGGCTTCTGGTTGGAAGAGTCTTCTTCACCTGGTCCTGGGGTTGCTGCTCTCAGGCACCAAGACGGGAGGACCTTACTGCCTCCTTTACCAGCCACCTGAGAACACCCAGGGCTTCCCTTGGCCCAGGTTAACTCAGTCATGAGAAAGGATCCAAGAAAAGGGCAAAATGGAAATGAAGCTAACGTCAGAGTCAGGAGGAAACGTCATTGGCACCGCAGAAGATGCACTGCTCTTGGCTTCTCATTCAACACTCTCGACACGGTTGAGTGACCCTTGTTTTAACTCTTTCATTCATGACTTCTCTTTTTCCATGACAACTTCCACCATCATGAGCAAGACTTTTCCATTAAAACTGGGCTTATTTCAACAAGGATGCTATAACATCACCAACACAATCCCATCCCCTAAAACAATTCCTACAACTTGCTACTGCTTTAGCTTGCCTTCTACTCCCCCAGAAGGCCTCACTCAAACATTCCTTGGCTCCTAAATGTCCCCGCCCACCAGCTACCTGTCCCTCTAGAGTCTCACCTCCTCTCAGAGGTGTCTCCAACTCTCCCTCACTCAGATTCCAAAATTTGCCCTCTAGAGGACAAGTTCCTCAACAGTGCCATGAGTGTGGGGTATGAAACCCCAAGGGGCTCTGAGGGCCCGGCTTAGAGCCTTCCACATAGTAGGAACTCAGTCAATGTGGACCAACCTTGATGCCAATCCTGACAGGCTAGGGGGCCTGTAAGGCTGCACCTGTCCTCCTCTACAGGATGACGATGGAGCAGCTGCGCTTACCTCCCACAGGATGCCATCCTTCCTGCTTAGCCACTGCCTGATTCCCCTGCCCCAGCACCTAGGGGATTGTTCCAGCCAATCTCCTCTGCCCTACGGCTCCCCTGCAAGCTCAGCTTGCTTCACCTGAAGAGAGGAAGTGCTTTGTGAAAAGGCTCAGCTCTCAGCGGCTCTGCACCAAGTGATCTGGGCTGCAACCTGAGCACACTGCTTGTGCTTCCTCTCCTCCTCCCAGGGAGGCACTATCGCCTGACAGAAAAGCCCAGAAGAGGCTCCTAGGGCCCTGTGAATGAGATTCTATGGAAGCTGGAGGTCACCTGCACCCCACTGGCTCCCCTCCACCTCTCTTCTTCCTTCCCCCTTCCTCCCCTCCTCTGCCCATTCCTTCCTTTCCTTCTCCCTCCCTCTCTCCCTCTTCTTTCCCTCTGCATCTCCTTCCCCCTCCCTCCCCTTCCTCCTCCTCTTTTTTCTTCCTCATTTTCCCCTTTCCCCTTCTCCTTTCTATCTCCCCTTCCCCTCCTCCCTCATCCTTCCTCCTGCTTCCTCTCTTCCATCCCCTTCCTCCCCCTCTTCTCTCTCTTTCCCGTCTCTCCTTCCCAGCCCTTTCCTTCCCTTTTGCCTTCCCTCCTCCTTCCTCCTCCTCTCTCTCCCTTCCTCCCCAATCTCCCTCTCTCTTTCCCTCCCCCTCTCTTCTGTCCCTTCTGCTTCTTCCTTTCTCTCTCTTTCCCCCTTCCTCCCTCTCTCATCAGCCCTTTCCCAACCTACCTCCACATCTCTTAGAGGCAGTTCTCTGTGAAGCTTGGGCTGCATTATCTTCAGTGCTTTCTAGTTCTGGGACAAGAAGATACTGTGGTTGACACTTGGGGTTTGCCCAGAAACCATCTCTCAAACTAGGACATTTCTTTCATCTCCGAGGAGATGGGCCAGTCTCCTCCTCCTCAGCTGGGGATGAGCTGTAAGGGCCATGCCCTCAGCACCCGCCTGCCCCTCTGACTTCTAGCCAGGGCAGGGTCACTGATTGGGAAACACAAAGCTAGACTCAAAAGGAGGTTCAGCAGCATCCAAAGTCATGACTGTGTGAGCATATGTACTTAGATTCTGAGGTCTGACGCATCACACCTTTGGAGGGAGCAGGAGGGCAATGAAAGAGATGGTCACGGATGGGTCAAATGACCAAGGCCTTTTATTTTATTTTATTTTATTTTATTTTATTATTTTTTTAATAAATTTATTTTTTATTGGTGGTCAGTTTGCCAACATACAGAATAACACCCAGTGCTCATCCCGTCAAGTGCCCCCCTCAGTGCCCGTCACCCATTCACCCCCACCCCCGCCCTCCTCCCCTTCCACCACGCCTAGTTCGTTTCCCAGAGTTAGGAGTCTTTATGTTCTGTCTCCCTTTCTGATATTTCCCACTCATCTTTTCTCCTTTCCCTTTTATGCTCATTCACTATCCTTTATATTCCCCAAATGAATGAGATACAATGTTTGTCCTTCTCCGATTGACTTATTTCACTCAGCATCATACCCTCCAGTTCCGTCCACATGTCGAAGCAAACGGTGGGTATTTGTCGTTTCTAATGGCTGAGGAGTATTCCATTGTATACATAGACCACAGCTTCTTTATGACCAAGGCCTTTTAAAAGTGCCAAGTGACTCAGCACGTTTACCAAACTATATGCTCACATAGCTACAAGAATTACAGAAAATCAATTAATCCACTTTTTATACACTGGGTGAATACAGTGGCCTGAACTTTTTTGAGAAGCATTTACAACAGAAAAGTAGAGATTTCCTAGGCCAGGAAAGAGAAGGTTTTGGATTCCCACGAATAGATCCATGGAGTCAAAGGGCTTGAGAATTCTGGGGGCAGCACTGAGGAGAAGCCTTGCTGGGCTCTAGTTACACCATCAGGGACAGGTGACCAGACACCCTAAAAACTCCACCCTTGGCTAGAATTCTAACCATGGGTATTTCTTAGCATCCAAAAATAAACCAAATTATTCTGCCCAAATTAAAGTTTACTTTGTCATCAAGGACGGCGAGGTGCCATAAAACATACAGTAACTTTGTAACTTGGAGCAGCAGACTAAGTGAATCAGATTATCCCCAAAGATCAGAGTGAGAAATATATTCTCCTTGTTAAGTTCTGGAGTTTGTTTTTTTGCTTTTTCATTTAAAATGAAGGAAAGGAGGGAAGAAGAGGTAAGAAAAAAAAAGAAGAAGAGGAAGGCAGGAAGGAAGGAGAGGAAGAAAGGAAGGAAAGAAGAGAGAGAAGGAAGAAAGAAAACCACCAAAGCAATGTCTTCTCTAGAACCTCTAAGACCCTGCTTTTTTGCAGCACCAGCGAGTAAGCCCAGAACCCCAGGCCTCAGGCCCAGCTTGCACAGGGAGCCAAGGAGGAATGCAGCCCATGTCCACCACCTGCAGGAATCATTATTTTACTGGTGGCTTGTGGTTTGTGTAAAACAGTCCTCAAAGGGAGATCACACTGCAAAGGGCTCCCACTGTTCACATGTCTGCCCTTGTAGGAAGCCCCAGGTTGGAATCATCATCATATAAACCAACCAGTACTCTATGTATGTCCCTATCTCTATATTTTGCCCCTAGATATAGGATAGTCTGTTACTTATTGCCATGAATCCTGTGAGTCAAAACATACTGATTAACACTTCACTTTTCTGTGCATTATAATCACCTTTCTTCTAACACTTAAGGTCTGGCTTCTCCCATCCCATTCCAGAATCCCAGAATCCCCATTCTAGAACACAGTGTCATTGCATAGTTCTTCACCAGAAATACTGGTTTTTTCAGAGTTCCTCCTTCACTGGACTTGTCAAATATTCCAGGGCCCCTCTACCTTCTGAATCCCTTCTTGCTTTAGTAAAAATTTCCTCCCGTCCATTCACAGAAACATGGTCAGAAGTATTCCCAAGACTTACATGGTAAATATATTCTAGCTTCTTTGAATTTATGAGACTTCTGAGCCCTTCCTCAGTGCTATACCAAGGAAGCTCCAACATCTCCACCTCATTTACTATTCTCATTGTCGTAGGTAAGCTTCAAGAATCTTCTGAAGCACCCTTTCAGAATACTTCCATAATTGCTCCCAGCTTCCTACTGGTACATATTACCCAAATCCTGCAAAGTATTCAGCAACTAGGTGATTGTCTCTCATGGAAACAACTACACCTTTCATTCAGCTTAGAAGATAAATAAATGAGAAGAAATAGTTTCACCTTTACATGCATTTAAATGCTGCATACCTACTATTTCCTTTTGCAAGGTTTCAAATGCCACAAAAAATGTCAACAGATATCACATTTTTATATTTATCCCTGCACACATATAAACCAAGCACCATCACTATTCATATCCCAGGCTCTCAACTTCTAATTTTACTTCATCCCAATACAAAAGTCCTAGAATTTTGAGGCCAATGTACAGCAGGGATTATCACTAGTAGCAGTGTGGAGCCTAAAATCTCATCCTGAGGATTTGATTATAATAAGTATTGTCAAATTTGGGCACTCCAGATTATGTGGCAACAGATTATGTGGTACTGAGAACTTTGGCTTCTGGGAACATGACGTTGAAGTACTTTTCCCTATTATTCCTGTTAAGTATGAATAAAACACTGTACATTACATTTTTAAAAAATATAATACTAAATGATGGAGAGAAAAAGGCAGACCAGTAAAATAACTTGAGGAATAACACCAGGTTGAGTTCTCTGAATTTTCTTTTTATCTCATATTCCATATTTGGAGACAAGGACAGGAACCCAGAAACAGCAATGGGAATAAACAACAGCAATAACAAAACAGCCCCAACAAAAGCCTACTCTTTCTAGCCAAATGATGAGGAAAGGGATAACATAGATGACAGAAAATGTAGACAACAACCACCTTAATCCCGCCAAACATCACAGAAAATACCTGTGGTCCCAAGTTACTCAATGTCAGGAAAGGCTGAGTGGGGAGTCTTGATTTCCACTCTCACAATGCTATACTGAGGGACCTCGTCCAACCTACCTGCCCTTCCAGGGATGTGGTAGAAAGACTGGGTAAGAAGCAGAGATTTTTATCTCTTTGGGCATCAGTGTCAATGGAGACCATATAGGAGACATAGACTTTCATTTCTACCTGGCAGTAATGAGGTGCTCCTTCCCCCTCCCCATTGAGTAGTATCGGGAGACACCTCATAGAAATCAAGACTATCACCGCTGCCTCAGTGTCATTTAAGGACATTTGAGGAGCAGTAACCTGCTCCTTAACCAGGCTGATATCAGTGGAAGACCATGGGACCCAGAATCCCAATTCTTATCCAAGCACACTTCCCTACTTTGTCAGTTGAGACCAAGGGGTGACCTGAATTTCTACCACCACATGGCAGCAATAAGCCAGTAAAAACAGAAGGTTTAAATAAGATACAAAGTCTCATTACATAATATTCAAAATCTAGGTTCAATTAAAAATCATTTGTTATGCCAAGAAACAAGAAAATGTCCATTTGATTGGAGACATACAGGTGACAGATGCCAACACTGAGATAATAGAGGTGTTAGAATTACCTGAAAAAGATTTTAAAGCAGTCATTGTTAAAATACTTCAATAGGCAATAATGAAAATGCTTGAAACAAATGAAAAAATAGAAAATCTCAGCAAAGAAATAGAAGATAAGAACAATAAAATGGAACGTTTAGAACTGAAAAACACAATAAAGGACATTCAAAAACTCAATGCGTTGGTCAACATCAGAATGGAGGAGACAAAGAAAAGAATCAGTGAATTTGAGATAACAATAGAATTACCCAATTTGACCAACAAGAAAAAAATAGATTGAGGGAGAAAACTGAACAGAGATTCAGGGAATCATGGGACTATATAAAATATCTAACATTTGTGTCATCAGAGTCCTGGATGAAGATGAGAAAATTGTTGGAACTGAAAAAATATACAAAGAAATAATGGCTGAAATTTTCTCAAATTTATCAAAAAACATAAGCTAATAGTTTTAAGAAGCCAAACTAATCCCAAAGTCATCCAGGCAATCCATAGACAAATTTATGAAAACTAAAGTCTTCTTATATGAAGGGGAAAAAATTGAATGGCAATATATTTCTCAACAGAAACCATGAAGAGAATAAAGTACTGGCACAATATTCTTCAAGCACTGAAGAAAAGAACTATCAATCCAGAGATATATCCAGTAAAAATATCCTGCAGGAATGAAACTGTATCACATCAGTGTCAAAAGAGGAAAAATTAAGACAATTTGTTGCCAGAAGACATACTTTAAAAGCATAAACAAGAAATTTCTCTAAACAGAAAATAATAAGAGAGGAAGTCTTAGAGCATATGGAAAGGATAAAGATATGGTAACAGCAGAAATATGGATAAACAGTAGCCTTTAGGACTCTTATTGGGGGATCCCTGGATGGCTCAGCAGTTTAGTGCCTGCCTTTGGCCCAGGGCATGGTCCTGGAGTCCCGGGATCGAGTCGCACATCAGGCTCCCTGCATGGAGCCTGCTTCTCTCTCTATGTCTCTGCCTCCCTCTCTCTCTCTCTCTCTCTCTCTCTCTCTGTGTCTCATGAATAAATAAATAAAATCTTTTAAAAAAAGAACTCTTATTGATTTTCCATATTGTCCTTGAACCTTTAAGCAAAAATTATAACACAATGTATAGGAAATGCCTAAGACAATTACACTGCAAATGGGGAGGGTAAAGGTCTATAAACTGTGGTAGGGATTTTACACTTCACTCAAACTGTAGAAAAGTTTTTGTATACTAAATTAAGTTAATGTTCATTCAAATTTCATGGTTATGAGTTAAAATGTTAATTGTAATCTTCAGGGAAAGCACTAAGAAATTAACTCCAAAGAAAGTAAAATTAATGAAAAGGGAATCAAAATGTTACACTAGAAGGTATTTTTTAAAACAAAGTAATGAAGCAATGGAGGAAAAGAGAAACCATTACTACCAACTTTACAGAAATAAAAAAGATAATAAGAGTTTATGAATAACTGTATGCTAACAAATTAGATAACCTTAGAGGATGTAGACAAATTCCTAGAAAGACACAAACTGCAAAACCTGACTCAGAAAAAAACAGAAAATATGAATAGACCTGTAATAAGTAGATAGATTGAGTCAGTAATTTTTTAAAAAAATGTTTTAAAGAACTTTTAACAAATAAAATTCAAAGTCATATGACGTCACTGGTGATTTTTACCAAACACTTAAGGAATACCACCATCCTTCACAAACTCTTCCAAAATGTGGAAGAGGAGAGAACACAATTCAGCTAATTAGACAAAGAAACCAGAAGAAATGAGAAGAAAAGAGATACATATCAATATCTTTTATGAACACAGATGCAAAAATTCTCAATAAAATACTGGCAAGCAGAATCCAGCAGCATGGATTCTAACATGATCTAGTATGATTAATGCCAAGAATTAAGGTTAGCTTAAGATATAAACATCAATAAATATAAAAAAAAACATAAGATAAAGAAAGAAAACATAAATATCTCAAAAGACACAGAAAAATCATTTGAGAAAATCCAACACTTTCATGGTAAAAACACTCAGTGAATTATAAATAGAAGAGAACTTCCCTGATCTAATAAAGGACATATTTTGAAAAAAACCAATCTTGAAATGTCTAATGGTGAAAGACAAAATCTTTCTTCCATTAGGCTAGGACAAGAATATCTTGCACTTTCCACTAAAGAAAATCCTAAGTAATCCTCTAAAATGCTATTTTGATTAATAAACGATTTCAGTAAAATTTCAGTGTGAAGAATCAACATACAAAAATGAGTTGCATTTCTCTACGCTAGCAATGAACAATCTGAAAATGAAATTAAGAAAATGATTCAATATATAACGCATTAGAAAGAGTAAAACACTTAGGAATAATAAATTTTAGAATAAGAAGTACAAGACTTGTATCCTGAAAACTAAAAAAATCATTGAAAGAAATTATATGTCTTCCTCTGTGAGATTTCTGTTCATGTCTTTTGCCCATTTCATGATTGGATTGTTTGTTTCTCTGCTGTTGAGTTTAATAAGTTCTTTATAGAACTTGGAAACTAGCCCTTTATCTGATAGGTCATTTGCAAATATCTTCTCCCGTTCTGTAGGTTGTCTTTTAGCTTTGTTGACTGTATCCTTTGCTGTGCAAAAGCTTCTTATCTTGGTGAAGTCCCAATAGTTCATTTTTGCTTTTGTTTCTTTCGCCTTCGTGGATGTATCTTGCAAGTTACTGTGGCCGAGTTCAAAAAGGGTGTTGCCTGTGTTCTCCTCTAGGATTCTGCTGGATTCTTGTCTCACATTTAGATCTTTCATGCATTTTGAGTTTATCTTTGTGTCTGGTGTAAGAGAGTGGTCTAGTTTCATTCTTCTGCATGTGGCTGTCCAATGTTCCCAGCACCATTTATTGAAGAGATGGTCTTTTTTTCCAGTGGATAGTCTTTCCTCCTTTATCGAATATTAGTTGACCATAAAGTTCAGGGTCCACTTCTGGGTTCTCTATTCTGTTCCATTAATCTATGTGTCTGTTTTTGTGCCAGTACCACACTGTCTTGATGACCACAGCTTTGTAGTACAACCTGAAATCTGGCATTGTGATGCCCCCAGATATGGTTTTCTTTTTTAAAATTCCCCTGGTTATTTGGGGTCTTTTCTGATTCCACACAAATCTTAAGATGATTAGTTCCAACTCTCTGAAGAAAGTCCATGTTATTTTGATAGGGATTGCATTAAATGTGTAAATGGCCCTGGGTAACATTGACATTTTCACAATATTAATTCTTCCAATCCATAAGCATGGAATATTCTTCCATCTCTTTGTGTCTTCTTCAATTTCTTTCAGAAGTGTTCTATAGTTTTTAGGGTGTAGATCCTTTACCTCTTTGGTTAGGTTTATTCTTAGGTATCTTATGCTTTTGGGTGCAATTGTAAATGGGATTGACTCCTTAATTTCTCTTTCTTCAGTCTCATTGTTAGTGTATACAAATTCCACTGATTTCTCGGCATTGATTTTGTATCCTGCCACACTGCCAAATTGCTGTGTGAGTTCTAGCAATCTTGAGGTATAGTCTTTTGGGAAATCTCACAGAGGAAGACACAGACATGGCCAACAAGCACATGAGAAAATGCTCTGCATCACTTGCCATCAGGGAAATACAAATCAAAACCACAATGAGATCCCATTTCACACCAGTGAGAAAGGGGAAAATTAACAAGACAGGAAACCACACATGTTGGAGAGGATGTGGAGAAAGGGGAATGCTCTTACACTGTTGGTGGGAATGGAGACTGGTGCAGCCATTCTGGAAAACTGTGTGGAGGTTCCTCAAAGAGTTAAAAATAGATCTGCCCTGCGACCCAGCAATTGCACTGCTGGGGATTTACCCCAAAGATACAGATGCAGTGAGACACCGGGACACTTGCACCCCGATGTTTATAGCAGCAATGTCCACAATAGCCAAACTGTGGAAGGAGCCTCAGTGTCCATCGAAAGATGATGAATAAAGAAGCTGTGGTCTATGTATACAGTGGGATATTCCTCAACCATTAGAAATGACAAATACCCACCATTTGCTTCAAAGTGGATGGAACTGGAGGGTATTATGCTGAGTGAAATAAGTGAATCGGAGAAGGACAAACATTATATGGTTTCATTCATTTGAGGAATATAAAAATTAATGAAAGGGAATAAAGGAGAAAGGAGAAAATGAGTGAAAATATCAGTGAGGGTGACAGAACATGAGAGGCACCTAACTCTGGGAAACGAACAAGGAGTGGTGGAAAGGGAAGTGAGGGGAGAGCTGGGGTGACTGGGTGACAGGCACTGAGGGGGCACTTAGCGGGATGAGCACGGGTGTTATGCTATATGTTGGCAAATTGAACTCCAATTAAAAAAAAAAACAAATAAATCCTGTCATCCCATCTGGACAGTGAGCTCCTTAAGGACAGAAATTGTCTTTCACCTTTCTTGTATGCATGTAAGGAATAGAGCAGTGTTTTATGCATATTAAATACTTAATAAATAAAAAAGAAATTATAGAATACCTAAATAAATTGGAAGATATCCTGTGGTCATAGATCGGAAGATGCAATACTGTCAAAATGGCAATACTCCCCAAAGTAATCTACAGATTTAACACTATTGCTATCAAAATCCCAACTGTTTATTTTGCAGAAATAGAAAAGCTAATCCTAAAATCCATATGGAAAGTAAAGGGACCTGGAGTAGCCAAAACAATCTTGAAAAAGAAAAACAAAGTTAGAAGACTCACATATTCCAATTTTGAAATTTATTAAAAACTATATTAATCAAGATTATGTGGTGTTGGTGTTAAGATAGACGTATAGATCAATGGGACAGAATTGAAAGTCTTGTTTTTTAATTGAAAGTCTATACATAAACATACATTTATGTAATGGATGTAATAAATCCATACATTTATGGATAATTGATTTTCAACAAGAATTCAAAGACAATTCGATGGAGAAGGAAGAGTTTTTTTCAACAAATGGTACTGATGCAACTAGATATCCACATATAAAAGAATGATATTCAGCTCTTAACCTTGCATCATGTGCAAAAATTAACTCAAAATGAAAGATAAAACCAACTAAATATAAAATTAAAGCTAAAATAATCTCTTAGAGGAAAACAAAGAGTAAATCTTTGGGAAGTTAGGGTAAGTAATAATTGGACAAAAACACTATCAAGAAAGTGACTTCTTTAAAATTCTCGGAAAATTAAGTACAACTGACAAATCATTGGACACCACATCTGAAACTAATGATGCACTATACATTGGCAAATTGAATTTGAATTGAAAAAAAAAGAAAAAGAATAGGCTGGAAGTAACTTCTTCAACTTGATCAAAAATACCTGAAAAAGCTCCAGTTAACATTATATTCAATGATGAAAGATTAAATACTTTCTGCTATGTGGTACAAGAATGTCCATTCCACAACTTTTAGTCAACATATACCAGAAGTTTTAGCCTCAACAATAAGGCAACAAAAGGAAATTAAAGGAATGTAGATTAGGAAAGAATAACCACCGGTGTCTGGGTGACTCAGTTGTTTTTTTTTTTTTTTTTTTTTTTTGTTGTTGTTTTTTTTTTGTTTTTGTTTTTTTTTATTGGTGTTCGATTTACTAACATACAGAATAACACCCAGTGCCCGTCACCCATTCACTCCCACCCCCCGCCCTCCTCCCCTTCTACCACCCCTAGTTCGTTTCCCAGAGTTAGGAGTCTTTACGTTCTGTCTCCCTTTCTGATATTTCCCACACATTTCTTCTCCCTTCCCTTATTTTCCCTTTCACTATTATTTATATTCCCCAAATGAATGAGAACATATAATGTTTGTCCTTCTCCGACTGACTTACTTCACTCAGCATAATACCCTCCAGTTCCATCCACGTTGAAGCAAATGGTGGGTATTTGTCGTTTCTAATAGCTGAGTAATATTCCATTGTATACATAAACCACATCTTCTTTATCCATTCATCTTTCGTTGGACACCGAGGCTCCTTCCACAGTTTGGCTATCGTGGCCATTGCTGCTAGAAACATCGGGGTGCAGGTGTCCCGGCGTTTTGGGGATGCCCTCGGACTCAGTTGTTTAAACGTCTGATCCTTAGGCTCAGCTCATGATCCCTGGGTCCTGGGATAGAGCCTCAGGTCAGGCTCTCTGCTCAGTGGGGAGCCTGCTTCTCCCTTTCTCTGCCTTCCCCCACCACCACACTCAGGGTCTCTCTCTCTCTCTGTCTCTGTCTCTCAAATAAATTAAAAAATAATCTTTTTTTTTAAGTGCTATTTGCAGATATGATTGTCTAAAGGGAACCCACCAAGAATTCACAAAGCAAGACTAGAACTAATAAGTAAGTTCATAAGGTCACAGCATATAAGATTAACCTACAAAAAACAATTATGTCTCTAAATACCAGCAGCCAATGCATGGATACCAAATTAAAATTACAATACCATTTATAATTATTGAAAGCAATGTGAAATACTTAGGAGTAAATCTAACGAAACCTATAAAGCACTTGCATGCTGAAAACTATAAAATCCAATGGGAAGAAATAGGACAAGATCTAAATAGAAGAACACACATCATGTTCATGAGTTAGAAGGATTCGAAGACAACATAGTAAAGGCGTCAATCCTCCCTTAAGTCGGTCTACGGTTTTAAAGCGATTATTATCAAAATTCTAGCAAGGTTTTTTTTTTTCTGTAAACACAAATAGGATTATTCTGAAATCTACACGGAAGGGGAAAAGAACGAGAAAAGCTAAAATAACTTTGAAAAAGAAGAAAGTAGGAGAAATCACTATCGTATATTCCAAGACATATTATACAATTAGAGTGACCAAGACTGCATGGTGTTGGTGGGGGGATTGACATAGAGGTTAATGAAATAGAAAGGAGAGCCCGAAAATGGACCCATAAATATGTCCACTTTATCTTTACCAGGGTGCAAAAGAATTCAGTGAAAGAAGGGTAGTCTTTTTAACAAATGGTTCGAGAGCAGTTGGACATCTGTCTATGGGCAAAATATTTAAAAATTTAAAAAAAATCATCGACCTACACCTTACGCTTTGTACAAAAATCAACTCTAAATGGGTCACTGACTTACATATAAAATATAAAGCTATGAATATTTTTTAAAATAGGAGAAAATTTGGGAGTTTAGGGCCAGAATTGATATCAGAAGCATGATCCATAAAAGAAAAAAAATTGATAAAATGGACTTCATCAAAATTAAATAAAAGCTTTTGCTCTGCAAAAAGGCTCTCTGGAGGATAAAAAGGTGGGCTCATAAGTGGAAGAAGATATTTGCAAACCCCATAACCAATAAAGGGCTAGTATCTAGAATATACAAAGAACTCTCAAAACGAAAAATGACAACAAAGCAACTGGAAAGGGGGCAGGTATTAATAGAGATTTCTCTGAGAAGAATAGTCAGTAAGCACATGAAAAGATATGCAACATTCCTTTTGCCAATTAGCCGTTAGGGAAATACAAAGTAAAACCACAATAATACATCACAATCTAATATATACCTATTAGATTGTCTGAAATTAAAAAACTGTGGCGATGCCAAATGCTGGTGAGATTTCAGGAAACAGGATCACCCCTGTCATGAGAGCGCAGGGTGGCGGCCCGTAAGCTGCCTTGGCCTAGCAGCAAACCCCAAAGGGCAGTGGTGATCACACGCCAGGGGCCCGGGAGCCAGGGCCGCGGCCGCAGCCTGGATCCTGACCAGGGCAGTGAGGTGTGGGTCCTGCCAAGTCCTTGGGGGGCAGTGGTGGCCGGGCCATACTCCAGAGCATCGTGGCACAGGACGGGAGGTCCTGCAGCTTATGGCAGGTGTCCCCCAAGCCCGACCACACACCCCGCACTGCTCAGCAGCATTATGAGTTTCGAGCGCAAGCACTGTTGCCCAATTATATAAGCTTTTCATGACTGGCCTCTGGTCTAACAGGCTGTTTGGGTTCCCGAGGCTTCCAGCCAAAGAATATCCCGGATTATCTTCAACAAATGTAGGATCCCTAGGGAAAGGCCAGGCTGCCTGAGTGGGGCTATAACGTAGGGTCATAGGAAGATTCCAGAAGGCAGGACAGCAATGGCCTCTGGATGTTGGAATGAGGTGGGGATGAAGGTTCTCGCTGAAGGACCTGTTGGGGTGGGGGCGTGGGGGGTGCTTAGGGAAAGGGGTGGGAGGGAGCCTGCAGCGGACGGCCACCCCACGCAGGACCAAACCCGTCTGTGCGCAGCGCTGACCTCACGACAGTCCTTTGCAAGGGACAACTCCGTTTCTGGTTTAATTTCCCATTTTTGATGCTTGGTAGATTTCACGTGGCCCGAGGGAGGCCACAACCCCCCACGTCAGCTCGCGATCCTCCTCACCCTGTAGCTTCACCTTGTTCTCTATGAGTAACCCCCTGGCGTAGAGGCCTCCCAGCACACCTCCGGTCTCCGTCCCTGTGCCCCCAGGCCACCCCTCACCTGCACTGTCCACACACCTGCCCTCCCCGCTGTCGGTGCCCGGGAACCTGGCAGGTGGCCCGCAGGTGAGGCTGAAGCTCTCAGGGACACAGCCCGGGAGGGGATCCCAGTGGGCAGCCTCCCAGCTTTTGCTGCCTGCAGCCCCAGCTCCCACCCGACAGCGCGGAAGCTGAGCCAGCAGCAGTGGGAAACTGAGCTACGGGCCGTCCCTGGTGAATCGGGATGACAAGAGGTGCAAGGGGAAGACGCGGGCGGGCCCCATGCTTGGATGCCACAGGGGTCCCCGGGGGGCCACCTGCACGCCTGGGGTCGCCGCCACATGACCCGCACGTCCCTGTTCCCACTCTCGGGATGGGTTGCCCAGCACACCTGGATTGTCAGAGCAGACCCCACAGCTCGATCCTACAGAACGTGGTAACTGCTCAGCTCCCCACGGGTCCTCCATGAGGAGACATAGCCTTACACACCATAAAATCGAGAACTGATGACCCGGTGACAGCCAACCTTTTGAAGACACAGCAGATGCCCCTGCAACGAAGACCGGTTTCATGGCATTTTTTGAAGCATATTTAACTGAATAATGCGTTATACTGATCGCACTCATATTTCTAAATGTTTTAAGGATTGTAATAAAGTTTTTCCTCTGAGGATGCTAAGGAGATTTACCTACTCGGTGATGAAGTTAAAATAGGAGTGGGTGGGCAGCCCGGGTGGCGCAGCGGTCTAGCGCCGCCTTTGGCCCAGGGTGGGATCCTGGAGACCCAGGATCGAGTCCCACGTCAGGCTCCCTGCATGGAGCCTGCTTCTCCCTCTGCCTGTGTCTCTGCCTCTCTCTCTCTCTCTGTGTCTCTCATGAATAAATAAATAAAATCTTTAAAAAAAAAAATAGGAGTGGGTGCAGGCTTTTTACCCACCCCTCACCCGCAGGTGCAGACAGTCGTACAGAGGGAAACGCCTCTGGGGTGGAAGACGGGGAGAAGGGCCCCAAAGACACGGACACCGGCCTGAAACGAGCCCTGGGCCGCGGCACCTACAGACAAGATGTGCGACGGGTGACCTGCAAGTGGGGACCAGCGGTTAGAGCCCCTGGAGGTGAGCACAGGAGGCTCCTGGCATGGGGGGAGGCTTGCCTGAGACCCCGAGAGGGTTCCCTGACCCCGGAGCCAGGGGGCAGCCGCCGGGGGGTGAGGCCCAGCTGGCCGGGGAGGCGCCGACCTGGACAGGCCTGGTGGTGGGAGCGCCGGGTCGGGAGAGGATGTGCCCCGGGTCAGCTCGGCCTCTGACCCACAGCCGGGCCTGCGCACGGGTCACGGACCCCTGGACAGTGGAAACTGGCAAAAGGATAAGGCAACCGAGCAGCATCCACACGTGTGAAGCCTTCCCCGCGCGGGGCAGGGAGGCCTGTGTCTTCCAGTCGGGGCCTCTGCCGGGGACGCCGCACCCAGAGGGGGTCGGGTCACGGCCGTGACTTGTGCTCTTACTCTGCAGGCCCCGAGGCTGAGCAAATATCCCCCGTGCAGCCTCATGGCAGAAGCCACCTCGTCTAAGAGCTTCGCTGATCCTATTAATTTCATGATGACCTCATTACAGCTAATTAAACGTAGGAGTTCAGTTCTGGTGGTTTTATAGATGAAAATCAGATTGTGTCCCTTTCTAAAGTCTCCCAATCCCTTTAAATATAAATCAGAATTCCTACCACGACCTACAAGGCTGGACGCTGCTGGGCCTGCGGTGCTCGTGAGCAGACGGCGGCGGACGGCAGGCTTCGCCTCTGCTCGCGCTACGCCTCCATCCTGCCCCGTGGTGGCCTCTGAACCCACAGAGGACCAATGCAGCTCCTTAGGGCCCCTTGGGCTCATTCCTCATCAGAGCTGTAGGAAGCTGATAAAATACGCTTGGCATCAAATCTACAAAGATTTTCAGTTGGCTCAGATTTCCCATTTCTAGGCCCTTGTATCAAGGTCTCTCAATTTCGTGGTCACTGCTTCTTGACCGTGAACGATGCATTCTCAGCCGAGACTCTGGAAGCGAGGATTCCCAGAGACGCACGGGAAGGAGGAGGTGGCTGGGCCCGGAGCTGTATTCCATACACCACAGATGACCAGGTGCGCCTCCTTCATGCCCTCAGTGCGACGCTTGGCTCCCCGAGCCCTTGGGCTTGCATTTCTGTTTCTTTAAATTCATCCAACCAACATATAGCTCATCCTTAGCTCCAGGTGTAGCGTTCAATAATTCATCAGTGGCGTAGGACACCCGTGCCCGTCCCCAGTGACCCCGTCCCCCCCACCTCCCTCCAGTGCCCCTGTTTGTCCCTTTGAGAGTCTCTCGTGGATTTTCTCCCTCTCTGATGACTTCCCATTGGGTTTCCCTCCCTTCCCCATGATCCTCTGACGTCCCTCATATGAGTGAAACCATAGGGCGACTGTCCTCCTTGATTGACTCCTTTCCCTCAGCATAATACCCACCAGGCCCATCCTCGTCGACGTGAGCTATCCATCCTTCCTGATGGCCAGGGACTATCCCATTGTACAAACCCCCCCTCTTCCTCATGCATTCATCCGTCGATGGGCATCTCGGTGCCTTCCGCAGTTTGGCTACTGTGGTTTACCTAAACCAGGAGAAACCAGAGACTGGGAGGAGGAAAGAGCAACGTGTCATGAAGACTCAAACTAGGACGTTTGGGTCACCATTTCCAGTTTTGAGAAGAGACACTGAGGCTCAGGGGAGTTAAGTCCCTGGCCAGGGATCATGTCTGTCTGGGACATGGCTGAGGGGGTCAGGGGCTGGTGTAGGGGCCCGAGTGTCAGGCGCAGGTGTGGTGGGACTGGTGGGTTGAGAGCGTGTCTGGAAAAGCCCCCCCAGAGTGTATGCGGTTGTGCCCTAACTGGGGGACATTGGAGATGTACGTCAGGAGAGCTCGGTTTACTTTTATCTTTATTTCATTACAGAAATTTTCAGACATACATGAAAGTAGAAAGAATAGTAAGGAGGCACCTGGGTGGCTCAGTGGTTGAGCATCTACCCTCAGCCCAGGGTGTAACCCCGGGGTCCTGGGATCGAGTCCCGCATCGGGCTCCCTGCATGGAGCCTGCTCCTCCCCCTGTCTGTGTCTCTGCCTCTCTCTCTGTGTGTCTCATGAACAAATAAATAAAAAATTTTAAAAAGAATAGTAAATAACAGTCCATTTAACCTCGTGCACTCATTTGCCAGCTTCAAAGTGTCTACGTGTGTCCATCTTATTTCACTACTCACCCTCTTTTCCTCCTGCTGATTTTAAAGCAAATCCCAGGCATTATATTAATTTTATCCGAAGAAAACTTCAATATTTATTTATGATAATAAACACTTTTTAAGATTTTACTTATGTATTTGAGAGAGAGAGAGAGAGAGAATGAGCAAGGAGAGATGCAGATGGAGAGGGGGAGGCAGATCCTCTGCTGCACAGGGAGCCCAGTGTGAGGCTCGATCTCAGGACCCTGGGATCACGACCTGAGCTGAGACAGCTGCTTCACCAACTGAGCCACCAGGTGCCCCTATGATAATAAACATTTTATTTATTTTTTATTTTATTTTTTTTTTCCGATGCAAACACACGAGGGTTTATTTACAAGCTCAAGCTTGGGTCCAAGTGCACCTGACACAGCGGAGCAGGGACTTGGACTGATAATAAACATTTTAATCTGTGACCACGATTCTACAATCGCATCTAATAAAAATTTCTGACAATGCTTTAACATCAAAACTCAGTTTATGTTCAAATTCCTTGATTTTATTTAAAAAAAAAGAATCCTTCCTACAGTCGGTATATTTAATCAGGATCCATAGAAGATGGACACACTGCAGTTGTTGGCTTTAAGCCTCTCTCACATCCCCTTGGCCGCGCCATTTATTGTGTTGAAAGTGGGTCATTTGCGCCTATAGAACTTCCCACATTCTGTGTTCAGCTAAGTGGTGTATTTGACTTAAGTGTAACCTGGATGCTTAAATATAGAGGCTTGGTTAGCTTCCTGCCTGTTGCCGTGCAGGGATCCTTCATCACGGTCCCGCCTTCTTGTCTCATGGTGATTTTGTCAAACTGATGCATCTGGATGGAGGTTTTCAGATGATAGCGACCCTGGTCATTACAACCATGGTAACAATGGAAGCAACACCCACGTCCTGGCACTTGGCTGAATGCTGCACGTACGTGTTTTCATTCCAGTCGGTCTTCGCTTTACAGAGGAAGAGGATGGACAGAAGGACTAAGTACGAGATTACCTCGGCTATGACGCTGGTTCCTGACGAAGCTGGAACTGACCCCAGATCAGCCTCACTCCAGAGCCTGGGGTGTCTAAGTGTCTGCAGGGTTGGGTAACGTGGGTACAAGGAGCCATCCCACATGGGATGTTCTCTGGGGAACGGAGATTTAAGTGAGATTTAGTTTAAGTGAGTCAGAGAGGATGCCCCACAGCCCAGGCCCCTGAAGGAGGCCACCAGGAAAACCGTCAGTGACCCGTGTAGGGAAGGGGTTCTATGAACAAGAGCTATTTAGGGCTGCGTGTTGGGTACGGGTGATGTTGCTTGGTCCCTGTTCTGTTTGATGGCAGGCACCCGTGGAGTAGAGTAGAGTTGGGAAGCCAAGCCAGGATCAACCGGGGAGGCTGCTGTTGGCTCCGAGAAGCAACCGCGTGCAGGTCCCTGAGGGGTGAGGCACTCAGCTCTCAGCCTATGTGTGAACGGGTTCCCAGAACAAGACACCATGGCCCACTCATCAGGAAGTTCTGGTTGGCCTTGGGATTGATATCCAGGAACGAGTGATGGGATGGAAAGACAGGCCAGGAGCCCCAGCAGGAGAGGCCATGCTTCCTCACCATCAAGAAGGCCACGACGCGTCGTCGTTGCCTTGGAAGAACTGTCGCTCTCACTGGATTCTCTTCTACTAGAAAAATGTCAAAAAAAAAAAAAAAGAAAAGAAAAGAAAAGAAAAAGTGTTGCCATTAGAATCAGGAAACCTGAATTTGTGTCTAGCCTTTAACACACTTAACCCTAAGTGGTCATTGGCGCCCGGTGGGCCTCCGATTCCTCACCTCCTTACAGAGGGTGACCCCTCGGAATCCACTCTCGAACCAGGTGTGGTACGTTCCTTACGGGCCAGAACTTGGGTCCTGAGAACTGGAGATCAAAAGTCATGACGCCGAGTCATGGCCCCCGTGCTCAAGGGCTACAGGTGAGGGGATTTAGGAGCGTAACTGAGACAGTCCACGTGAGACAATCCAATAAACTACTGCTGGGCACCGGAGGGGCTGCAGCCTGTCACTAGTGGCATCATCCAGGCTAAAATCTCACGTGTGTCCACACGCAAAGTGTCCTCTGGCACTGCAAGTCCTACCTTCAACTGACAGGCGGTGCAAAGAGACCAAAGGGAACTCGAGGTGACAGGTGCTCCCCAGCAAACGGAGCCCACCCACCGAGGAAGCCCTTCGCAGAGGAGAGCCCCGGGGTGGGGGGGCTCCAGAAGGCAGCCGGTCACGGTTCCAGGGAGCGGCCTCCACCCTCCCACCCGGGGCACCCCAGGACCCCGAGTGTCAGAGGCTCACGGGTGACTCAGGACCCGGGGGGGCAGCGGTGGGCACGGGCTCGTCAGTCGGGTGCTTGCTTGCAGGCCTCCCTTGAAGTCTCCTCGGGGCCCGCAGCGGTCGGGTGGAGGTGACACAGCCCTTCCTCCTTGGTCTGCAGCTCCTCGGGGACAAGACCGAGCTGTCCCCAGTCTGCATTACCCCACAGCCGCCCTGGGCCCTGACAGGCAAGGGCCGAGAGCCACAGGTGCCGGCGGGGTTGCCCCGGAGCACGGGGCGCGGGGTCCAGCGCGAGACCCTCCTGCTCCCCCTGTAGACGCAGACGTCGTGCTACCTGCAGCCTCAGCTCTGAGGTCCTCCCGGCCTGCACCGCCTGGCCCTCTGCAACTGGCGAGCCGCCTCTGCTCACACGGATTAAGCCCCAGATATTCCCACCATGTCAGACACCAATGACCCATTTTGCAAATGAGGAGAACGGGATCCAGGGAGAATGAGGTAAGAGGCAAGAATAAGGTACCTAGTGAGCTGGCAGCACAACAGGGTGGAGCCCGGGGCTGCGGTCCTTGCTCCGCGGCTGCTCCCATCTCCGCACCCCGGACCCGGAGAATAAGGGGGGACCTGGGTCCCCTGGCACTTCTCTTGCAGGCTCTCTGGACCTACTTTTCCCCTGAAGCATTGCAATGATGATTCACACTTGCATCATTGTGCCCGGCCCCTGGCTCACGCCTTACTAGGCTTTATATCATGTTGTTCCTCACCACCAGTCCCAGAAGTGGGGGAAATCATCCCCCCATTGCACAGAATGGGCTCAGAGGGGAAGGAGCTCATGAGTCATGCAAGCTCAAAACTGGACCTAACCGATTTGATCTGTGTCTATAATGTGTTTAATGTTTAAAAACTGTTTTGTGTGTTTGTTTGTTTGAGAGACAGTGCGAGTGCGGGGTGGCGGTGGGCAGAAGGAGAGGGAGAAGCAGGGAGCCCCGCGTAGGGATGACGTGAGCCAAAGGCAGACGCGTAACCGACTAAGTCCCCCAGGTGCCCCTGTGCTTATTACATTTTTCCTTTTCCTTTTACTTGACTAAAATCCGGTATAATCTGAGGTCACCCTGCGCCTAAGCTTGTGGACGGGGTTGGCTTACATCCCTACTCGTGGAGAGTCTAATGTTCCGTTGCCCCCTTGAAACTGGAAATTCCCAGAGTCGTGATTCTTGTATCAGCCCTGGAGGCAGTTTGTGTTTCCCACCAAAGCTCCAACCCCTTTTCCTGTTCCTCTGCAGCTGCAACAGGTCCTCTGTTAGCTGAGTGCCAACCTCAGCACGGGCCCCACACTAATTCTCTGACTTCTACTCACCAAACTCCGTCTTGCATAAGCGGCTGAGGGCTACATCTGGGACACCCTCCCGTGCACCAAAGGCCTCGGTGAAGTCAGACGCCCAGCGCTCAGCTCCGGAGGTACCTACCTGGACGGGGCTGCACAGCAGGGAGCCTGCTGGCCTTGCCAGGACATGGGCCTGGCTGCCAGAGCTGGAGGGGAGGACCTACACTGTAGGCATTGAGGGGCTACAGGCAAAGGCACAGCCAAGCCGAAGTCTTCCTGGGAGCCCTACGATGCACCCGGGAGCTGGAGAGAGGCCGGGTCACAAAGTTGGTGACCAGGAATCTGGAAGGGAGAGGACCAGGGCAGGAAGCATGAAGGTCTGGAGGCACTTCTGGGACAGTGGTCGCCAACCACACAGAACTCACTGGTACTCAGTGAAGTGATTCCAGATGCAATGAATAGTGCATTTAAGATCCATAGAAGGCAAAATAAATAAATAAATAAATATAAAATCCATAAAAGGCAACAAGCATCTTTTTAGTTGTAGGAAGTGGGAGACATAGCACTTTGTGCTTCATCTGAGAGGGGGCGTCCCAGCACAGCCTCGACCCAGAGCCACATCTTATGGAGAGTAATGCGTTGCCCAAACTTGTACCTCCACTTTCTGGTGTGCCCGCATCTGGCTGAGGTTTGTGTGCGGCTGTCAGTGCTCCCGGTCCAGTTCCCTGCTGGAGCGTCGCGGTGATCCACACAACGCCAGGCCGCCAGGGTGCCCCGGGCTCTGTGGTGTATGATACGAGGTCAAGGAGGTTAGCACGGCTGAGAGGCACGAGCACATGCACACCTCTGTCCTGCGTGTGTAAAGGCAGAATGCCTCGGGCTTTTCCTTGTTAGGAGATTTAGCGAAGAAGATTAAGCAAGGAAGTAGCTGCGCGTCAGGAGTCAGCGCGACGGTGCTGATGCGGTGGTAAGGCCGCAGCCAAGGCAGCCGCCCTCCTAATAATCTGAACGCGGAAATCTTCATATAAAGAACTAGTCGCTAGCAAAATGGTAAAATGTGATTACTGAAAAGGGCAGAAAAAATAAACACGTCCAAGGAATAAGGAGTAAGGCGTTTCCCATGTGCGGCGCGTCCGCCCAGGTCTGGGAGAGAAGGGGAGCAGCCAAGGGGCAGGGGGCTCGCCCACCACGCTCGCCTCCCGCTGCGGTCGGCCCGGTGAATGCGAGGTCCTGGCGGGCTCGTCACCCGGACGCTGTCCTCTGCCAGGGACACTGCAGCACATGGGGGCCCCGCAAGCCTCAGAAGCCACCCTCTGGGCTGGGGAGGGTGCAGCGGCAGCACCAGGAGGAGGGGGGTCCCTTCGGCTGCACCTTGCGGCTCCCCCGGGCCCGTGGAGACCCGGGACTCTGCAGCCGCCAGTGGTGCTTACAGGAGCCAGCTCAGTGCCACAGGGCAGGGCAGAAGGGTGGGCTCAGAGCTGGGGCGACACGGTGTCCCTGGTGCGCCCCTTGCCTGCTCCTGCCCTTACCATGGACACGACGCGGTGAGTGGGGCCACCCCCGGGGCTCCGGCCACCACGATGGGCGCTGCGGCTCTCGGAGGCGACGAGAGACACCCCAGCACACGTGCATCTGAAGTCTGGCTCCTCGGCTGATGCTGCACAGACCAGGCCCACCCCTCCGGCTTCTGCCCAGCATCCGTTTTGTTTGGCCAGGCAGCCTGTGTGGACATTACCCCTTCCTGCAAGTGCACACCTTAGATAACAGCCCACAGAATTGCACGTCAATGGAAATTTCTGATACAGCCTCCCAGTACCCCTTGTGATCAACAAACCCTCACACCTCCTACCGCCTTCCCATGTGCACTCCATAGGTCCGAAACCCCATGGAACTCACCAAACCCTATTCTCTTGGTTTGAGTTGACCAATCTAGCCTTAGCCCAGGAGTCCCAAGACACTCCACCCCCGGATCCTAATAAAGGCCTGTGCTCCAGGTCCTATTGCTTTCTACGTCTGCACTCTGCCTTAACTCCTCCATGTCGCCTCTCAAAGTATACCATGTACTTCCTCCAGCACGTTCTGGTGACAAAGGTCTCTATCTCCCTTTCCCTTGTGGTCTATGGTAGAACTGTGACTTGCCATCAGCATTCTATGCTCCACAGTTAACAAATGTCAACTTAAAGTCGTCACATAATCCAATTCCAAAATTGCGCTCTCATAGTTAGCTTTCTAGAACCATTGCTGGTATGATTCATTTAGCCTACTTTTCCTAGGGGGAAAAAGAAGCTGATATAAAGATTTAAACTTACACTTTATTTAGAAAATGTATTTTTGGTGTGTTCGCAGAAGAAATGATAGATGGAGAAAAGAAGGAAGAGGAACCCAGGATTAGGTGATACTGCACTCGTCTTTGCGTCATAATGAGCCATGGAGAAATACCATCATTCTGCACATTCACGTGTCTGTTCGCGTAGGATTTCACAGGCAAAGGCATGCCGAAGTAGTCCACAAAGGGTCGGGTGAGAATTTAACTCCCTGTCTCCATCCTGTGCGCTGGTTTCCATTTGTCTAGTCTACTTCATGGGGAGTTAACTCCCCCTCTTTTGGATCTTGCCATCTACCCCTTTTGGTAGCTTCTTGGATGACCAGATCCTAATTATGACGTGACGGCTCATCCAAGTCTTAATGTAATCAAAGGAGTCATGCACTTAGTAAGTGACTCATAGGCATGGCTTCACGGTAAGAGCCTCTGGGAAGCCCCACAATCCAGGACAAGACATCCATCAGGACCTTTGACAGGATCTCATCTCAGGCCCAAAGGGTAGGCAATAAGCTATGGTAGCAGCTAAGACGTGGAAAAACTCCTCCATTGAACTGAGAGGCTGGCAAGGCTGAGGAGATACCTAGATATTAGAAATATCTAATACAGCCACTGTCGCCAGCAGTAAGTTGGGGAGGTTTTATATAAGGAATTAAACATTGGGTCTTGATTGGCAGCCAGGACCTGGGCACGTGGTAAAAACGTATTCAAAGTGTATGGATAGTTCCATGGTAGGAGACTGTGAAGAGGAATTGAAGAGTATTCTCACCTGGAGGGGCACCCGGCTCACCTTAGCACGACAATGCCTCGATGAGAAGTTGCCCAGACATCTACAGGGTTCCAGATACCGCAGCACGTCTGTGGCAAACAGGAAGCTGACATGATGGGTGTTTAATGGGACCTGTACCTGCCTTATAAGCTCTCATAGATTAATGTAAATACAGTTCTCACATCCAGAGTTCAGACTCCAGAAAGGCTGGATTTGTAAGCAATTTTGCATCCGAAGCTTCTGCTAAATGCCTGAGCATGAAGACTCCATTTAAGTAATCAGCACATTGTAGAGAGGAGTCTCAAATCACTTACATTCGATGGGGCTGTGAGTGGGGACTGAGCCTGGACCCCTCAGTCAGGGCGATCTGTTCTGGGTGAAGCAGGAAAAGAAGGAGAGCGATTCCTCTGGGTTTCCAGGGGCAGGTTCACCAAGTCCACTTTGCTATCACTTCTGATCAGCAGGGTGAGAGGATGGCAGGGCTGCTGAGAGAAGCCAAAGTAAAGGACTGGTCGTGTTAAATAAATGAATTGCAAGCTACTCATCTTATCCCCAGTAGAATAAGTAAAAAAAAAAAAAAAAAAAAAAAAAAAAAGGCTTTCCTGACTAATGAGCATAGAAGCATCATGTCATCATGTCAACCTCTAGGACGTGATCACGTGATCTTCACGTCACCTGATTAAAAATCATGGCCACAATCACATCAAATTCCCCTCACATCAAATTCCCCTCAAGAAGTTACATGCCCATGTATGTCTTTATATGTCGCCTGTAGCTACACCTACGTACCCCAGGCTTACGCTAGGAGCTCATCTTTCCTCTCAGTGTTGCCCCTCTATCCCCTCAGTCACTAATGCCTATTGACCTTACATGCACAGTGGCTGTTGCTGCTCCATTTATTTCCCTTCGCTCTCCTCTTGTGTGAATTCAGTCTCCACTGTCGGAGACAGAAATGGCTTAACCATGCGTGTCCGTCAAGGTGCAGTGCTTCGGGAGACTGGGGCACAGCCATACCTGCAGGGGGTGAGGGGAGACGTCAAGGGAGGCCCAGAGGCTGACCCGCCACCTTGCCTCCTCTCGCGCCCTTTCCTGAGGCAGCCTCACCATGGAGCACTTGCCTTTGTATTCCATTCACATCTGCTCACTCTTGTGCCTTCCTTTGTGTTGTCTTCCTTTGCTCCCTTGTCTGTGTTTTTGGACTAGTCTGAGGTGACAGCTGATTTCTCCCTCTATCCCTGGTCCCTTGTTCAGTATCTTGGGAAGAAACTTTGTAAATATTGGCTTAGCTAATGAGCAAATGAGGCTGTGATTCAATCTGAATCGATAACTCTGATTGAAGCAGCAATGGAGAGTTATGAATGAATAGGTCAATTGTATTTTTAAAATAAGAAAATGATTTTTTCTGTTGATATGTCAATAAGGGAACATCAGGCTATCGATATTGACACAAAGGAGTTGAAAATTAGCGTCCATGCAAGCTTACACGGGGATGCTTTTAGCAGCTTTATTCATAACCGCCAAAGCTCGAAAGCAACCCATATGTCCTTCAACAGGTGGAAGGAGAAATAAACTGTGGTACATCTGGATGATAGAATATTATTCATCACTAAAAAGATATGAATTATCAAGCCATAAAAAAGATGTGGAATAAATTATAATGTATACTACTAAGTGAAGGAAACCCCATTCCTAAGGGGAAGAGTTTACAAACTCGATGATTCCGATTACATGTCTGGAAAAGGCATTTCAAAGTAATATTTGTTGAGTTCTGACTACATTCAAAGGCTTTGTGAGGTCAGGCAGCATTGCTCCTGCTCCGCACGTAGGAAAACTGGGGCTTGGGAAGGTCAAGTAACTTTCCCAACGTCATGAACTAGTATAGAGCAACGCGCCAACGCTGAATCCCCTGGTCTGAGCCATCCCATCTTTCTGTCTCTCAGAGCACATTTGTCTCCAGAAGACCCTGCATGGGGTTGCCCAAGCAGCAGACGTCCTGCCTGCACAGCACTAGTTAACGAGATCCCCAGAGGGTCATTCGTGGAGTCCCTCCCAGGCTGTCCATGCTGGGCTTGGTAAGGATCAGTGTATCCACTTGATTTCATAATTCGGCAGACACAGGATTCTCCATCACAATATCCTACATCTCCATCCACACACAGACCATATATTTGCTTATTGTCTGGGTTCCCTTCTAGGATATGAATGCCACAATTTTCTATCTTGTTCATGATTATATCCTTAGTGTGTGGACCCAGCCTAAAGCAGTCTACCAATGAATGGATAGAATGAACAAACGAATGGGAAGATACATAGACATGTTGCCTTACTACGTACAAATATTATTATCTTCATTTTATAGAGAAGAGAAAGGAAGTGCACAGAGGTTATGTGACCAGACAAGACCACAGGCTCTATTGTTGGAGCTCTTTCAAAAAGACCCACCCTTCTGGACACCTGGTCCATGGGACCCCTCCCCTTCCATGCTCATGGAAGCCCCGCACCTGCCAAGTCTGTGCGCACTTCGGTGGCCAATGGGGAGCTTGGCCCCGCTGCTGTTGCCTGGAGCCCAGCCCCCCCCCCCCCTGCCCCGGCAGTGTCCACACACACCTGCATGGTTGCAGACACTCTCCACTCTTCTGCCTCTAGAAAATGAACCTCAGGGGACCCAGATCAGACTCCCACCTTCCTTGTGTGACTCAGGAATTTTAAGCCAGGTCCCTGATGACTCTGGGTTTGACTGCATGACCCAGAGGTGGCTGAGGAAGAGCCAAGGGTGGAGAAAGCACCAGCAGTGCATGTTCCAGCCAACGCTCCTGCACTGCTGGCCTGGGGAGAGCAGACACTGCACGTGATCTTCCCTGAAGGGCTCCCGAGGACTGTTGGAGGTGCTTGGCCATGAGGGGGGCATTTAACCCCCTTGGGAAGCCCCCCTGGGAGGCAGGAACGCTTCTGCATCTTCCCCAACAGATGCGATTCCAACCTGCTCGGGCAGCCACGTGTACATGCGTGTGCGCACACGCGCTGCTCCCCAGCACACGCTCTTGCAAGTGCAAAGCCTCAGGTGACACCCGGAGAGGGCAGCCACTGATGTTCCCAGCGCGGGGCCATCAGGAATAAGTCCCCCGGAGGAGCCCTGGCTGAGGATCGCCACGCCGAGGCCTGTTACCCAACCGAGCAGCACCAGGTCGGCCGGTGCACGTAGGGAACAGATAGTGTCAGTGGCGGTGAGTCAAAGCAGCCGGTGTAGACAGAGACCCTCTTCCTGGGAACTCAGGGGCCCCGCTGCAAGCCCCCTCCTTCCCTCTGGCCACTTGAAACATCTCTGGATCTCACTTTCTTGGTCTGTTGGATGAGAGGGATAAAGCTCTGGAGGCAGAGTTCAAAGGTTTTGATGTGTGTATGTGAAGAGAAATAAGATGGTGAATCCGAAACCATTTTGAGGAAGCCTAAAGCAAGAAGTTAAAACGATCATGAGGGACATACAGACCTTGGTCCGGGGGCTTCTGGCCTGAGAATGAGATTGAAAGGAAAATCAAACACTCAGGAAGAGTAACAAAGAACACTTCGAACGTGCAAAGGAGCAAGGCTGCAGAGGTGCAGGCCCGAACCCGGCGGGAGGGGGTGTGGGGCCGTGAGGCAAGCGTCGGCCTATTCGGGTCAGTGGCAGACGGACAGCTCACCAGTGCACCAGCAGAGAGCTGAACACGTGGCCGCACACAGCAAAATTCCCTGAGACAGCAGAGGCCGCTCATCTTATTTGGCCTGTAGTAAGAACACGTAACATTAGATCTGCCCTCTTAACACAGTTTTCAATGTGCAATAGAATATAGCTAACTACGTGCACTGTGTTGTGCAGTAAATCTCTAGAATTTACTCATATTGCATAACTATGACTTTAAACCTGTCAATTAGCCACTCTCCACCCCTCCTCCAACCCCTGGCAAATACCATTCTACTCTCTGTTTCCATGAGTTTGACTATCTTAGTCAAAATAAATGTAAGTGGAATCATGCAATTTTTGTCTTTCTGTGACCAGCTTATTCCATTTGGCGTAATATCCTAATAACAGGTTCAGAATATTAGAATATCAGAATATCAGGTTCCTCCATGGGATTGCAAATGTCAGGTTTACCTTCCTTCCCAAGGTCAATACTCCGTTACCTGCGATACCACAGCTCCTTTATCCATGAATCCATTGATGGACACAGATTGTTTTCATATTTTGGCTACTGTGAATAATGCCGCAGTGAGTATGGGAGTGAAAATACCTCTTCAAGATCCAAATTTCAACTCTTTTAGATAAATGCCCAGAGGTGGGATCATACAGTATTTCTATTTTTAATTTTTTAAAGACTTCCATACTGCTTTCCATAGTAGCTGCACCATCTTACATTCCCATCAACAGTGCACAGGGTTTCAGTTTCTCCGCATCCTTGCCCACATTTGCTATCTTTTTGGGTTGTTTGCTAATAGCCATCCTAACAGATGAGAGATGATATCTCATTGTGGTTTTAATTTGCATTTCCCTGATGACTAGTGACATTAAGAGTCTTTGTGCTTATTGGCCATTTGTATATCTTCTTTGGAAAAATATCTTTTGAAGTCTTTTATAATTTTTTTATTCGATTATTTGGCTTTTGCTATAAGATTTGAAAACAAGAACCAGAGAGGATGAGTCGCTTACTCAGGGTCCCATGGCTTTGTGGGCATACTGCCCTCCACATCATGCTGACTCCGGGCTCTCTCAGTTTGCCAGGCCCAATCTGCCAGCCTTTTGTGATTAAAAGGAAGAAAGCAAACTATTCTCAGTCCTTCTCTGACTCAGTGGCAGAGTCGCAGGAAGCCACTCCTCCAAAATAAAATAATAAAATAAAATAAAATAAAATCAGGATATGCGAAGCTATATGTGGACCAGGAGGATCTGCTCAGCTGAACAACCATCCTTTTAGTTAGTCCAGGGCTATCCTGATTTTAGCACTGAAAATTCTGCATCCTGGGTTACCCTCTCCTGGAATGCAAAAGTCCTCATTTTGGGAAATGGGTATAGAAGTTTAAGGAAAATATACAAAACTCATATTGAAGCCCCCTGACAGGGGCAAGGAGCAACACCGGTTTGCATGTGACATGGAAGCGGCACAGATTAGCTGCCTTAAAGTGTCCCTGATATTCTCCTGTTGATTAGCAACCATTTATTTGCAGCTCACACCAATGTTGTTTATGTATTGTTGCATCTTCTGGAGGGATGTGACTTACGTGTGCAATTGTGGTGTAATAGTGAGCAGTATCTCCACTTTTGACATTGCCTGTGGAGTACTTGTCATGTGTAATTGTCGTGCTCCGTGTCAAGAATATGCTAGCTTAATGTTTAACATGATGAATATTGTGACCATGTTTCCTGAGAGTTCAGATCATGAAACCGAGAATAGTTACAACATCAATGTCAGCATGACCCAGATATCACTGAAAAAAGGCTAAAGGATTGTTTTACTTTGATGACAGATGGACAGATACACACAACTGGAATTTGCAGATAAATACCCAAAGCAGAGCTCCCTTGCACAATATACAGAAAATGATCAAAGACTCAGCATGATGAAGGGCATGAAAATGCACATATTGAAACCAAATCTCAGAAGTCCAGGCTTAGACAGGCAAATACTTCTAAATCAACTAAAAGTTTTCATCTCCCAAAAACATACCAAAGCTCAGTTGTAAATAGTGATGCCTGAATTAGCTTGGACCTATAGCATGAATGAATATGCATTATTGTTCTCTTGTATTGTTCTCTTGATTGCTCTATGAGACTGAGTAAAGTCATATTTCTTCATTTTAGAGGTTGAAACTAGATTGCCCAGTGGGAGAACAAAAATAAAATTTTGACAACAGATGTGTCAGTCCTTGCAATTTAGATCTGTTTCTCTCAGATCTTACCAGCAATCATGCTTTATACAATGTACCACGTGATATGTGGAATCATATTACCATAAAATGGTCCCCAAACTCATAGGCTCTGATTTAGGATAAAGAAAAAGTTTCAAATCATCTTGATTTCTAAAGATTTTAATGAAAGTAGAGAAGATATTTTATTGTCCAAACATAAACTAGACTTTGCTCATATATCTGCATATTCAGCAGCCAGTGCAAATGTGAATTTTGGAAAGTTCAGTTCAGTCTGTGAACTTACCAAAGAAAATGAAAAGGGCTTACCTGTTAATTCTCTTGCACATTTTGTACACAACACCACTTCAGTGGTGTGCAATTTGCTTTCCTGTGAGACTGGGTCACTTTTCAGTTCCTTGTTAATGAGCAGAAGCACTTACAAAGATTTCTGAGTTGATGGAGTTGGAGGAGGTCTCTGCCTTAGTTGTAGGCTTACCAGATGCTTGACACTGTTTTACAAGTGTTGGACTGCCGTCCGTTCATATTTCACAACTGTGAGACTAGTAGAATGACTTTGTCTAATTCAGAAATACTCTTGGGATGAAAATGGAGAAAAGGGTTAGAGTAAAATAAAAGTTTTTATGTTCTTTCTGTAAAACTGGTGAAGAGGCCATAAAAAGCAAGAAAAAGATGAGCAGATTTCATCTCGGCTGTTCAGTGTTATGTGTGAATTTCAACAAAAATTCACAAAGTGACAAATGGCTCACGTTTTTATTACAAAACTGCTTTTTTACTCAAAATAATGTCACCAGAAAAGAGCAGCCAAGTTAACCAGAACTTTCTCAACTTCTTCACTAAAAACATAATTTTCTTTGAATCTAACTTTGACTTCACAAGTTTTACTCTGTGCTATAAAATCATTTCCCCTAAGAAAGAAGTATTTAACTTTTGATGGCATCCCAGGTGCTTTAGGGTGTTTTAAAATGGACACCATGGATCTGAATAGTGTATGTAATAAGTTTAGGATGTAGACAATCTAACTGATGGAAAACAAACATGCAGGTCCAAAGTGGATAGACATTTTCTGAGAGTTAGAAACTATTGCCTACAAGTGTAAAACATGCTGTCGCTGGTGAGTAAAATCCTAAGAACCCACAATTGTGTGCTTTTGTTGAGAGGATATTTAGCTTGATGTCATCACACTGGACTAACACCTTTATAAAAGCTGTCCTGGAGGTCAAAATGAATTTTGTGTTTGACTATATTCATTCTTACTACTTTATTAAAGAAAAGAATGTCCTATAGGCTGCAGGAAGTTCAGAAATGTACCAGAACATGAAATAGAATAAAAACATCCTACTGTATCGTGGGAAGGAAAGAAACACAATACTTTTAAATATTATTTTTAAATATAAATATGATTTATATTTAATATTTGTCTATTTAGTTCTATTGTATTTTGTTTTCCTTTTAAAAGACCTCACATTGGAGTAAGGAAGATGGCAGCAGAGTAGGACACTAAGCTTGCCTTGTCCCATGCATATAACTAGGTAACTACTGAGTCATCCCAAATACCCCAGAAATCAACCTGAAGACTAGCAGAACAAATACCACAACTAGAGATAGAGAAGAGGTCACGTGGAAGAAAGAGGAAGTACAAAGACACCATTTGGGAGAGAAAAGGATTATGGCCCCTGGAGAGGGGAGGAAGCGGTGGCTGCAGAGAAAGATGAGAGACAGACTAGCACACAGGGAGTCCACACAGGGAGATGAAACCTCAGGGCAATTGGCTTGGAAAGCAAGAGGGACCAAACTTTGAGAGTTCTTGAAGCCAGTGGGGCTTTAAGCCTGGAGTTTCATAGGTCAATATGCTTGACCCCAGGAGAGCCCAAAGCCACTGGGGCGAATCTTGTAGAGAAAGCAAGGCAAACAGCTTGTGGAAACAGCAATCTGAAGAGCACCTGGAGCACACAGTGGGGAGGTTATTTTCTCTCTTGGAGTATGTTCCAGAGAGGAAGCATTCACAGAAAGACTCCTCCAGGAACAAAGGAACTGGCCAGCACCATTTCCCTTCCCCACCTCTCAGCATAAACACAGACACCCTTGAGGGAACCAGGGTAGTGCCTACACTCACTCCCTAACTTGCTTACACAAATCACTACCCCCTTACACACTCTGGTGGCACCACCCTTCCCAGTCATGTTTGCCTCAGTCCTCACACAATGGACCCCTCCTCCAGAGACCAGGCTAATCCCCTGCCAACACTGCCTCTCCCAACCTGGGAATTCTTCATAAGACCATTATCCGCCAGTATAGTAGAAGTAGCTTACTTTCCTAACATAGAGAAATAGGCACAGAGACTTAGACAGAATGAGAAGACAGGAGATCTGACCTAAATAAAAGAACAGGATAGGATAAAGCCATAGCCAGAGATCTAAGTGAAACAGATATAGGTAACAAGCCTGATAGAGAATTTAAGATAATGATCATAAAGATATTCACTGGATTTGAGAAAAGAGTGGAAGGCACGAGTGAGACCTTTAGCACAGAAATGAGGAAAACAGTGGAGATAAAGAGCATAATAGGAGAAGGAAAAAAAAGCATAATAAATGAAATGAGAAACATGCTTGATAGAATGAACAGTAGGCTGGAAGAAACAGAGGAGTGAATGAATGACCTACAAGACATTAGATTGAAACTTTTATTTAAAGAGAAAAAATAATTATGCAAAATGAGAGTAGACTTAGGACTCAGTGTTTCCATTAAATGTAATAACATTCTCATCATAAGATTCTCAGAAGAGGAAGAAAGAAAAAAGGCGACATAAAATTTATTTGAAGAAAACTTCCTAATCTGGGGAAGGAAACCGTTTTCCAGATCCAGGAGACACAGAGAACACAAAAAAATCAACAAAAGAGATCCACACCAAGACATGGTACAATAAAAATGGCAATATATAGTGATAAAGAAAAAACATTTTAAAGCAGGAAGATAAAAATAAAACAGTTACATACAAGGAAAAACTCCTAAGGCTATCTGGAGATTTTTCAGCAGAAACTTTACAAGCCAGAAGAAAGTGGAATGATATATTCTAAGTGCTGAATGTGAGGAGGTGTAAAGAATGAGATCAAACTTAAATGACCGTCAACCTAATATAGACTGCTGTATTGCAGGTGTTATATACAAACCTAATGGTAACCATAAATCAAAAACAACTAATAACATATGCAAAGAATAAAGAGACAGAAATCCAACAGGTCACTAAAGAAAGCCAGCAAACCATGAAAGAGAAAAAGAAAAAGGATCACAAAAAAATCTTCAGAAACAACCACAAAACAAGTAATAAAATGGCAGTAAATACATATCTATCAATAATTACTTTGAATGTAAATGTAAGTGCTCCAATCAAAAGACATAGGGTGTCAGAATGGACTAAAAAACAAGACTCATCCATAGCCTGCCTACAAGACACTCATTTTAGACCTAAAGACACCTGCAGATTGAAAGTGAGGGAATAGAGAAAAATTTTAAATGTAAATGGATGTCAAAAGAAAGCCAGAGTAACAATACAATAAATAAATACAAATTTACTAATAAGTAAATACAATACTAGACTTTACAATGAAGACTGCAACAAGAGATGAAGAAGGGCTTTATATAACCAAAGGAGGAACAATCCAACAGGAAGATTTAACAATTATAAATATTTATGCAACCAACATAGGAGCACCCAAATGTATAAAGCAATTAATAACAAACACAAAGGAACTCATTGATAATAATACAATAATAGCAGGGGTCTTAAACACCCACTTACATCAATGGACAGATGACCTAAGCAGAAAATTAACAAGAAAACATGGCTTTGAATGACACACTGGACTTAACAGATGTATTCACGACATTCCATCCTAAAAGAGCAGAACATATCCTTTTCTAGTGCACAAGGAATATTCTCCAGAATAGATCACATTTTAGGTCACAAAGCAGGCTTCAACAAATATAAAAAGATGGAACTCATACCATGCAACTTTTGTGACCACAAGGTGGTGAAACTAGAAAGTAACCACAAGAAAAAAATCTGGAAAGACTACAAATACATGGAGATTAAACAATATACTACTAAACAATGAAACAGTCAAGCAGAAAATAAAAGAGGAAATTAAAAAGTACATGGAAACAAATGAAAATGAAAACATAATGGTTCAAAATTTTGGGGATGCAGCAAAAGTGGTCCTAAGGGGGAAGTATATAGCAGTACGGTCCTACCAAAAAAGCAAGAAAAACCTCAAATAAACAACCTAACCTTACACCTAAAGGAGCTAGAAAAAGAAGAACAAACAAAGCCTAAAACTGGTAGAATTTGGGAAATAATAACGATTGGAGAAGAAATAAAAGATATAGAAACTAAAAAAGCAAAAGAACAGATCAATGAGACAAAGAGTTGGTCCTTTGAAAAAAAATCAATAAAATTGTTAAACTTCTAAGTGGTTTTATCAAAACAAAAGAGACAGGACCCAAGTAAATAAAATCACAAATGAGAGAGGAGAGAAAACAACCACTGCCACAGAAATACCAACAATCATAAGGAAATATTATGTAAAACTATATGCTAAATAATTAGACAACCTGGAAGAAATGGATAAATTCCTAGAAACATATGAACTACCAAAACTTAAATAGGAAGAAACAGAAAACTTGAACAGGCTGATAACCAGCAAAGAAATTGAATCAGTCATCAAAAACCTCCCAAAACAAAAGTCCAGGGCCAGACAGCTTCACAGGTGAATTCCACCAAACATTGAAAGAAGAGTTAATACCTATCCTTCTTAAACTATTCCAAAAAAATAGAAGAGGAAGGAAAACTTCCAAATTCATTCTATGAGGCCAGCATTACCCTGATTCCAAAACCAGATAAAGACTCCACTAAAAAAGAGAACCACAGACTAATATCTCTGATGAACACTGATGCAAACATCTTCAATAAAATATTGGCAAATTGAATGCAACCATACAGTTTTAAAAATTCACCACCATCAAGCAGGTTTTAATTTTAGGTTGCAAGTGTAGGTCAATATTCTTAACTCAATCAACATGATACAGCTCTTTCACACAGGAAAGGACAAGAACCATATGATCCTTTCAATAGATGCAGATAATGTATTTGACAAAGTACAACATCCATTCATAATAAAAATCCCTCAACAAAGTAGGCTTAGGGCTGCCCAAGTGGCTCATCAGTTTAGCGCCTGCCTTCAGCCCAGGGTGTGATCCTGGAGTCTCAGGATTGAGTCCCACATCAGGCTCCCTGCAGGGAGCCTGCTTCTCCCTCTGTCTGTGTCTCTGCCTCTCTCTCTTTCTATGTCTCTCATGAATAAATAAATAAAATCTTTTAAAAAATTTTTTTTAAAAAGTAGATTTAGAGGGAACATACCTCAACATAATAAAAGTTATCGATGAAAAACCTACAACTAATATCATCTTCAATGGGGAAAAATTGAGAGCTTTTCCTCTACAGTCAAAAACAAGACAGAGTTGCCCACTCTCACCACTGTTGTTCAACATAGTACCAGAATTCTTAGCCACAGTAATCAGACAACAAAAAGAAATAAAAGACATCCAAATAGGCCAGGAAGAAGTCAAGCTTTCACAATTTGCAGACAACATGGTACTATATATAGCAAATCCAAAAGACCCCAACCAAATAAAAAAAAAAAAGTAGAACTGATACATGAATTCAGTAGAGTTAGAGGATACAAAATCAACATACAGAAATATGTTGCATCTCTAAAGACCAAAAATGAAGCAGCAAAAAGAGAAATTAAGGAATCAATCCCATTTACAATTGCACCAAAAACCATAAGATACCTGGGAATAAACTTTACTAAAGAAGTGAAAGACTTGTACTCTGAAAAATATAAGACACTGATGAAAAAGAATGAATAAAACACAAAGAAATGGAAAGACATTCCATGCTCATAAATTAGAAGAATAAATATTGCTAAAATGTCTCTACTACCCAAAGCAATCTATACGTGCAATCAATCCCTATCAAAATACCAAGAGTAGTTTTCACAAACAATCCTAAAATTTGTACAGACAACTTCACAGGTGAATCCACCGTAGATCCCAAATAGACAAAGCAACCTTGAAAAAGAAAAGCAAAGCTGTAGTCACCCAAACAGTATGCTACTGAAAGAATAATAGACACATAAATCACTAGAACAGAATAGAGAGCCCAGAAATGAACCTACAACTCTATGGTCAATTAATCTCCAACAATACAGGAATGGATATCCAGTGGGGGAAAAAACAAGGTCTTCAACAAATGGTGTTGGGAAAACTGGGCAGCAACATGGAGAAGAATGAAACTGGACCATTTTCTTACACTACACACAAAAATAAATTCAAAATGGATTAAAGACCTAAATGTGAAACCTGAATCCATAAAAATCCTACAGGAGAACACAGGCAGTAACTAACCGCTTTGACATCAGCTATGGCCAATGAAAGTCTAGAGACATATCTCTGTAGGGAAACTAGAGCAAATATAAACTATTGGGGATTCATCAAAGTGAAAAGCTTCTGCACAGCAAAGGAAACAATCAATAAAACTAGAAGCAGGGGATCCCTGGGTGGCGCAGCGGTTTGGCGCCTGCCTTTGGCCCAGGGCGCGATCCTGGAGACCTGGGATCGAGTCCTACGTCGGGCTCCCGGTGCATGGAGCCTGCTTCTCCCTCTGCCTGTGTCTCTGCCTCTTTCTCTCTCTCTCTGTGACTATCATAAATAAATAAAAATTTAAAAAAATTTTTAAAAACTAGAAGCAAACTATGGAATGGGAGAAGATATCCGCAAATGACATCCCTGATAGAAAAGGATTAGTATCCAAAATATATAAAGAACTTACAAAACTCAACACCCAGAAAATGAATAATTGAATAATAAATCAGCAGAAGACATGAATGGACATTTTCCCAAAGACATACAGATGCCAACAGACACAAGAAAGGATGCTCAACATCACTGCTCACAAGGGAAACGCAAATCAAAACCACAGTGAGATACCACTTCACACCCATCAGAATGGCTAAACTCCACAACACAAAAAACAACGGATGTTGGTAAAGATGCAAAGAAAGGGGAATCCTGGGGATCCCTGGGTGGCTCAGCGGTTTAGTGCCTGGAGTCCCAGGATCGAGTCCCAGGTTGGACTCCCTGCAGGGAGCCTGCTTCTCCCTCTGCATGTGTCTCTGCCTCTCTCTCTCTCTCTCTCTCTCTCTCTCTCTCTGTCTATCATAAATAAATAAATAAATAAATCTAAAAAAAAAGAAAGGGGAATCCTCTTGCACTGTTGGTGGGAATGCAAACTGTTGCAGTCACTATAGAAAACAGAATGGGGTTTCCTCAAAAAATGTAAAAATAGAATTATCCTATGATCCAGTAATTCCACTACTAGGCATTTACCCAAAGAATATATACATTCACTCCTACGTTTATAGCAGCATCACTACAATAGCCAAGATATGGAAGCATCGCAAGTGTGTGCATTGATTGATGAATGGATAAAAAAAGATGTCATATAGACAGATGGTAGATGATAGATAGATAGATAGATGATAGATAGATAGATAGATAGATAGATAGATAGATAGATAGATAGATAATATAGTGGAGTATTACTCAGCCATAAAAAAGAATGAAATCTTGTTATTTGCAATGATATGGATGGAACTAGAGGGTATAATGCTAAGAAACAAAAGAAAGAGCAAAGAGAGTTAAAAAAGAGAAATTGAGAGAAACAAACCAAAAGACCGAGTCTTATCAATGGATACAAACTGATGGGTATCAGAGGGGAGGTGGGTCGGGGATGGGTGACATAGGTGATGGGGATAAGGAATGCACTTGTCAAAAAAACACACAAAAAAAAACAACAACAACAACAACAACAAAGGAATGCACTTGTCATAATGAGCACTGGGTGATTAAAATAAAAACTTTAAAAATAAGGAAACAAAGTCCCCACAGTTATATATCTTAAGGATAATAAATCCCCTATAGCATGTTAATATCCAATAAACAGTTATAAAACTTTATAGAACAGAAATAAACATAAACATGCTACTAGTTTTGTTATGTTGCTTAAATAACAACATTTATTCGAGCAAAAACTCAAATTGTATAGCATGCATAATTTCAGGTAAACATATATTTTCCATAATGTTTACGGCTAAGTTCATGAGGCATGCACGGCACTATTACCATACACGATACTATTATCACTCGTTCTTCTCTGGAACGGTGGTGCCCCGGGTTGGCTTTCCAATAAATGGTCACTTTTGCTCTCACTTTGATGAGGCACGAGGGTGACATAACTGCAGCGGGTCCGGCCACAGCTTTGCTGGGGCCTGGAGTTCCCCGCGTTGACTCTCCTGCGTGGCCAAGCCCCCCTCCTCGAGGGGATCAGACCCAGGCCCAGCGTTGGCTCTGGACCATCAGGCCTCTCGCCTACCAGACGGGACACCCCGGGAGCACGGCCTTTGCTCAGAGGCTGACACCGACTCAGCTTTCTCAGCAACGTGGCTAACTTTTCCTCCACTCACGGAACAAATCCATTGAAATCACGGACACACCTTTTTTTTTACTTCCCTGGGGCCAATGCCCAGGAGCTCCTGAGGCTTGCACGTAGACATGAGGAACGCGGGGACGTGGGAAGGGGCTCCTGTGCGCACACGCGGGCCATAGGCAAGGCCTGGAAGCCCAAAGGCAACCCATCTGAGTTAGAAGCACGTTCGAGGCCGTCAGGAAGGTGACTGTGCAGCTTCATCTCGGGTTGCTCCAGCTCGCGGCAGCCTCCAGAGCAGCTTCCCCAGATCTCAGACCAGCAGCGTCTGGGCAGTGGGGGCGGAAGGGCCTTCTGCGGTTACTGACGCTCCCAGACTACTCAGATGCCTGTTTCATTTGGGGGAGCCTCCCAGCTCACTGGTTCTCGGGAGACCTCTGGGCTTTGGTTAAGAACCAATGGGCCCTTCAGCTTAAACTATCTCCCTAGAGCCATAGGCCCTTGAAGAATTCCTGCCTCTACCTCCCACAGCTGCACCATCTGGTACATGGGTACATGGGTGTTCTCTGGCTGAAGTCTCTCTATGGCCTTTGTTTGACCTGTCCTCAGCTCTGGGCTGGCCTTCGGGCCCCCAGGCAGTCACACTCTACCCAGTTTTGTCACTGGTGCAGGGTGTTAGGGCTGACTGCTTTCCTCCCCAGTCTCAGGGGCCTTAGCAGAATCGTAACCAACATCAGAGGGAAACCACGTCTACACTGCCTGCCTTCCCACCTCGTCCCCACTCTAACTGTGCCCTGCATGTTGGTGTCCCCACTCTAACTCCTTTCCTAGAAGATCGGGAACCAACCATCCCAGTGTGCCCAGGACAGAGGTTTTCCAGGCTGTGGGAATTTCAGTGCTAAAATCAGGAAAGTCCTGGGTAAATCAGGACCAGGTAGTCTCCTTGCAAAGACTCTTAATTTCTCCTGAGAGTTCCCACTACAGGGATCTTCCTGTGCAAGCACACGGACTTCGTAAATTGGGAAGAGGAGCAGGGAACACAAGTGTCTATGTACGTCGCGGGTGAGCCCTATAGTTGTCTTACCTGATTTCCATCTCTGCTTTGTAGACATGTGGAGGGGAGCAGATCCTTCTGGAGGAAGAAAATAAACAGAAGAGGGGCTCCACACTACAGAATAAACAAGAAAAAATGTCATATGGAGTTCAACTTGAGCTCAGTCAAGGAACACAAAGCATTTTCACAAGAAAGACATTTCTCCACTGTCCAGAGCTCACTGAACTCAGCAACTAGGCAACTGAAAGGCAACGCTCTAGCGCAGAGTTGCGGGTGTGCATCACAGAGCCACAGAGCAGTCACAGTCTCCGCGTGGGACAAGACAGGAAACTGGACCCGCAGCCGTTCTCCATCCGTTCAGCTGACGAGTTTCACGTCACCCTGGGCTGACTTATCCCTCTAGTCCTCTCTAGGCCTTCTTCATTTTCCACGCCGACCTTTCAGCATAGCAGATGCATACTCTGTATAGTTACTCCGTACATAACTAGATACCGGCTGGGTCCAACTCTGACCCATAGATATCCTGGCTTTGACTCCATTAATCTCACAGCCTTTTCTGGGCATTTTGCTAACTCCCATGGCTCTCACGATTTCCTCTATCCGTACTTTCAGCCTCCCTTGCACCAACCCAGACAGAAATCAACATCCTCTCAAGTCTCCCCTGAAAAAAATCCACCTTCACAGAGAAGCGTTAGGGAGAAATGTTCTCTATTAACGATACTGTAAGGATAACAAGAAGGAGGTGTTAGCTCACCCCACAACAAATAGTTTCTTGTTGTTGTTGTTGTTACTTGAAAGATTTATTTTAGAGAGAAAGACAGAGACAGAGTGGTGGGAAAGGGACAGCGAGAGGGAGAGAGAAACGCAAGCAAACTCCATGCTGAGCATGAAGCCCAACAAGGGGGCCATGTCATGACCCTGAGATCATGGTCTGAGCTGAAACCAAGAGTGGGACGCTTAACCAACTGTGCCACCTGGGTGCTTCAACACATAGTTTTTTAAAAAATTATCTCTCCATAACTGTTTTCCTTCCTAAATTCTTAAGTGCTGCTCCAATCCTGAGGTTCCTGAGATCCCTCCCTCCCATTTATGCAGTGGACACCCTGAGGATATAGCTCTCCTCTCATCCAAGTTCTCGGTCAACCTAAAATTTAAATTCTTCTCCTATATTATTCTGAACAATTTTAGTCCTCCTCTCCCTGACCAAGATGGCACACTTTAAACCAGTGTAACTTGGAGAATAGGTGGGCTCTCCCCCCTTAGTTGATCCAAACCCATTAAGAAAGCGGTTGGGATTGTAACCAACAATATCCTCATTTTGTGTTGAATTATACCTATGGGAGAGGAATCCTGATTTCCCATTCTACTTTCTAGCCTTACATCAAAATCTCTTTTGGTCTATCAAGACTTTTAAAAAAAAATAGTATTTAGTCATTGGTAGATGAGATGAGAAAGCGAGAGAGATGTTGATATTGGTACACAGATTTAACTTTTACTTCCTGGGTTTTCACCAAAATCTCTATTGGTCTCTCAATAATTTTTAAAAATTACAGAAAGATAGATTTAGATTTAGATTTAGATTTAGACTTAGATTTGTCTCCTTGTATTAGACACTGTACCCTTTCCTTTCTATTATGTCCTTAATGTTCTAGCTAATTCCAGTGAATCAAGTATGAGATTTTCCCACCCATGTGATGAGACTGCCGGGGTGACAGCTCCTTCTTTGGTGTGTTTCCTTCACAACAAGAGCTTCCCCATGGTCTCGTACCTACAAACATCCTACATTGCTGCCCCTACTCTCCCTTTGCTGCAGGGAGTCTTACTGTTCAAGAAAATCCCCTGAATAGCCGATTATTTCTGTCATTGTCGTTCTGGCCCGATTCTGGGCCTGAGGAGCTGTCAAGGCTACAAGAACACAAGATGCAAAAATCACACTTCAAAGTTCGAGCAAAGATAATCTCCGGACGAGAATTTCCAGATAGTAGAAGGGTTTACAAAAATGTCTGGTCAATTGCACTCTTCAACAACTTCAAAGTCATAATAGATTCTATTTTAAAAGACTGGGGAGACTTTTACAGATTAAAGAGACAAAGAGGTATGATATTACAATATAATATGGGCTCAAGAAGAAAAACAATACTATAAAAAATACTATAAATGCTATAAATAGTATAAATACTATTTACAAAAATACTATAAAAAAGGTATCATAAACTGGCAAAAATGAAACACAGCTGGTAATTAGATCTGAACTCTGTACTAATCATCAGGTGGTAATACTGCTGGCATAAAAGAGAACATTTTTTCTTAGAAATACAGCTTAAAACATTTTAGGGATAAAAGGTGATGACGGTGTGATTTGCCATCAAATGAATGTTCAGTTAAAAAGAAAATAAGTATATTCCTAGTGAGGCAGCAAATGGGAAAAAAATCTTAAAAGGCGAATCTGCCTAATGGACATAGATGTGATTCTGTCCTATCGCCACTCTCTAATTTTGAAACCATTTCCAATACGGTTTCTAAAAAAACAGTCCATTGGCCTGTCCCCCATTTTGAGTGTCTCTGATTTTCCTTCTAGGAGCTGCCACTGTCACAGGAGCCTCTAGAAGCAGATGTGCCGAGGGGTCGGGAGGACGAGAGGCCCCGGCCGGCGTGGAAGGGACAGAGGCACAGGCTAGAGCTGTAGCGTCGGGAGCTGCTGGGCAGGGCGGGCGACTGGCCGTTCTGGGGGTGGTGGGACAGAAGGAGGAGGAGAAAACAGATAAAATACCAGTAAGAAGGATTGAAGTTAGAACCAAATTAAGACTGTATTGCTTTGTTTCTGAGAAAAGGACTCCGCCGCTCTGCGTGTGCGTGTGTCCTTTTTTGTTTCATTTGTTCTGTTTGATTGGACTGTGATTGACACGCAGAAATCTGCACAGTTTTTTTTTAATTTTATTTATTTATTCATGAGAGACACACACAGAGAGAGGCAGAGACATAGACAGAGGGAGAAGCAGGCTCCATGCAGGGAGCCCGATGTGGGACTCGATCCCAGGTCTCAAGGATCATGCCCTGGGCTGAAGGCAGACGCTTAACTGCTGAGCCACCCAGGTGTCCCTTTTTTTTTTTAATTTTATTTTATCTGCACAGTTTTAATGTGTTCTTCTTGAGGTTTGAGAGAAGTGTATACCCGTGAAACAGTCGCCATACCCAATGCCACAAACTTAACCACTCTTCCAGAAGTTTCTTCCCTCCCCCTCTTCTTCTTGATGAGAATGTTTAGCCTAATATTTAACGTACGTAACAGACACTTGAGCAGGCAATGCCGCGTGGTTGACTCTGTTCATTACGTCCTGCAGTAGATTTTAGGACTTACTCCCGTTACCTAAGTGGCAGTACGCGCGGCCGGACGGCCCCACCCGGCCCCCAGCCCTGGCAGCCACCTCCCGGGGGCTCTACAGGCACAAGGGAGCCAGGTGTCCTGCGGCCTCCTGCCCGCCCACTCTGCAGTGAAGACCCAGCGCCTCCTGCCCTCTTCCTGAGCCACGTTCACTGGCTTTCTCCCGGCGGGTAGGCAAGTCCAAGGACAGCCACGTGGCTGGCTCATTAATGTCCCCCAGGGCACGCTGCCCAAGGACGGGTGTCCCACGGCAGATGGAGCCCCCCCCCCCGCCCGGCCACACCGCTCCTCCCAGGGCCCCCCACTGATCTCACCATATTTCCTCTTCCTGGGCCCGGGCGACCAGCCCAGCGACTCCCCATGGGACGTGCAGCCATGTGCCTTCCTGGCTTCTCAGCTCGCACAGGGAGGTGCGACAGGTGCACCACGGAAGACTGTCGCAGCAGCCCCTTCTCCAGGTCCCCGCTCTTCGGGGACACCACATAAGGCCTAGAGTGAATTGTGGTCCCTTTCTGCCTTGCACTTACCCAAGGGCCTGTGAGCCAGCTCTAACCTCTTCAGACTCCACTAGCGGGTCACCCAGGACTGTCGTCGGACCATACGGAGGGAAAATACAGGTAGGCCACTGAAGGCCAGTATGGGGTTCACCTGCTTGCATCGCTGGCTTTCACTCTACGTCCTGCTCTCCCCTGGTCCGGGGAGCACCACATCTGGAGGGTAGGGTGAGCATCCTCCGGCGGCTGCCGTGGGTCCTGGCTGCAGGCTCAGCAGGTCTAAGGCCATGAGCCCTGGGTGGCTGCTCCCGGCCATGCGCCCATGTTACCCCACAGTTAGACCCCGTCTCTACCAGGCACAGCTGCAAGCCCAGACAAGAGCTCTTCTTCAAATGTGCGTGTAACTGCGTGCTGCAGGTGGTGTGTCCGTGGCCCCACGTCCTGGGTGTCCCCATCACGGTGGAGGCTTGCCATGAACCACCCACAGCCTTTCTCCGGGCCACACTCAGCCCTGAGTGGGAACAGGACTTCCAGGTGTGGAGCTGCCGCCCGAAGAGCCCGAGGAAGCCTGACGGGTGTTGTGTTTCTTCCCGGTGCTGGGAAGCACTGTCCTAATAAGCTGTTCTCAGTTCCGGAGGTGGTGCTCAGGCTCGTGTAGACCCGTGGAGTCCTGAACAACACTGAGTGTCTTGCAGAACACCCTCTCGCCAGCGCATTTCTTATTATGTCAATAAGTCAAATGTCCTTGGAGTGGTCCTCATAGGCAGCCGGTGGGGCCTCGGCCCCTTTGGTTTTCCACTTCTATTCCCACTGCTTGAGAGCCCTCCATCCTTCTTCCGCTACGTGCTCTGAAATCCTGATGCTCCTCCGTCCCTTCAGGTGGCCCGTCACTCTTCCCAACCTTCTAGCCAATCAGCGCGTGGGGCTGAGCCCCGATGTAAGAGTCTGTTCCTGAGCCGTTTACCCCATATCAATAGGTTCTTCCTCACAAACGTTACATGTAATTCCCTCGACTTGATCCATTCCGATTCGGTCTCATGGCTTCCAGAACCCGCCATACACCTTGGGCGCAGCTACTCCGGCATGAAGTCCTTTTCTCTCCGCAGCTGTTCCAACACTTCCCCACCACGACTGGCCCCTAGTGACTGGTACGAGGAGGAGGAGGAGGTGTTAGTTGTTGCCTTGCAAGGCAGCCACCTTAAAAGGTCTCCAAGTGCCAGCCTGCTGCCGGGAGGAGTGGAGACCTCCGCAGGCCCCGAAGGCTCAGAGGAGCCTCAAATGCAGCACTTCGAGAGCCCTGACCCACGTATCCCGACTCCCAGCTTCCGGGCCCCATGCCTTTCTAGTCAGGAGACGTCCCACCAGGCCAGGACTTCCTGAACGGGGCAGAAAAGCCCCGCCAGGGTTGAGAATTCTGACTTCACTGGAGCTCAGTTCCTCAAAGACAGTCCGGGTCTGATTTTTAGCTTTTTCTGCCACTGCCTACAGAGGAAAAGAGGGTCTGCATGTGGTGCCCAGGAGCATTCTGTCTTCCCGGGGTTTCCTTCTACTGGCGATTGATCAGCACCTGCCTTTTACCGTCTTCTTCCAATGCACTGAATGGTCCCGACAAAGGCCAGCAAATCCCATAGCCCAAAATAATTATTATTTCCTCCAAATGTTTATATTACCTGATACTGCTCTTTCTAGCGTGTGCAAACGCTCTCACAGATGCATCCGCCCCCAGCTTCCCCGCCCAGATCACCGCCAGCCAGTCTCAGGACCTGGCTGCAGCGGGCCCTTGCTGCCAGCCCCAGAGGGTGATGCGTCTCCCGAATCCCGTTTTAGAGTCGGAATCCTAAGATCACATCCTGTACCGGCTCATGTGGGTTGAGTTCCCAGGGAAACAGACTCCAAGACTCTGAGATTTGCCTACAGCAAGTTTAGGGAGAGGCGCTCTTGGAACAACACCCCCAAGAGATGAGAGAAATTGTGGCGGGTTCGAGCGGAAGTTCAGCAGTGGGGCAACTGCAAGAGGGATCCGGGCAGCTGGTCCCACGGGGGCTCTGGGGCGGAGACACGCTCTGGCCATGTCCCCCCGAGGCTGGAGAAGCCTCTGCAGCGCTGGATTTGTGGATCTGGAAGCAGCTGGCCCCGGGGGGGCGGTGACCTTGGGTGGGCCAGCTCCCTGGGCCGCGGTCACTGCAGAAGAGAGTCCGGGAGCTCCAGGCTCGCAGTCCACAGGCCAGGGCCACCCGAAGGCAGCCGGCCACGCAGCTCGGCATCCTCTCTGGGCGCAGCGGGCAGGTGTCCGCACCCTCGGGCTCACGGGCACTGACCGTCCGAGTCGGCGCCCAGGGGCCCCCCTGGGGTTCACAGCAGCGGGCCTCTTCCAGGGCTGGTGGCACCGCGACTCAGAGTTGCCGGGAGACCCAACACGCGTCCGGCGTACCCTCGCCTGCTCGGAGGCAGCGCCCCCGCCTTGTGCCCTCCCGGAGGTGCCAGCACCACAGAGGCTGGGACACGTCGGTGTGGTGACAGCCCCGGGAAAGGGACCCCGAGTTGGGCCCGGGAGCCTGCGGACGGTCTCCCAAAGGGCCATGGTGTCCTGGGCCCGGAGACCTCCAGGCAGCCAGGCCCACGTGGTGGCCACCGGCCCGCTCTCCTGCGTGGGCCCCGCTGGGGAGGAGCCCACGGCCCGGAGTGGACGGGCCTGCATCCCGGCAGGCACCGCAGGCGGGCACAGTGTTCTCCAAGTGGTTTTGAGGGCAAAGCGTCCCGAAGAGAGAGGCGTCCAGGCCCTCTGGCCGTCAGGGAGCCAGCGTCCCCTCAGGAGCCGAGCCCCTGAGCTCCTCAGACCCGGGGGAGAGCCCTGAGGGGCCCGCGTTGCCTCGGGAGCCTGCAGCAGCAGCTGCGAAAGGGAGAGTGCGCGCGAGGGCACCCCCAGAAGGAGCCGGGGGCACCCCGCAGCCGCAGCTCCAAGAGGCCAGGCTGGGCTTCCTTCCCAGGCCACCACCTACCCCCGGCGCACACCTCCTCCACTTGGGGCTCATGGTCCCCCGCCTAGCTGCTGAGTGTGGAGAGGGGCGCAGAGTCACCTAGACAGAGCCGGAAGGACAAAGTGCCAGCCCAGAAGCACGGACCTGGTCCCAGGAGGGCGCTTGGCAGTACAGTGAGATGGGGACGTTTGTCCCCGACACTGTGGCCCCTCTGACCCCTGCCACGCAGGCCTGGACTTGCTGGATGGTGACCGCCACAGCCGCTCCCCTGCACACACTTCGGCCTTCTATGCCAAGTACCGCCCGTATCAACTCGTCAACCTCCTTACATGACATCTGTCGCATCGGCCCTCACTCTCCCACACACGCTTGCACCCTCTGCGTCCTCGCTAGTCTCCCGGCCCAGAAAGCCCACCCCCTCATCTCCTTGGTGTCTTCGGGTGTGGCCAGTTCTTTTTTTTTTTCTTAATATTTTATTTATTTGTTCATGAGAGACACAGAGAGAGAGAGGCACAGACACAGGCAGAGGGAGAAGCAGGATCCATGCCGGGAGCCCGACGCAGGACTCGATCTCAGGTCTCCCGGATCACGCCCTGGGCCGAAGGCGGCGCTAAACCGCTGAGCCCCCAGGCTGCCCTGGCCAGTTCTTTAAAGCTCACCGCAGCACCCAGCTGGCCAGGCTTCCCAATCATCAGATTAAAAAAAAATTATCTTCCCTCTTCCGACAATTCGACGTGCGATAATTATACACCGACTCATCACTTCCCACACAAGGCTCAGGACTGTGGTGTTTGCCTGTACCATGACCCTCTGGCTAATGCTCAGGCCCTCGGCTGGCAGGAGCCTAGTCTACGTTTCTGCTCTGGCTCCCTGAACCTTAGCGGGTGTTTGGGAAAAGGATGAGCATTGGCTTCTGCCTCCCAAAGAGCTCTTACAGATTAAAAAGGGGGGAAAAAAACTATGCCCAAAGTGAAGGTTGAAACTAGTAGAGAATGTAAAGCTTGTTTTGCCGAGAGCTGTTTCCCCAGTTACCTACCGTGTCTTTCCGAACCCCACTAATATGTGAGCTGTCCCCGCAGAGGCCAGGACTCCAGGTCAACAACACGGTCCCCGCCTGTGAGCAAGCCAGGCCCTGAATTCCGCCCCCCCCCCCGGGGTGCAGTTACACAGCCCCGGACCCCATCGGGTTATCCCGGCTCAGGGCGTGCCCTCAGCTCTGAGTCCTTGTCCTAAGTCAACCATCTGACACTGGGGGCTGAATTTTGCCACGTTCTGGTGTCGTGTCCACCCCAGAGTGAACATGGGATGTGTGCTACACGCATGTTGACTCGATGAGCATACTCCGTCTTTCCTCATGAATAATCATAAGCTGCCCTGCCCTTTTCATCAATATGTACGTAACCACAAAGCCCCATGATTATAAAAATGACGTGTCCTCTCCTGTTTCGGGGAGGCAGGAGAGGGGAAGCTTGCCCTCCTATGCCCTTGTCCGGCGGCCTCTCAAGAACCCTTCCCTTGTTGTGCACCTGATGTCTTAGGCACATCGGGCAGACAGACTTGGGGTCAGTTACAAAAGGAATTTATTTCTTGATAGTTAATGTTTTCATCAATGATCCAAATGAAGTGAATTTTAACTAAATCAGTGGAGTCCTCAAGCTGGCCTGCCAATGAAAGCCACAGAGTTCAGAAGGTCCTGAATGATTCAAAATTAACAAAAACGATTTTGCATGGTACGACGCTCTACACGTAGCTCCAGGCACCTCAACAGGGAGCGTGAGCTGGTTAACTCGGTGTAAAGTGTGAATGAAGGGCTTGTACTGGAGAGTGAGCAGCCGCCGTTGGTTACACTGCGATGGAGATTCCAGAGATGAATCTAAGTCTGTGTTGATAGAAAGTTCAGCTGCTACATGTGGGGCAGGTTGGCCGGAAAACCACGTACCCCATTCCAGGACAAGCACGCAGGAATGGGGCCCGTGGCTCGGAGCCCCACCCCACAAGGAAGAGTTGGCCAACACGTCTATTGCATGAGCGGAGTACAAGACAACAGACACGTGAGGAGCTGTGGATGGAGACATGTCACATGAGGGACCGTGTCACAGGTGGAGGAACCGGGAGCTTGGCCCGAGGAAGACAGGACTCCGGGGCAGTCCCGATGCATGGGTGTGCATCCCTGTGGTCGCAGAGCACCCCATGGCTCCTTCAATGCTCTGCTGTCACTAGTTTGAAATTCTTAATCATGTGTGAACAGGGTCCCCCGTTTTCATTTCGAACTGGGCCCCGAAAATCTTGTAGGCTGCCCGTGCTGATGGGAAGACTATCCTGTGGAACATTGCTTTCGTTCCTCTAAAGGGAGGGGCTGTGAGCGTGTATCCGTTTATCACCATCCATCAAGGATTTGTTGAGATTCTCCAAACTGAGCGCCATGCCAGGGCAGATGAGAGATGAGGGACAGGTCCCGGGAATTCGCTCAGATGGAAGGATCGAGCGTGTATGCAGGTGGAAAGCGAGAACCAGAAACGACTCCGTAGAAACGTCTTGTGTTCTTGTGCATTATGACAGCAAGGCAGATCTGCTCAACATGCTAGGAAAGTTCTACACGAATACGAGAAACACCTCCGAGAAGAAGAGCAAAACCTGTGGGCAGCCTTTTACCCCCCACCCCGCAGAGCCACGTGGGCTTCCCAAGCACCAACGGCCATTGCCAAGCAAAAAAAGAGGAGTTGAAATACGGTGCTGGCCTCCCTTTATGACAATTGGGTTTTTTTGTTTTGTTTTGTTTGTTTGTTTGTTTTTTCCTGTAAGTGAAAAAAAGTCATCACTTTCTCTAGGCTAAGGGAAATCTGGAACAGGAATGGGTTTGAGAAAAGAGGCAGATTCAAAATTCCATTGCCAGGCCAACACATAAAGAGCTTAGAAGCCATAGCTCCTGTCCTCACGGTAAGAAAAAAGGCCAAACAAACAGGAAACACCTCTTCTTAGATGTGTCAGAGAACTGAAGTCTCAAGCAAACAGCTGACCTAATAACTGGAGACAGAGGCATATATTTATATATATATATAATATATATTATAATATAAATATATATTTATGTATTTTATATATTTTATAAATATATTTATTTTTATATATTATAAATATATATAAATATATATTAATATTAAATAATATATAAATATATTATATATAAATATAATATATTTTTATATTATATATTAATTATATATTTATATATAATAGATTATATACAAAAAGATTTAAATATATTATATATTCAATAATATATAGTAATATAAATATATTTTAATAAGGATTAATATTTTGCTATTATTTAATTTTAATTTTAATTAATAACATTTAATATTTATTTTAAAGTAAAATATTGATATTTATTTTAATATTATTTACTATTAGTTTAATTAATAATATTTAATATTAATGTATTGATTATATTTTAATAGATATATTTAATAAATGTATTAAATATATTAAATACATATGAATATATAATTTTTAAATTCCATTATAACTAACATACAGTGTTACATTGGTTTCAGGTGTACAATGTAATGATTCAATAAGTAAATTCCTTTTTTTTTTTAAGGTTTTATTTATTCATGAGAGACACAGAGAGAGGCAGAGACACAGGCAGAGGGAGAAGCAGGCTCCACGCAGGGAGCCCAGTGCAGGACTCTCAATCCCAGGACCCTGGGGTCATGCCCTGAGGCAAAGGCAGAGGCTCAACCACTGAGCCCCCGGGGCGTCCCTCAAGAAGTGAACTCCTAATCCCCCTTATCCACCCATTTCCCCACCAACCTTCCATCTGCAAGCCACGAGTTTGTTCTCCCATGTTTGATTCTGGGGTTTTTGTCTTTTTGGTTTTCTGTTTGTCTCTTAAATTCCACACAAGTGAAATCATATGGCATTTGTCCTTGTCTTGCTGACTTATTTCACTTAGCATAATAACCTCTAGGCCCATCCATGTTGTTGCAAATGGCAAGACTTCATTCTTTTTATGGCCAAATAAAATCTTGGAAAAGAAGAACAAGACTGGAGGTGTCACAATCACAGATTTCAAGATACACTGCAAAACTGTAGTAATTAAAACGGTATGGGGCTAGCACAAAAATAAGCACACAGATCAATAGAACAGAAAGAAGAGTCCAGAAATAAACCCATGCTTTCTTGATCAATTAATCTATGACAAAGGAAGCAGAACATACAATGGGAGAGACATTTTCTTCAACAAATGATTTTCAGAAAATAGGACAAATGCCTGAAAAAGATGAAACCTGACCACTTCCTTGCATCACACACACACACACACACACACACACACACACACCTCAAAAAAGATTAAAGACCTAAATGTGAGATCTAAAACTATAAAACCCCTGGAGGAAAACATAGGTAGTAATTTCTCTGACATTGGAAGTAGAAACATTTCTCTAGCTATGTCTCCTGAGGCAAGAGAAACAAAAGCAAAATTAAACTACTGGGATGACACCAAAATAAAAAGCTTTTGCACGGCGAAGGAAAACATCAACAACTCAAAAGGGCAACCTATGGAATGGGAAAAAATGACATCTGATAAAGCGGTCAATGTCCAAAATATATAAAGAACTTAACTCAACACCCCCCAAAAAAAATACATGACTTTTTTTTTAATACATGACTTTTTAATAGAAAATTTTAACGAGCATTTGATAAGTTCTATCCATGATGGAAAATACCCTAACAAATTAGGAATAGAAAGAAACATCATTAATCTTATAAATTGTATCTGTATGTTGAATCATATGAAGTTGCCATTTTTGCATATCTAACCCCCAAAACAAATATCATATTTACAGTAAATTATTTTAAAAGAAAACAAGAAAAGGATGCCTATTTTGACTGCTGCTGTTGAATATTGTACCCATGTCTAAGACAAGAAAAAGAAATAAAATACATGAATATTGGGAAGAGGGACATTAAGCTAGACCTACAAGCAGCAAGATTGAAAATAGGACCGGAATTCACGTAAAAAGTTTCAGAATTAATGCAGTTTTGTTGTAAACACACGCACTCACACTCCCTTGTCTAACATAGATCCTGCATGATAGACACCCAATATGAGTTTGCTGGGTTGCTTGTAGGGTCATCTCCGAGAGGGCACTTGTGTCATCGCTGGGAGGGCAGCGTGTGGCCCGTGACTCAGGCTAGCTAGCGTCCCGGTGGCCCGGGATGTCTCAAGTTCAGGCTGTCGGGCCTCCACGTCCACCCTCTGAAAGGTGGGAAATTTCGTGCTGCTGGTATGATGCGGGATGTCAAGGGGTCAGGGACTAAACTGTACTTAAGCCGTCGTAGGGGGAACCTTCACTCTGTGAAACTCCACTTGCAGGGGTGCTTGTCTGTCCTCCCTGCAGGATTATGAATTCTGAGGACAAGATCTGTTCATTCTGGTATCCCCGGAATCTGGTGAAGCCTTGGCTTTATAAAAGGGAGTTGTTCAAAAATAAATAAATAAATAAATAAATAAATAAATAAATAAATAAATGGGAGTTGCAAATGTCTATGATTATTGAACAATTTGTAAGTTATTGATCTTACTTCTAAGATGGAAATATAAAATGAACTCCCTTTTAGCCAGTAGATCCACAGGGCAATTTTTTTTTTAAGATTTTATTTATTTATTCATGAGAGACCCAGAGAGAGAGGCAGAGACCCAGGCAGAGGGAGAAGCAGGCTCCATGCAGGGAACCCGACGTGGGACTCGATAGCAGGTCTTCAGGATCACGCCCTGGGCCGAAGGCGGCGCTAAACCGCTGAGCCACCGGGGCTGCCTCACAGGGCAATTAACCGCGACACCATTGGAGCCCACATCCTTCGTGGGGTTACCTACACGTGGTGTCCACGCGGACCTGACACCTGCAAACCGAGGCTGCGCACTGTCCATCGTAGAGTGCACTCAGCCTGCGGTAGGGCGTCGGCTTCCAAGGCCACGCAGAACTTCTAACACCGTATGGCCTGGTGGCCATCTCCGAATCAGAACGTACCCCCATCGTCTTGAGAAAATATTCCACAGAGTAAAGGAAATTCGTAAATCTTAGAAAGAAACTGTATAAAGTCCATGAAATACAGGTCAGCCTGTACATCCACTAAGACCTTTTATGCATTCAAACAACTGGATCAGGGCCCCGACCTACATCAATGGTTGCCTCTCTCTTGAAGCCAATCAAAGCTTCAGAGAAACTACAAAAGGAAAGGAACTTCAATGGCCCCTGAGGGATCAATTAACACCTTGAAATCTTCATCTAAAATCCTTTCTTAATGGATACCTGACTAATATATGCTGAAATTCTAATGAGGACAGGTCTTAGAATCCTAACAGTTGTCTGGGTTGCTTCCTAGGCTGTACCCATTGGGTAGGCCGCGCTGAGCAGCAGATAACCCAAGGGGGAGGAAGACTCTAAATCCACAAGTGCGGTCGAGCTTGTAAAAACAAAAGGAAAGTAAGTCGGCGGTACACACCTTTGTTCATGAATCTCCTCTGGCTGGACGCCTTGTGGGTAACGGGGCGCGCAGTCACCGGACGTCCCGATGCTGCCTCCTCTCCCAGGGGTGCTGAGCTGTACTCCAGGTTCATGACTTTTTTCATAGACTTTTACACTGACGAGTGACATACCTGCACAACGGCGGAGTGATAGATGTACCCTCGATGAGTCCCGGAGAGAGCACGCCTGTGGGACCAACCACCCCCAAGAACCCTGGAGACGATCCGCTCTCCTGTCCCAGGAGCTCCGCACAGCCCCTCCACCCCCCAGGTAGCGCAGCCCTGACCTGGGATGGGAAAGGGTCATTTCGGCTGCTTTACCCTGAGAAGCAGCGTGACCCCGGCCGGCCTGGCTTCTGCTTCTCAGTTGGTAACGCGCATCCCTGCATCCCCGCATCCCTGCATCCTTGCATCCCCCCATCCCGCATCCCCGCATCCCCACATCTCTGCATCCCTAAATCTCCGCATGCCCTCATCCCCGCATCCCCGCATCCCCGCATCCCCCATCCCCGCATCCCCCCATCCCGCATCCCCGCATCCCCGCATCTCTGCATCCCCACATCCCTGCATCCCTGCATCCCCGCATTCCTGCATCCCCACATCCCTGCATCCCCGCATCCCCACATCCCCGCATCCCCGCATCCCCCCACATCCCCGCATCCCCCTGCATCCCCGCATCTCTGTATCCCTGCATCTCTGCATCCCTGCATCCCCGCATCCCTGCATCCCCACATCCCTGCATCCCCGCATCCCCACATCCCCGCATCCCCGCATCCCCCCACATCCCCGCATCCCCCTGCATCCCCCATCTCTGCATCCCCGCATCTCTGCATCCCTGCATCCCCGCATCCCCGCATCCCCTCATCCCCGCATACCCACATCCCCGCATCCCCGCATCCCCCATCCCCACATCCCCCCATCCCTGCATCCCCGCATCCAAGCATCCCTGCATCCCCACATCCCCCATCCCTGCATCCCCACATCCAAGCATCTCTGCATCCCCGCATCTCTGAATCCCCCATCCCCGCATCCCCCATCCCTGCATCCCCGCATCCCCGCATCTCTGCATCCCCGCATCCCCACATCCCGCATCCCCGCATCTCTGCATCCCCGCATCCCCACATCCCGCATCCCCGCATCCCCCCGCATCCCCGCATCTCTGCATCCCCGCATCCCCGCATCCCCGCATCTCTGCATCCCTGCATCCCGGCATCCCCGCATCTCTGCATCCCTGCATCCCCACCGTGGGTGTAGCAGCAGCTTCTTGGGTACCTGTTCCTGCAGGCGGCTCGGCCCAGGGACACACGGGATGTCTCCCTTACCTGCAGGGGTGCCTGGTGCGTCTCTCCTCGGGCCGCGCGTTCAGGCTGGAGTGTGGTTAGGCGTTGGTGCGGCACGGGTCTCTGGATCACCGCAGGGTAAACACGCATCACACCCCGTAGGGATCAACGGGCCGCGCTCCTCCCGCCTTTACCAACCCACACCCCTAATGCCTCATGAATGAACAGTCCAGGTGCTCCGCGTGCCCTCCAGCGCTTGACAGCAGCACGTTTTCTGTCTCACCCATTCCGGGGGGTGGGGGGGGGATGCCTTGTTACCTGAGTGTGACTCCAGTTTGCATTTCCCTGATGAATAACTGGTTTGAGTGCCTTTTTTTTATATATTTATTGTCTATTTGGATATTTGTTTTATGAGATACCTGTGCAAAGCACTTTGCCCTTTTTTTCTATTCTACATGTTTGAAAACTTCTCTACACACCCTGGATAAAAGCCCTTTGTGACATATAAATAATGTAGGTGTCCTCTCCGACAGCCTGGCCTGCCTTTTCACCCTCGTAATGGTCTCTCTGAGAAAACATTTTAATGTGGCCGAATTTATGAGGCTTTTGCTCTGTGTTTCATGCCTTCCCACCCGTGTTCATAAAGATAATCTATGCTACACGCTAGAAGCTCTTTTATTTTACTTTTCACAATTTTACCTACAATCTTGGAAATTATTTCTGCTGGTTGAGTAAGTTGAAGGTTAAGATTAATTTCTCCCTTTCAGCCTCTCTGTTTCTTCTAGTTCTTTCTTTATTTTTAAATCCTCTACTTCTTTCTCAGTTACATTGCCTCCTTTCTGAGGTTTTCTAATTCTTTTTTTATACTGATTATTCATATCTTACATTATTTCCTTAAGTATTTGAACTTGTTTTGAAATATGAGGTCATAGTTTTCCTGTATTTTACGAGCATGTCTTTCTGATATTCTTTCTTTGACGGTGAGGATGTTACCCTGTTCCTTACATTCGTCTCATAAAAACATTATATGGGATCCAAGTATCATCCTTTGCTCTAATTCATTTTTATATGAAACTGGTTTTCATGGACTTTTAGAAGGGAGATCAGGAGAACATTTTTAGCTTCACATCTACAGTTTTTTGTTTTCTTTTGCTGCTGCTGCTGCCTTAGTGAAACAGGTAAAAACGTTGGCTTAGTGCTTTCTGTGGTCACCACGCTCTGTCCCCTCCCCGATTTTTATCTGAACCTCCCATTCCTTTGCCCCATTGTCCCTGGGCTGGCTTCTCTTCCCAGTAGGTTATGTCCTCCGTGTGGAGCTCTCTCTCCGAAGGGCTCTTCAGCTGGGTGGTTTCACAGATGGTGAGGCACCCATTGCTCAAGCCTTTAAAACATCACAGAAGACCCCCTGAACTCTCTCATGAATTAAAACAGGCCAAAGCCATCCCAGTTCCAACTGCTCTTCTCAAATTGCCCCACTGTGTTCACCTGTGTTCAACAGTTGGCTGCTGTGGGATCTGCTCTTAGGTCTGTCAGACACCCTCTTCCTTTCCTGTTTCACCCCAAACAATGCTGACACCACAGAGGACTTAGAACAGCTGAGGCTTTCTGTACCTGAGCACATCTTGTGGTGCTAAGGGGTGACTTGTCAGTCAGTTCTGTGGTATATATTGTCTTACGTTTCTGGTTTTCCTGCATATTTATACAAATGGTTTCAGGTAGATTCAAAACCTAAGCTTGAAAAAAAAAAAAAAAAGAACAAAGTACAAAAAAAAAAAAAGAAAAAAACCTAAGCTTGTGCTGCTGTCACATTTTCACAAAATTTTTTCGTGAGACTCTTTTAATTTCCTCAAAGTTTTGGAATTTGGCACATCCCAAATGAGGTGAGAAAGAAGATGCTTTCTGTCTGCTGTGAGTCCTTCCCCATTAAAATTTCTAGCCATCTTCACCTCCACGGGGCCTAGGAAGGCTAACTTGGAAGTTTACCTATTAGAGATTCTGGAGACTATGTTTTGTAAATTGAAAACTCATTCCAGGGCGGGATCTAGCATATTTTCCAGCACAACTTGGTTAGCTGTCAATCAAGAACAAGGCAACATCAGAAAAACTCAGGATATGAAAGATTGCTTCGTTCCATGGCCTCCCAGCTAACATAAGGATCCAGGTAATGGTAAAACACCAGGTACTGGGCGCCCGGGTGGCTCAGGGGTTGAGCGTCTGCCTTCGGCTCAGGTCGTGATCCTGGGATCCGGGATCGAGTCCCACGTTGAGGTCCCCGCATGGAGCCTGCTTCTTCCTCTGCCTGTGTCTCTGCCTGTGTCTCTCAGTCTGTGTCTCTCATGAATAAATAAATATGTCTTAAAAAAAAAAAGAAAACAGGTATTAATTCAACTCCTTGAGGACTTGGATGAAGACATCTGCGTTGGGGCTTTTAGGGATTAGAGAAGATAGAATAAGAATGAGAAAAAATGTAAAAGTAGCAGAAAAAAAAAAGGGGGCTAGTTCAGAGATTTGAAATGCCTCATCTATAAATATATTCTCTGTTCCGGTTGATTAGAAATACAAGAAACATAATTAGTTTGAAACCACTTTTTTTCTAAATTCTGAAATAGTTTGGGGACACACTTCCTATCTGTTTGTTAGTAGACTCTATGGTTGTCTCTCTCCATTTAAGAAAGTATTTCTCCTGGAATCGTGTACGAGCATATTTGCTCTCCTTAGCTTCTAACCCATTGACTCCCTTGCAGTCAATCCATGTTTCTGAGCCCCTGGTATTTGTCAAGAACAGTTGTCAGGATCAGTCCGTTTCAGTCGTAAGACAGACGGGCAGTGTGAGGAATAATAAGATGAGATTAACGAGATTAATCAAAGAGATATGTATTCAGGGTTAGGGAGATTCAGGGTTAGCACAGTCTCCACAGGCCAGCAATGTTGGTAGGGGAGGGATAGAAGACCAGCGGGCCCAAGGGGCACTGCCTGGACCCAGGACAACCAAGACCCTCCAGTCCTCCAGAGCCCCCCTCCCCCTGATGCTGCCTGAGGCCTGAGGTCTGGAGACGCCCTGGCTGCCTTAGAACGGTAGAGCAGAGAGGATGCAGAGAGGCCATGGACATCTCCAACGCCCGCAGACCCATGGTGAGCGACCAGGAAAAGGCCCTGTGCCCAAGGAGCTTATATTCTGGTGGAGAAGGAAAATAAGCACACACACAATTTCAAATTCAGTAGGAAGAAGAGCCAGGTGAGTTGAGAGGAGAGAGTGGCAAGTCGGCCAGGGCCGAAGCCCTTGCAAAGGCGCTTGGGTACAGACTCCTTGGGAAAGTGCTCTGCAAGCAGGGCCCTGAATGACCAGTGAATTCTTGGGCAGAGAAAACAAGTGCATAGTGGACCATTTTGGAAGCTCAAGGCACGTTAGGGTCAAAGGTGTCTTGTTTTGTTTTCCCTCTTTGGCTGCTGACTGAAGCACCCTTTCTAGTGAACATTACAACCTCTAAGCAAGGTGTTCTGTGAACGTCTAAAGGAAGCAGGTGGCACGGTACAAAATCAGACGTGTTCTTCAATACTAAAATAGTTTCCTCTGTGTCTAAAGAACGTGGAAAACCTGCATCTCCTTTCCATCATTGCATCCAATTTTCCCCTTTTGAGGAGGGAGCTTTCAGTAAAATAGAGTCTGGGAAAGATAAAACTCCTCCGTCAGCAGTGACATAAAAGAGAGAAATTCAGGACGGGAACGTGTAACCTTGGAAACCATCGCCTTTCAATGTAGAGCCCTCGCCAAGCTCTAGGATCCTAGTGAGGCCAGTGTCTTCTGGAGACGGTTGGGTATAAGAAGGAGGAGGAGGAAGTAAGGGAAGAGGAGTAAGAAGAGAAGTGGGAGTCACTCGCATGTATCGAGCACCGACTGTATGCTAACAGCGTTCTAAGCACCTTACATTATTACCTCGTTTAAACCTCAGTCTTATAGGGTAGATGACAGAGTTATGCCTATTTTATAGATGATGAACCTGACATGCAGAGGAGTTAAGTAACTTGTCCCAAGGACTCAGAGCATAAATAGAGGAGCTGGGATTTGAGCCAGGAAGTCCGACTGTAGAGCCATGCTCTCCTTCCACGCCACAACTTCTTCAGTTGGAGACTCAAGGAAGGAATACATTTCATCATGTCCCGCAAAACCCCCACCTGCACCACGCAAAGGAGAATGTCCCTCTCTCCCATTCCCTATGTTTTCAGGAAGACCTTGGAGGACCAGCCCCTGATCACGATTTCTCCAAATTTCACTCGGGATGGTTGGAAGAAGGGGAAAGAAAGGGAGCCACGCACCGTGTTGCCCTGTTTGGGGTCTTGGACTATAAGCTCCGTCTTTTCTCTGTCCCGGAAATACCCAGAATGCCCACAGAGTCACGGTGGTCTTCTGAGAGGCTTGTCGTTCACCAAAAAGGCCAGACTTGTGTAAGACGCCAATTGCATTAGGCAGAAAATAGATTGAGGCCCCACAAGGTGGTCATTTGAGGATGACTGAGAACATGGAGGACAGAGGATACAGAAAATACTGAAATAAATCAAGTTTCCCAAGACTAGCTAGGGCTCCCCAGCTCCACCCTGCCTGCCCCACCCCTGAGGAGGAAGAAGATGAAGCAGGACTGGAATCTAGAGCTAGAACCACCCAACAAGGGCTGTGTCCACAAGGGAAAGCAAGCAGCGTGCAGCCCACGGTGGCTCTGTGGAAGGGGAGAGGGAATCTGTACCTGCTCCCTCTGTTGCTGGAGCCCAGAGCACAAGAGCAGGGCACACAGGGGTTTCCAGACCTGGATCTGGAGGGCAGGCAGCCACAGCCAGGACATTCTGGCAAGTGCTAGCGCCCTTGGACTGGGGAGTGAGTGCGGAGTGTGTAGTGATGAGCCAGGCACCTGCACCTGGGGCTGGGAACCCCGCGCAGCACACCTGCCTACCCTCACCTGAGGGAGCGAGCATGACGCTGTTAGATCCCACAGCGGCACTTTGCTGCCCTGTGGCTCCTGTGGCATCACTTGCCCTTGAGTGTAGTGTATCAACCCCGGATTTCACTGTTCCCTGCTGGCCGTGGTACAACAACGTGGTAAACAGAGGGAGAAGAAGAAAACAATCACTGGCGTGCTGGCTTTAGACCCACTGTGAGCACAGAGAGGTTAAGCTACTCCCAGAGCTGCACCGACAGCATTTGCAGAAGAAATAAGCCAAGTTAGCTTGAGGCGGATTTGGATATTATTAAACCAACAAAGAGATAAATAAATGCAAGCTTTCATGGAGGAAAGGTTATTAAATTGTAGGACAGGATATCCTGGGGACTCTGGAGTCTTCCAGGAAAAATTTTAGAAGTAAACAAGACATTGATTGTCTAGGACCTAAGAGGCATAGGGTTGAGCCCAACAGCGTTGAAAGGCACAGATGAGGTTGCTTGGGCCAATGCTTACAGGCCAGGGCGGGCTTCAAGCACGAGGATAAATCATAAGCAGCAAGCTGTGTCTGGGGTCTTCCCTGAAACTGCCACAATTCTTTTCCTCTTGCCCAGTCCCCCGATAGGATCGTCCCAGTCTGTCACATTCAACCCATCCTTATTCCCCTTCCTCGTTCCTAGTCCCTCTAATCCCAAGATGTTAGGTGACAGCGCAGCAATGGCTAGTGTGTTACCTAAAAGTAAGGCATAGTCCTGAGACGATTGCTAAGGATATTTACATTTTAGGAAGCTCTCCCAGAGTTTTACTTTTAATTCCACAATTAGCCATCTAGTTGAATGTTTCTTACCTGGCAATGCTGGCTGAATGAAAACAGGAGTCAAGAAGCCTCTCAGAGAAAAAAGGTTAGTGTGGACAACAGGTTTTGGCTGCCTAACCTCCTTATTAAGATAAATTCCATCTGCTGTACAATTTATTTAATATACAATTTACTTAATGTTGAACAAGGGGTGGTGGTAAGGGAGGTGGGCAGGGGGTTGGGGTGACTGGGTGATGGGCACTGAGGGGGGCACTTGGCGGGATGAGCACTGGGTGTTATGCTATATGTTAGCAAATTGAACTCCAATAAAAAATTTTAAAAAAACAACAATTTACTTGATGTACAGTTTATCAGCCCCCACCCACTGGAATACATTATACCACAAGTCAGGGCATTACTGCCCTTGCACGTAGGGCCCAAAGAACCAGGAGAAGAGGGAGATCTGGCAGAAATGATCCTCATTTTTCCTGCTTAAAGCCCATAAAGGGTTATAAATCTATATTACAAAACAGAAATAAAGACACAGGCACAGGGAAACGCTCAAAAGAGAACTAGAAAGAACCATCACAAAGGGTCTCTCTCTCTTCAAGGATGATTTGACTTCATCAAGGGATGAGGAGTGGCAAGAAGAGAAATATTTTTCATGGAACAGTGACAGTGTCTTGAGTAGGATAGATCAGACCCTGAGTCTGTGACATATTGATCTCCAGCCTATGCTCTCTCCTGAGACTCGAAGTGCTGGCTGTGATCTTGGAGACCTTTAACAGCTGATGCACTGAAAGAGCTCTCAAGTGGATGTCAGGAGGCTTGAGGGTAAGTCCTGATTTTTCACTAATTAGCATGTGGCCCTGGGCAAGTCACTTAACCTTTCTAGTCAGAAGACGATAGGAATGGACAAAATACATTATTTAGAGCATCATTAATAGAGAAATTCTAATCCTAAATCACCTGTCATTGTAGGATTTCTAACTTTCCGAATACAAAGATTTCTTTATTAGAGAGTTCAAGCTCATAACACATGTATTAATTCAGCCATTTGCTTATTCAGCCACATATTCAATTAATATTAATGGAACATGCTACCAATAAGGGAATAAAGAAGCTCATCTTCAATATGCTTTGAGGTCATATTTAAGCTTCTGTCTTTGTCACTGTCTTCTGCTGCATTAATCCCTAAGGTGACTTAATCTGTTGCCGTTTTCCCAAGGAAAAACCAGAGACCATTTCAGTATTGAAATTAATTGTTAATTGTTTGACCATCAAATCTTTCCCCATTCTTAGTAACAACCCTATAAGACCTTAAATATAGAGGTTTCCTCTCCTGGGGTGCTCAGAAATTTCCTTCTTACTTTCCAAGACAGCCTCTCCATTATTTTTGTCAAGGACTACATTTTTTTAAAAATGATCAAATTCTGGTTTTGACAATGATGAAACAAGATTCATCAACAACAAGAAACAACAAGAAACAGATTTAACCTCCTGCCATAAATAAGTGGGCCAAATATATGAAACAACTGTTTTTGAGATATTGGATAACAATTATTGAAGAACTGGTGATGCCTGAGAGGACAGAGACACCCTATGATTGTGCTACAGTTTTGTCTGGAAAAAATTCAAGATTCAGTGAGAGAAGGGAAATCTAAATGGAGCCTGCTGGCCTTACTGAGCCGAGAAGACAGAGATCAGAGCCAGAGAGGTACATTCATCCAAAACTACATAGGTGAAGAGCTCCAGAAATCTGCATAGAGCATCCTTGAGATTTTGTTGCGTTCTAGGATGTGAATATTTGGAATGAATCTCCACAGCTGGCTGAAAATGATGATGGAGTTATAAGCTGAAAGCTCCTGGCACTCTCGTAATGAAGGGAGACGTTCAATTCTGTCTTAGTCAGCTTGGGCTACTATGATAAATTACCATAGACGAGGTGGCTTAAACAATAAATATTTATTTCTCACGTTCTGGAAGCCAGAAAGTCCAAGACCAAAGCGTACCCGGTATTTTGTGAGAGTCGACTTCTTGGTTTGCAGACAGCCTTCTCCTCACTGCATCCTCACATGCCAGCGTAGAGAGAGAGGAAGCAAGACTCTCAGGTCTATTCATATAAGGTCTCTAAATCCATAATGAGGATTTAATCATCAAGATTTAATCATCTTCCAAAAGCCCCACCTCCAAATTCCATCACTTTGTAGGTTAAAGTTTAAATATATAACATGCAATCCACAACAAATTCCAAACAGCCATAATGAAGAGTCCTCAGTAAACACCCAACATTCAGTGGGACATTGACAGGCAGTGGAAATGTTGGAGGAGATGTACCTTAGCAGCGGGACTGAACTTTCCTTAGAGTGAAGGTTACTGTAGATCCATCCAAGGGAGGCTTAATGTTAGGCCTCCAAGAAATCAAACTAACACACAAGTGACTTGATTGCCTATGAAAGAAAGTCTAGCTCTCTTTAAAGAAATACAATAAATCCAGGTACTTATTGGATTTACTTATACTTAAAATATATTTATACTTAAAATATAATATAAGCAGCATCCATCAAAAATTACTAAACATGCAAAGAACCAGGTTAAGGGATCCCTGGGTGGCACAGCAGTTTAGTGCCTGCCTTTGGCCCAGGGCGCAATCCTGGAGACCCAGGATCGAATCCCATGTCGGGCTCCCGGTGCATGGAGCCTGCTTCTCCCTCTGCCTATGTCTCTGCCTCTCTCTCTCTCTCTGTGTGACTATCATAAATAAAAATTAAAAAAAAAGAACCAGGTTAATGTGACCCATGAAAGAGAAAAAGAAAACTTCAGATAATGATCTCTTATAAAGAAAAATGAAAAATCCTCAACAAAATAGTAGCATAGTATTTTATTTGGGGGTATGGTGTAAGAAAGGGGTCCAGGGAAAGAAACTAGGAGCTAATTCTTTGAAAGAATTAACCATACAGATAAACCCCTAGCCAGAGTTATCAAAAAGAAAAGAAAAAAGGCCCAAATTAATAAAACCATGAATGAAAGGAAAGAGGAGAGATCATGACCAACACCAAGGAAATACAAACAATTTTAAGAACATATTATTGTCAACAATATGCCAACAAATTAGGAAATCTGGAAGAAATGGATGCATCCCTGGAAACATATAAACTACCAAAACTGAAACAGGAACAAATAGAAAACCTGAACAGACATATAACCAGCAAGGAAATTGAAACAGTCATCAAAAATCTTCCAAGAAACAAGAGTCCAGGGCCAGAGGGCTACTCAAGGGACTTCTATCAAATATTTAAAGAAGAAATAATACTTATTATACTGATGCTGTTTTAAAAAACAAAGGGAAGGAAAACTTCCAAGTTCGTTCTATGAGGTCAGCATTACCTTCATCCCAAAACCAAAAACCCCATTAAAAAGGACAATTACAGACTAACATCCCTGATGAACATGGATGTCGAAATATTCACCAAGATACTAGTTAACAGGATCCAACAGTACATTAAAAAGATTATTCACCACAACCAAGTGGGATTTATTCCTGGGATGCAAGGGTGACTCAACATTCACAAATCAATCAACATGATAGATCATATTAATAAAATAAAAGGCAAGAACTGTATGATTTTCTCAACTGAAGCATTTGACAAAATACAGCATCCTTTCTTGATTAAAACTCTTCGAAATGTGGGGAGAGAGGAAACATACCTCAATATCATAAAAGCTATCTACAAAGAGCCCACAGTGAATATCATTCTCAATGGGAAAAAGCTGAAAGCTTTTCCTCTAAGGTCAGGAACACGACAGGGATGCCCACTCCCACCACTGTTGTTCAACATAGTACTGGAAGTCCTAGCCTCAGCAATCAGACAATAAGAGGAAGTAAAAGGCATTCAAATTGGCAAAAAAGAAGTCAAACTCTCACTCTTCCCAGCGGGCATGATACTGTATGTGGAAAACCCAAAAGACTCCACCTCAAAATTGCTAGAACTCATATATTAATTCAGCAATGTGGCAGGATATAAAATCAATGGACAGAAATCAAAGTTATTAGCGTTGCACACTAATGATGAGACTGAGGAAAGAGAAATTAAGGAATAGATCCCATTTAAAACTGCCCAAAAGAATATAAGATACCTAGGAATAATCCTAACCAAAGAGATAAAGGATTTATGCTCTAAAAACAGCAGAACACTTATGAAAGAAATGGAGAAAGACACAAAGAGATGGGGAAACATTCCATGCTCATGGGTCAGAAGAATAAATGTTGTGAAAAAGTCTGTGTTACCCAGAACAATTTACACATTCAATGCAATCCCTATCAAAGTACCATTGACATTCTTCACAGAATTGGAACAAACAATCCCAAGATTTGTATGGAACCAGAAAAGACCTTGAATAGCCAGAGGACTGTTGAAAAAGAAAACCGGAGCTGGCGGCATCACAATGGCAGACTTCAAGCTGTATTACAAAGCTGTGATCACCAACACATAATATACTACCACAGAAACAGACACATCCAGGTCAATAGAACAGAACAGAGAACCCAGAAATGGGCCCTCAACTCTATGGTCAACACATCTTCAACAAAGCAGGAAACAATATCCACTGGGAAAAAGACTGTCTCTTCAGTAAATGGTGTTGGGAAAATTGGACAGCCACGTGAAGAATGAAACCAGGCCATTGTCTTACACCAGACACAAAGATAAACTCAAAATGGATGAGAGAGCTAAACGTGAGACAGGAATCCATCAGAATCCTAGAGGAGAACCTCAGCCACAGCAACTTCTTGCAAGGCAAGTCTCTAAAGGCAAAAATGAAGTATTGGGACTTCATCCAGATAAAAAAGCTTCTGCACAGCAAAGGGAACAGTCAAAAAACCTAAAAGGCAACCTATGGATGGGAGAGGATATTTGCAAATGACACATCAGATAAAGGGCTGGCATCCAAGATCTATAGAGAAATTATCAAACTCAACATCCAAAAAACAAACAATCCAGTCAAGAAATGGGCAGAAGACATGAACAGACATTTCACAGAAGAAGACATAGACACAGCCAACAAGCACATGAGAAAATGCTCCGCATCACTGGCCATCAGGGAAATACAAACCAGAACCACCATGAGATCCCACCTCACACCAGTGAGAATGGGGAAAATTAACAAGGAAGGAAACCACAAATGTTGGAGAGGTTGCGGAGAAAAGGGAACCCTCCTGCGCTGTGGGTGGGAATGTGAACTGGTGCAGCCATTCTGGGAAACTGTGTGGAGGTTCCTTAAGAAGGTAAAATAGAGCTGCCCTACGACCCAGCAATTGCACTGCTGGGGATTTACCCCAAAGATGCTGAAATGAATGGGCACCTTCACCCCAATGTTCACAGCAGCAGTGGCCATAATAGCCAAACTGTGGAAGGAGCCTCAGTGTCCACTGACAGATGATGGATAGAGAAGATGTGGGAGGGGGGGCGGATTTCTCAGCCACCAGAAAGGATGATTACCTACCATTTACATCAACACGGATGGAACTGGAGGGTATTATGTTGAGTGAAATAAGTCAATCAGAGAAAGACCATTATCATATGGATTCACTCATATATAGAATATAAGAAATAGTGCAAGGGGGGATCCCTGGGTGGCGCAGCAGTTTGGCGCCTGCCTTTGGCCCAGGGCGCGATCCTGGAGACCCAGGATCAAATCCCACGTCGGGCTCCCAGGGCATAGAGCCTGCTTCTCTCTCTGCCTCTCTCTCTCTCTCTGTGTGTGTGTGTGTGTGACTATCATAAATAAATTAAAAAAAAAAAAAAAAAAGAAATAGTGCAAGGGACCATAAGGGAAGGAGGGGAAGCTGAGTGGGAAAAAGTCAGAGAGGAACAAACCATTAGAGACTCTTAACTCTGGGAAACAAACTGAGGGCTGCTGAAGGGGAGCTGAGGGATGGGGCACCTGGTGTAATGAGCACTGGGTGTTATATCCAACTGATGAATTATTGAAAACTACATCTAAAACTAATAAGGTGCCATATGTTGGCAAATTGAATTTAAATTTTAAAAAAAGAAAGAAAAGGGTCCAGGGGTGCCTGAGTGTCTCAGTTGGTTGAGCATCTGACTCTTGATTTTGGCTCAGGCCATGATCTCAAGGCCGTGTGACTGAGGCCTGAGTCAAGGTGCTCAAGCAGGGAGTCTGCTGGACATTCTTTCTCTCTCTTCCTCTGCCCTCCCCCGTGCTCCCTCTCCCAAATAAATAAATAAATCTTAAAAAAAAAAGTACTCCAGTTTCATGCTTCTGCATGTCGCTGTCGTTTTCCCAGCGCCATTTTTTGAAGAGATTGCCTTGTCCCCATTGTATATTCTTGCCTCCTTTGTTGTAGATTACTTGACTATATAATTGTGGGTTTATTTCTGGGATTTCTGTTCTGTTTTAGTGATCTGTGTGTCTAGAACGGTACCATACTGTTTTGATTACTACAGCTTTGTAACATATCTTTAAATCTGAAATTGTAATGCTTCCAGATTAGTTCTTCTTTTCCAAGATTTCTTTGGCTACTCAGGGTCACTTGTGGCTCCATACAAACTTTAGGATTATTTCTTCTAGAAACGTGAAAAATGTTGGTATTTAGGTAAGCTTTGCGTCCAATCTGTAGATTGCTTTGGGTAGTATGGGCGATTTAACAACATTGGTTCTTTCAATCCATGCACATGGAATATATTTCCATTTGTTTGTGTCTTCTTCAGTGTCTTTCCTCAGCATTTTATAATTCTCAGAGTACAGTCTTTCACCTCTTTGGTTAAGTTTATTCCTAGATACTTTATTATTTTGAGTACAATTGAAAATGGGATAGTTTTCTTGATTTCTCTTTCTGCTACTCCAATATTAGTGTACAGAAGTGTAACAAATTTCTGTATATTGAATTTTATCCCACAACTTTACTGAATTTATATATTACTTCTAGTAGTTTTTTGGTGGAGTCTTTAGGGTTTTCTATTTATAGTACCTTGTTACCTGTAAATAGTGAAAGTTTTACTTCTTTCTTACCAATATCTTTTTCTTGTCCGATGGCTGTGCCTAAGACTTGCAGTACTATGTTGAATAGAAGTGGTTAGAGTGGACATCCTTGCCTTGTTTCTGATCTTAGAGGGAAAACTCTTAGTTGTCACCATTGAGTATGATGTTAGCAGCTTTTTTTTTTTTTTTTTCATTTTTGGCCTTTTTCATATTGAGGTAGGTTGCTTCTTTACCCTCTTTGTTGAGAGCTTTTATGATGATTGAATGTTGTACCTTGTCAAATGCTTTTTCTGCATCTATTGAGATGATTACACGGTTTTCATCCTTTCTCTTGTTGACGTGGTGTATCACATTGATTGAGTTGTGAATATTGAACCACCCTGTAATCCCTGGCATAAATCCCACTTAATTGTGGTGAATAATTTTTTAATGTATTGTTGAATTCAGTTTCCTAACAATTTTGTTGAGTATTTTTGCATCGATGTTCGTTAGAGATGTAGGCCGATAATTTCATTTTTTTGTAGTGTCTTTATCTGGTTTTGGAATCAGAGTAATGGCCTCATAAATGAATTTGTAAGTTTTCCTTCCTCTTTTTTTTTAGAATAGTTTGAGAAGAACAGGTATTAACCCTTTGTTAAATGTTTGGTAGAATTCATTTGTGAAACTATCTGGTCCTGGACTTCTATTGGTTGTAAGATTTTTTTATTGCTGATTCAATTTCATTGCTAGTAATCAGTCTATTCAGTTTTCTTTGCTTTCTGATTCAACTTTGGAAGGTTATATGTTTCTAGGAATCTATCTATTTCTTCTAGGTTGTCAATTACTTGGCACATAATTTTTCATAATATTCTATAATAAACTTTTGCATTTTTGTGGTGTTGGTTGTTATTTCTCCAGACCTGAAACCATTAAACTTCTATGAAAAAACATAAGCAGTAGTATTTTTTGACATTGTTATAGAAACATGTTTCTAGGATATATCTCTTTAGGTAAGGAAAACAAAACCAAATTAAACAGTCAGGACCATATCAGAATAAAAAGCTTTTGCACATCAAAGGAAACCAAGAACAAAACAAAAACAACTTTCTAAATGGGAGAAGATATCTTAAAATAATATATCTGATAATTAGTTAATATTTTTTAAAGAAGAAGGAACATATACAACTCAAAACCAAAATATAAAGACAATCTGTTTTAAGGTGGGTAGAGGACAGGAATCAACATTTTTCCAAAGAAGATATAAAGATGACTAACATACACATGAAAAGATGTTCAACTTCCTTCATCATCAAGGAAATATAAATCAAAACCACAATGAGGTATCGTCTTACACCTGTTGAAATGGCTAAAAAAAAATAAAAAATCACAAAAAATAACAAGTGTTGGTGAGAGTGTGGAGAAAAAGGAATGTTTGCTCACTACTGGTGAGAATGCAAATTGTTGTAGCCTCTGTGGGAAAATAGTATGGAGATTCCTCAAAAAATTAAAAACAGGATTTCCATATGACCCATTCCACATGGGTATTTACCCAAAGAAAACCAAAACACTAATATGAAAAGGTATATGTATTCCTATGTTTATTGCAACATTATGACAATAGCCAGCATATGGAAGTAGCCTAAGTATCCACTGACAGATGAATGGATAAAGGAGATGTGGTATGTGTACAATGGAATGTAATTCAGTCATTAAAAAAAATGAAATATTGCCATTTGCAATGACATGAATGGGCCTATACAGTATAATGCTAAGTAAAATAGTCAGATGGAGAAAGATGAATATCATATGATTTTACTCAAATGTGGAATTTAAGAAACAAAACACAGAAAAAAGAAAAAAAAACCCAGACCCTTAAGTACAGAGAAAAAAGTGGTCCTTAAACTCTTGAGTATAGAGGGGAGGTGAGTAGGGGGACGGGTGAAATAAAGAGGATTAAGAATACACTTACCTTGATGCACACTAAGAAATATATAGAATTGTTGGATCTTTATATTGTACACATGAAATTAATATACTACTGTATGTTAATTATATTTTTAAAAAATAAAATAATTGAACTTCATCAAAATTTTAAAAATTTTGTCCTTCATAGGATACTGTTAAGAAAGTGAACAATCAGTGTATAGAATGGGAGATAATATTTGCAATTCACAAATCTGATAAGGGACTTGTATCCAGATTATATAAAGAAAGTTTGGTGCTGGACTTCTATTTGTTAATAATAGAAGACAAACTTAATAATAAAAAGACAAAATAAATTAATAATAAAAACTTAATAACTTAATAATATGACTTAATAATAACTTAATAATAAAAGACAAAATAAATTTTAAAATGAGAAAAACATCTGAATAGACATTTCTAAAAAAAAAAAAAAAAAGCCAAAAAAAAAAAAAAAAGACCAACAGCACATGAAAATGTGCTTATTATCGTTAGCCATCAGGGCAATGCAAATAGAAAGCACAATGAGATACTGCCTCACACACTAAGAGGTCTACGGTTACAAAGAGCCCATGTAAGTGTCGACCAGAAGTGGTTGGAAAGACCCGTATTCTCATGCGTTGCTGATGAGCGGGTAAAACGGTGCCGCGCCGTGGAACAGAGCTTGGCAGTTTCTCAGATTGTTAAACGTGTGGTTGCCCCGTGACGCAGCTCCTCCACTCAGATATGTGCGTGTGCGCGTGTGTGCGTGTGTATCCGGGAGGAATGAGAGCATACTTCCACACACAAAAAAGTATGTGTCTTCAAAGTCATAAATTTATAGAAAGCATCAGCATTAGCTGTAATAGCCAAAAAGTGGAGACAACTGACGAACGCCAAACAAAAAGCGACATAAGCATGAGCTGAAATATCTTTTAGCAATACAAATGCCTGAAGTACTGAGACCTGCTACAAAATGCACGAACCCTGGAAATATTACCCTAAGTGAAACACGTCAGTCACAAAAGACCATTTACTGTATGATCCCATTTATGTGAAACCTTGAGAAGAGGCCTATTTTACTTAGCGTTATACTGGATAGGCCCATTCATGTCATTGCAAATGGCAAGATTTCATTTTTTTTAATGACTGAATTACATTCCATTGTACACATACCACATCTTTATCCATTCATCTGTCAGTGGATACTTAGGCTACTTCCGTATGCTGGCTATTGTCATAATGTTGCAATAAACATAGGAATACATATACCTTTTCATATTAGTGTTTTGGTTTTCTTTGGGTAAATACCCATGTGGAATGGGTCATATGGCAATCCTTTTTTAATATAATGATACAACATAGATTGTTGGTTGCCAGGGTTGGCAGGAGGGAAAACGGAGAGTGAATGCTAATGGGCACGGGGTTTCTTCTCGGGGTAAAGAGATATCCTGGGATCAGATAGTGATGAGAGGTGTTCAGCTCTGTGAACATACTAAACACCCCTGAGCTGTACACTTACTTCAAACAGGCGAATTTTATGATAGTGAATTATACCTCAATAATTCTGTTAAAGACTTTTTTTTTGGAAGATTTTATTTATTTATTTAAAAGAAAGAGAGCGAGTGAGGGTAAGGGCAGAGGGAGAGGGAGAAAGAATCTGGAGCAAACTGTGCTGAGCGTGGAGCCTGACTTGGAGCTGAATCCCAGGATCCTGAGATCATGACCTGAGCCAAAACCAAGAAGCCACTGCTCAGTCAACGGAGCCACCCACATGCCCCAAAAATGTTTATTTGGGAATGTAAAGATCTAATGTATCCAAAATAATCTTGAATGATAAAACAAAGATGGGAACCTTTTATTATCTAATTCCAAACCTCATTTTAAACCTACAATGATCAACACAGTATGGTATTGTCCAATGAAACAGAAGAGAGCCCAGAATACACACATATTTATATTGTCAGTTAATTTTACAAAGATTCTGAAGTATCAATAGGTGCTCATTTCCACAAATTCTACTATAGAATTGGATATCTGCATGTAAAAATAAACAAACTTTTATTTAATTTCACATCATGTAGAAAAAGGAATTAAAATGTGTCACAGACTGAAATGCAAGAGCCACACATAAAAAAAAACTTCCAGGAGAAAACAGAGGGGGAGATTTTTTGTGATCTTTGCTTAGGCAAAGATTTCTCAAACATGACACAAAAATGTGGACTATAAACAGAAATTTTGATAGAGTGGACTTTGTGAATTTAAAACTTTTGCTTTTCCAAAGGTGCTGTTAAGGGAAGAAACAGCAAGACACAGACTGTAGAAAATATTTGCAAAACACATACTTGATTTCAGGAAGCATGAAACATTCTCACAACTCATTAATAAGAATACAGAGAACATAATAAAAAAGAATACAAGAGACATAATCGATGTTTAGTATTTATTAATCAAGATACATAAATGACAAAAATGCTCAACATCATTACACATTTAAGGAAATACAGGTTAAAGCCATGATGAGGAGCCCCCATCCTCTAGAATGACTGAAATTTATTTTTTTATTTTTTTATTTTTTTTAGAATGACCGAAATTTAAAAGACAGGCAACACCAAGTTTTGTCGGGAATGAGAAACGGCGAGAACTCTCATGCCCGACTGCTGGGAATGAAATGTACTGGCGCCGTGCTAAACTAATCAGCAGTTTTCTGAAATGTTAAATATACACTAGCCATATGATCCAAAAATCACACTCCCACGTGTTTACCCAAGAGAAATACTTCTACTGGAATGTTCACAGCAGCTTTATTTAGAAGAGCTTAAAATCGTGGAAAAAGAGAAGGAACCAAATATGCCACGTTACCTATACAACCAACAATTAATCAACAATTTAAAGGAAAGACTAACTGATGTAGGCAACAACCTGAATGAATCTCAGACGCCTTATTTTAAATGAAAGAACACGGACACAGAACACTTCGTACCGTGGGACCCGACGAGTACGAGCTCTACAAAATTTAGAAATGCAGCGACAGAACGAACCTGTGGCTGAGAAAACCCAGGGTTAGAAAGGGCGGACTGAAACGGGGCGTAAGGGGAATCCTCCACATTTGACGGTGGTGATTGATTCACCACCACGCACGTTTGCCAAAAGTCATCAAGCTGCACACCTGAAACTTGAGGACTCTTGTTGGATGCAGATTACGCCTTGAGGAGGTTGGCCAACAAGGCCGCCATCTGAATATGGAAGTGATGGGCCCGGAGGTGGTGGGACTCAAGTGTGGCCATGTCCTGGGACAGAGCCAATAGCGTGGCCCTGTCCCCCCAGGGATCCAAGTGAGGAAAAGTGGGTTCCAACAGCCACAGGAGGGAAGACAGCTGCATCTAACAAAGCACACAGCCACCTTCTTGAACCTGAAGTGGGAGATGGAAACCATGCTCCTCCTCAGGTGGGTCACAGGCTTCCTCAGGCCCATGGTGGCGGGTGGAGCTTGGTGTCGGGCTTGTCTCCAGAGCGCCACCCCTGACCCCCGGGTGATGGGCTCTGCAGAGGCCGTGGCATCCCAGAGGCACGTCCCTCAGGACACGGGTGCTGTGGCTGCAGGTGCCACGTGGCGGCAGCAGGGTCGGCCTCAGGGGGGCTGCTCATGGCCCTGGGGCAGACGTCAGGCGCTGGCTCTGGTCACCACATGCTCACCTAGGTCTTCTCTTATTTTAGGGCATACTCTTCTCCCAGGCCTGGGGTGTAGCCGAGTATAGACAATATGGATCTAGGAGACACTGAATCATTTTAAATCACTTTAAGCCATCTGCAGAGAAACGTGATCTGCAGGGTAGAAACACTGAGTCCCAATTCTGTTGTCAAAACCATGGCTCCTCTACCGTCAGGCCTGTCTGCCTGGCGTCAAGGACACCAAGTGACCAATGTGATTCCAAACCCCAAGCTCTGGCCCAGCAGGGCGGGCACATACCTGTGTGTACACCTGAGTGTTCTGTTGGATTTGCTTGGTCTTGTTTGGTTTCCGGGAGAAAAAGGGACAATCCATGGATTCCCACTTGTCTTGCAAAGCATATTTGTATCGTTCACGCGGCCACCACGTCGTGGCTTATTGCAGCTGCGGAAGCCTCTCCTCCACCATCGCAACCTGTGGAGGGCCGATACTGCCCTTCGCAGTGGCTACAGGGTAAGAGACCCTTTGCCCTGCAGAGAGAAGCACCGGACGGAGAGAAGAGAGCACGCTTGGAGAAGTAGGGAGTGCGTCTGGTCTTCAGGGTACGTGCTGGAGCCTCCAGCTTCTGCTGCCAAGGAGCGGAGCCGCCGTCCAGCTCCCAGGCCACAGCTCCTCTGCTCAGGGCCGCGCAGTGACGAGCAGTGCGGAGGCGAGGGCCACAGGGTCTCCCAGCCAGAGGACTAACCCCCCTGAGGACACAACCTTGGTGGGTCCAGAGACCCTGGGGGCAGCTGCTTCGCTTCCAGAGGAGGCTGTGATGACGGGGCCCCCACAAGGGCCCCATCAGACGAGGCTTCTCCGTCTAGAGTGGAAACGAGGCACCAAAGCCCAGAGGGTTTGGGGCAGAGTCCAGGCTGCTGCAAACCCACAGGCCCCAGGCCTCAAGTCAGAGAAGGTTTCAGGGACGTGCTTTTAAGGATTAAACATAGCTCTTGCTTTCTCTCTCTTCCCTCGTTGGACGAGCGCACCCGCACGATGATGGGCACTGGTGTGTGTGCACGGGGACACAGACACCGCACACCTGTCCCGTGGGCTCCGGCACTGACAGGCCCAGTGACAAGCCCTGGCTGGTTGTGTGGCCTCCCTGTGACGTGGTTCCTGCCTCTGTAGGGCGACAGTGCAACGGGTCTCAGGGTCATTGAGAGGAGGAGGCAAGGCCTGAAGCCACCCCAAACACAGCCACGCGCTGAGGGACTGACAGTCACCACGTGGACAGAACATACGAGAACCGGCAGGCGACATTGGAGACACCCTGTGCTTGCACCTGCCCGTGGACGCCGTCGTGTGTGTGCCCCAGACACGCTCAGGGCGGACACGGGCTGCGATCTCTCTGCAGGTTTCCCCAGCCCCACGTGACTGTGCTCAGGTGTACACACCCCCGGCCGAGTCGCTCCCAGCACCCGCGCTGACCCCTGTAACCTCCCGCAGGCCTGTGTCTGGGTGCCTGGGCTGTCCTGCCCTGGCCTGTCGTTCTCCGAGATGCACCCGTGGAAGGGCCCAACGGGGCCACCTCCCAGGCCCTGTGCACCCCCTGCACCCACGTGCCCAAGTGCCCACCACGCGCCGTCCGGGTCCGAGCCACGCCTGCCCACGTGGGCTCCTCGTGGGACAGGAGCCTGCACAAGGCTCCTCCTGAGGGAAGGGAGCTGGGCCGGGTGAAGCCCGCGTGGTCTCCCTTCCTCCGGGATGAAGCCCTGGATCCTCGAAACTGTGCGCGAGCCCAGGCGCTGGTTCCCTCGGCCCCCAGGGCTGCCCCACCGCCCACGGCCTCCCCCTCCAGGACCCGGGACCACTCCCCCGGGCTCAGGACCTCCTTACCCGTAAGCTCCTCCTTGGTCCTCGAAATGCAGCTCAGATGGCAAACCTTACCCCGATGGCCCCGACGCATCGGCCCCCTCTGGGCCCTGCGCGGCCCTCTGCTCCCTGGGGGCAGGGTCTGCGCTGCGGGGACAGGGCTCGCGTCCCCACCACCTCTGATCTCCCCAGCCTGGTGCAGAGGGAGCCCGGGGACTGGGCACTGGAGGCCCCCGCCCCCTGCCCGCGCCCCCTTCCTCGCCGCCCAGCAGGGCCGAGGCCCGACTCGCCGCCTGAGCAGGGAAGGCCCAGCTGGCTCAGCAGCTTGTCTTCCTGCGCTGTGCCCCCTCCCTGCCCAGCCAGGCCCGTCTTCTCCCCTCTAACCGCGTCCTTCTCCCCACCACATTCTGTCCTGCCCCTGAGCTTCTTGCCCATGCACCTGCCTTCTTGGTCCCCACAGGACAGGGAGCTGGGGGCGGGGGCTGGGCGGGGCATGGATTCCGGGGTGACGCTGGGCTGACCCCGTGCTCGGAGAGGTCAGAAATGAGGAGGCCCAGGCTTTAGGCCCTGTTGTCTAGCTCCCTTCAGCTCTCTTCACATTCACTGAGCTGGCTTCCCCACCCTCAAACCTTTGTGCAGACAGAGGGTGCCCCTTGGGCTTGGGGTGCCAGGGAGCTCCCCCAATGCAGAGCACCGAGCACAGAGGCACAGCCACCCTGGGGCTGTTTCGGGGCCCGCCTGCCTCACATTCCACACCCCTCGGTGCTAGCTGCACAACCTTGGGCAGGAGGCACCATTTCCTGGCCGTGGGGACCTTGTCTACAAGGCAGACATGACGGCAGTACACCTCTGATGACAGAGGATGACCCAGGGCTGCCAGGAGGAGTAAATACACCGGCGCTTGTGGCACAACCGCAGCAGGGCCTGGCTCAGAGCAGCTTCCTCCACTCTCTGCTCTTCGGGCCCTGATGGGCCCTGGGGGGCAGGAGGCGTTGTCCTAGGGGCCAGGGTGCCGCCGGGGGGTGGACGGCTGCTGGTCACTGGTGCTCTTCTTGTCATGAACAGATAGCGAGGTGCTGTGACCCTCCCATACCTGGGCAGGAATTGGACTGCTTCCTTTCTCCCCCAACTGCCGAGGGAGTTCCTGCATAAACCCAAATGTTTGCATCGTGTTCTACGCGTCCTATCACGGTCTCCCACGTTACCTCACTCAGTCCACATAAAAACCCTCTGATGCAAGACTGCCCTTCTGTACGATCTATGGAGAAATCCAAAGTGCGCACTATGAGCCCCCAGGTTGGCTTTGTCAAGATGACAGAGCTAAAGAATGACAAGGACCCTGGAAAGGCAGAGAAACCGATGATTCACCTGAACTTCCTGGGGCCCGACACCAGCAGGGGCCGTGACCGGGCCAGAGCTGCTGCAGAGCTAACCGGTCACCACCACTGGGCAGAAATACTCGCCAGATGAGGGGCATGGGTTGCACAAGAAACCTTCTGTTCAGCAAAGGGGGAAGGCAGAGGAAAACATCTAAGGAAGAAAGAAAAATTGATGAGAGTAAAATAGGAATTCTAGAGGCTTCGGGGGAGCATTGCTTTACTTAATGGGTAAAGTCAGCAAGGTAAAAGAGTGCTTGTTTGTGGGAAGGGGTCAACCTCACCCAGTTTATAAGGATCCTTCTAAGAAATAAAGCAGGAAATGGGGAAAGAAGGGGTTTTAGGTCCAGACACGGTCCTACCTTATCCTTAGTCCTGGCCATGGGTCAAGGTGCAGACACGCCAATGAAGGCACAAATCCTTTCCCTCTCAGCCTTGTCCCTTGTCCCCCGCTCTGAGGCCACCTCCCGCCCTGCCTGCCATTCAACCTCACCTGGTGTCACAGGCCATCCCCTCTCCTAAATCATGCTGCATTTAATGTGCCACAAAGAAGGCTGGGGACAGAAGACATGGTCTTGATCGGCCTATGCACCGTGACCCTGGGTTACAAGTGCTCTGTACAAAAATAAGTTCAAAATGGATTAAAGATCTAAATTTAAGACTTGAAACCATTAAGCTCTTAAAATAGAGGCTATAAACTCTTGGAAATCAGCCCTGGCCATATTTTTCTATATGTCTTCCCAGGTGAGAGAAACAAAAGCAAAAAATAAACAATTGGTACTACATCAATCTGAAAAGCTTCTGCACAGCAGGAAACCATCAACAAAATAAGGAGGTAACCTATTGAATGGGAGAAGATATTTGTCAGTGATCTGCTAAGGGGTTGGTAGCCAAAATACATAAAGAATCATACGACTTAACACCAAATCATCCGCAGCAGCAGCAGCAGCAGCAGCATCCAGTTAGAAATGGGCTAAGGACCTAGATTGACATTTTTCAAAAAAAGACATCCAGGTGGCCCACAGACACGTGACAAGATGCTCAACATCATGGAAATGCAAATCAGAATGACCTATCACCTCACCTGTCAGATGGGCTAGTATCAAAAAGACAAGAAACAATAAGCGTTGGTGAGGATGTGGATGAGAAGAAACACTCGCGACTATGGGTGGGCAGGGAATTTGCTGCAGCGCTGGGAAAAAGCAGTACAGAGCTTCTTCAAAAAAAATTAGAAATAGAACTATCATAGAATCCAATAATTCTTCTGAGCATTTACTCAAAGAAGACAAACTAACAAACAAGCTATTTCAGAAGATGTGCACACCCCTCGTTTATCGCTGCATTACGGACAGGATCCAGGGGTGGAAGCAACCCAGAGGTCCATCCATAGGTGAACGGGTAGAGAAGAGGTGCCAGGTCTATGCGACGGAATATTACTCAGCCATCAAAAGAATGAAATCTTGCCATTTGCAGCGACAAGGGTTGAGTATAATGCTGAGTGAAATAAATCAGATAGAGAAAGATAAATACCGTATGATTTCACTCATGTGTGTAATCTAAAAAAATAAAAGACCAAAAAAAAAAAAAAAAGAAAGAAAGAAACAGACTCCTAAATACAGAGAATAAATTGGTGGTTGCCCCAGGGGAGGTGGGTGGACAAAATACGGGAAGGGGACTGAGAGGTACAAACCTCCAGGTACAAAATAAATAGGTCATGGGGAGGAAAAGTACAGCATAGGGAATAGGATCGATAATATGGCAACAACCTTGTATGCTGACAGGTGGCAACTGAAATTATCAGAGTGAATAGTTCATAATGTATATAATTATGAAATTACTTTGTTTTACACCTAAAACTAATATATGTCAACTATTCTTCGACTCAAAAAATATAATATGGGGGCACCTGGGTGGCTCAGTCGGTTAAGCATCCAACCCTTGGTTTCAGCTCAGGTCCTGATCTCACGGATTCTGAGGTCAAGGCCCATGTCGGCTCTAAGCTCGGTGGGGAATCGGCTTGAGGAGCCTCTTGGTCTGCCCTCCCCCCCGCACTCTCTCTCTCCCTCTCACATAAAATAAATAAATCATAGGTATAAAATGAAAATGGAAAAAAAAAAGTTGTTCTACGAGTAAGTTTCACACTTTGCAAGAACCAAATGTCAAAAAAAAAAAAAAAAAAAAAAGAACCAAATGTCAAATCATTGAGACCCAGTTTCAAAACGTTTCTCTCTCTGGTTCTTTATTATTTCAAGCAAGTAAGGACACAGCTATGAATGGCAGCCAAGTCTCTAAAGTGTGTGTGTGCAAGTGTGTGTGAGCATGAATATCCGTGCTGTCACGTATGTGTGTGTGCACGGGGGGGTATGTGTGCCCGTGTGTGTGTGCGGGGAGTATGTGCACGTGTGTGTGCAGGTTAGTATGCGGGGGGGTGGGGGGTGTGTGCACACCTGCATGTACCCGAGCTTAGGTGACTCTGCTCCGCCTTCAGGCTCTGAGCGCGGGGCTGGCCTGGCCCAGCCTGACATGGGGCACCGGCCAAGGCCCCCCAGGCAGCCAGGACTCCCGGCTCAGACACGGGGCACCTGCCGCGAGGGGACCCCCCACCCCACGTGGGGCAACTGCAGCTGCGACGACACAGAGCCCATGGAAGGTCAGGAAAGGGGCCTGCAAACCCGGCCTCGGACCAGGGGCTCCCATGCACCGGCAGATGGGGTGTACCCAGCGGCATCTGGGCCCCGCGGCCTGCCTCAACGCCCGCCCCCCGGCTAACCCGCACCCCAGTCCTACCCCCTGGGGCTCACCCCATCTGCCTCCCCCGATTGCCTCCAGCCCCCCAACAGCCAGCCCCCGGCCTGCCTGCCTCCCCCACCTCTGCACCCCATCCCTGCCTGCCACTCCCCATCTGCCCTTCCCCCCATCTGCCTCCCCCCTCCCCCTGACCTCCCCTTCCCCCCCAAAGGAGCAGGATAACTGGCAAAAGAACAAAATAAATTACAGGTCTTATATATTTAAAGGCATCAAAATCCCAGAGCCGAAGGACCCTGCGAGGTGAGCCACAGACCACAAGGCCTTGTCCCCATGGAAGAGAGACCAACTGGCAAGGCTCCCAGGGGCGGCCCGGCTGGAGCCACGGGGCACACGGGCGACTATCCCGAACCTACAGCAGGACGAGGTCGGGGACAGGGTTGAGGCGGCCCCCCGACCGTCGGAGCGGGGTCTCCTGAAGAAGCTCCGGGCCACTCAGGGAGGGAAGGCCAGCCAGAGGGCCAGGGCCCCCCTCAAGCCCCCGTCTCCCTCAGCAGGTCCGCAGGGGGCGGCTCCGGCTCCCGGGTGGGCTCAGAGGCCCCGGGCCTCGAGGGGCCATCCGGGCCCAGCGCCTGGACCAGAGCGGGCCAGGGGAGGCTGAGGCTCCCTTCCCTTCCCTCCGCTTCGGCCTGCTCGGGTCCAGACTCCACGGCCTCCGCAGACTTCGCCTTTGGCCCCTTGGTCTAGTCCCAGTGGTGTCCTGGCCTGGCCTGGCCTGGCCCGTCTGCTGACACGGCTCCCTGGTCAGGCCTCAGTTTGCCACCTTGTCTCCCTATTCATTAATTCACTTTTCTTCCACTTCCAATCTGTTGTGGAGCCCATTCAGTAAATATTTTCAATTAAGTTACTCTTAGTCCTGAATTTTCTTTTTGATTCTTGCCTGGAACTGTCACTTCGTTGCTGGTATCCCAGTAGAATTAATTTTTTTAAAAGTTCTTTAACATATTTGCAACAACTGCTTAACCCAACATCTAGGGTATCCCAGAGTAAGTTTTTACACACTGATTTTATTTACTTATTTTTTTACCAATGGATCATGTTTTTCTTTCTTTGCTTCTCTAGTAATACCTTATTGCTCACTAGACATTGTTATCACATGTTTGCAGGAATTCTGGATTCTATGTTTCTCTGAAGACTGGATATCTGTTCTAACAACTGACTTAATTATATGTGAATTGCCTTAAACGCTTTCTTGATTTTTATGCATTGTTGTGATTGAATCCATGGAAAATTAAGCCCCTCTAAATGGCAGGAATCAACCTCCAAATGCAAAATTATTTTTAAAAGCGTGTAATTAATTTTGGGCTTTGTTGGGGCACCTGGCGGCTCAGTTGGTTGAGCGTCTGCCTTCAGCTCAGGTCATGATCTCAGGGTCCTGGGGTCGAGCCCCGTGTCAGGCTCCCTGCTCAGTGGGGAGCCTGCTTTCCCCGGCTCCCTCTGCAGCTCCCCCTCATTGTGTGCACACCTGCTCTCTCCGTCTCTGTCTCTATCTCGCTCTCTCCCTTTCAAATAAATAAATAAAATAAATGAATTTTTTTTTTAAATGGGGGCTTTGTGGGCAGCCCTGGTGGCGCAGCGGTTTGGCGCCTGCCTTTGGCACAGGGCGCGATCCTGGAGACCCTGGATCGAGTCCCGCGTCAGGCTCTCTGCATGGAGCCTGCTTCTCCCTCTGCCTGTGTCTCTGCCTCTCTCTCTCTCTGTGTCTCTATGAATAAATAAAATCTAAAAAAGAAAACCAAAAAAACATTTTAAAAAAATAAATAAATAAATAAATGGGGGCTTTGTTAAGGTTATATAGCCTTTACGCTAGAGAGTGGTCTTGACTCCAGAGCCATGGCTTTTCCAGTATTTCACTCAGTGTCTGGGCAAGCAAATCATTCCTACTCTGGCTGAAATCCGGAGTTGACCTCTACTACTTTTACTCTACCCTTAAATCTACGGCAACGGCTCCATGGTAAACTTCAGAGCCTCACCCTGCCCATAAACATTCCAGCCTCCGGAAAAGAGCTCAGAGAAAGTCCCCACACAGAGAACTGCCTCCTCCCAGTGTCCGTCTCTCTGTTCCAGTCTTTTGCAAACTGGGTCTTATTAAAACTACAATCTAGCCTAAATTCAGCTTATTTCATTATTGAAGAGATAAGCTTTTTCCCCTTCTTTCTAACAGAGGAAAGTGAAAACACGAACTTAAAGAATCAAAACATCACCTAGAGTCTTTAAAGTCCTTTTATGTACGATATGTAGCACAGGGTAAAACTAAAATCACTAGGCAAGGAAAGAAGAAGAAAGCCTCCTAATAAACAGAAAAAGCAGCCCAGTGATTCAGGTATTAGAGTTAGAAGCAAAGACCTTTAAAACTCTGGTTAATAATGTTATGAATAGTAGAAGAAAATCAACAATTTAGATGAAAACACAGATATTTTGACATGTGTAACTGCAACCCATAATTAAGTGAAAAATATAATACTCGAGTAGTAATCGATTATTAGGTATTGATTATTAATGTTTAATTGATAGATTTAACATCATATTGGATATAGCCAAATACAAGGTTAGTGAAATATAAGGGAAGTCAAAGAAAAAGCACAAAGAAAAAGGAATGGAGAATACACCCAGAGATCAAGGGCCAGGCAGGACACATTCAATAGATTTAAAATGCCTATAATTGGGGCAGCGACATAATAGGAGGGATGAAGTGTGGCAAAAGCAATATTTGAAGAAACAATGGTTGAAAAATGATGAAAGACAAAAGCACCCAGATCTAAGAAACTCAGCAAACCTCAATCAGGATAAAGACCCCCAAAAATATACTGTAGGCATATGATAGTCAAACTGCTAAAAGAAAAGGAAGAAAAGGAAAAGATGGAGGGAGGGAGGGAGGGAGGGAGGGAGGGAGGAAGATCTTAAAAACAGCCAGAGATTTAAAAACCACCTTCAAAGCAATAATAATCACCACTAACTTCTCAAGAGAAGGACTTGAAACCAAAAGATAATAGAAAACTATTTTTTAAAGTATTGTAAGAAAAAAATGTGACTCCTTTAAAAACAAAAATGATTTTTGTAAAAGAAAGTCTTTGGATGAACAAAATGTGAGCAAAATAATAATCACCAAATCTTAACCACGATAAATACTAAAGAGAATCAATCTGAAAGGAAATATCCTAGATGACAACACAGAATCGCATGAATAAATGAAAATAATCAGAAAATGAAAATATATGGGTCAATTAAAACGAATATCAACTGCAAAAAGCAGTAATATTAATGGCTATGGAGTTTTAAATGGGTGTAGAATTAAAATCAATAATAGTTAATAATAACAAAGCAAAAGGCAAAAGGGGTAAATGGAATTGAAACATTCTAAAGTTCTGGCAATGTCAGAGAAGAGGCAGAAATACCATTTTTATTAGATGATGAGAAGTAAGAGATGCAAGTTGTGCCATCTATAGTAATCATGAAAAAATATAAAAGAAGATATACATAAGATATATATGACAAGTTAATAGAGAAAAATGGAATAACAACTAGTCTAATTAATTCAAAGAAACTCCAGAAACGAGGGGGAAATGAACATAAAGCTGTTTTTTCAACTAGGACATTAATTGTAACATGGAAGCCTCAGGCCCACTCAAGTCAGTCATGACATTAAGTATACGTGGAGTGTCGGTGATTTTCTTTTTTTTTTTTTTTTTTTTTTAAGATTTTTTTTTTCTTATTTGAGAGAGGGAGAGGGAGTGAGAGCAGGAGCACACACAGAGGGAAAGGGAGAGGGATTTTCTGTTTCTTGATCTGGGGGCTCGTACTGAGCTGCCCTGAGATTGTGGAGACGTGAATTTGTTATATACATTTTTCTGTTTGTAGTTGTATTTTAGGTGTCATTTAAAGGGTTTATTTATTGGGATCCCTGGGTGGCGCAGCGGTTTGGCGCCTGCCTTTGGCCCAGGGCGCGATCCTGGAGACCCAGGATCGAATCCCACGTCAGGCTCCCGGTGCATGGAGCCTGCTTCTCCCTCTGCCTATGTCTCTGCCTCTCTCTCTCTCTCTCTGTGACTATCATAAATAAATAAAAATTTAAAAAAAAAAAAAATAAATAAAGGGTTTATTTATTTATTCACGAGAGACACACAGAGAGAGAGAGAGAGAGAGAGAGGCAGAGACACAGGCAGAGGGAGCAGCAGGCTCCATGCAGGGAGCCCGATGTGGGACTCTATCCTGGGACCCCGGGGTCACGCCCTGGGCTGAAGGCAGCGCTAAACGGCTGAGCCACCCGTGGGGGCGTCCCCCTAACGGGTATTTTTTAAACATCCTGGAAGTGCCTACATTCTGGAAGGCCAGCCACTGAAATGCCAAAATAATGGGAGCCGGGCTTGCGAGAGAGTCTGTCCTTTCCACTGACGGATTCTCTGGTGTCTTAGCCGCGGGTGCCTGCGGGGTTTGCACGCTCACCAAGAACTCAAACACACTGTAAAAGCCAGTGGAGCATAACTCAGTACAAAGAGGGTCGTGTCCCTGCCGTCTGGTGGACAGCTCCTGGCATCTCGGGAGCACTGTCCCTGTCCCTGTCCCTGTCCCTGCGCGGTCGGCCGCCTGGGAGGAGAAGGCTCCACCGCAGGGGCCTGCGGACCCGGCTCTCGGCCCTTGGGCACCCCACAAGGCTCCCGCCGCCTGTAATGTCCCCTGAGGGCCTGCGCCTCCCCAGCCTGTGGGCTGCACAGCAGGGGCTCAAGGGACGGCTTTCCAGGCAAGGCCGCCCGCAGTCGGGAGGGGGGGTCCTGGGGGCGCCCCCAGGCGGGGCTGCATGGGCAAAGGGGAAGCGGGGGGCGGCTTGTCTGCCCTCCCACCGGCCACCGGCAGCTCTCCACCACACGTCCTAGGAAAGCGCCCCAGCCTGGTGGCCGGGCTGCCCCGAGTTGTCCTCAGCACAGGGGGGGATTCGGCTCAAGGCAGCTGTGTCTCTCTCGTCCCACTCCTGGGGACAAGGACATTCACACGACAAACTCCAGGGCAGGGACTGCGGCCGTGGGACCTGGGAGGGGCTCCAAGGTCCCCTGCGAGGTGGCCAAAGCCAGAGCCCCCGGCCCCCTTCTGCCCTGCGCCCTGCGGCAGCCCTGTCCCTACCCCAGGTGACCCTTGCTTGAACAGGTGGACCGAGGAAGATGTGGAGGTGGGGACTTTGAAGCCGCTGCTTAGAAGCTGAGAGCCCTGGCACCAATCCGACCCCCGAAACCTATGGCCCACACACGGTTCGTTTTCACACCATCCCCCCAGGGAGCCGGGACGTCACCCCTCTACCCCCAGGCCCTGTTTTGGCAGATCTCACGCAAGGGTCACTTCAATCTGTATCTGCTGCTTCCCTGTGGCTCTTGTCCGAGACCTGCCACACCGGCCTTCACCCTCTGCACTCACACCCACCCACGGGTCACGACGACCCGGGAAACCGCAGCACGCTGAGCCGTTCCAAAGCCCCCAAGCTCGCACCTGGTCCGCAGGGTAAGATCAACCTTCCCGGTGGGGAGACGGGCCCCTCCGGAGCCGCCAGCCTCGTGCCCTGCTCCCTCCATTCCACACGGCCACGCGGGGCGGCTGTCGGGCACCTGCAGGAGCCGCACTGCCCAAGCCTCGCAGCTGGCTGGCCCTCCCTGGCGGGCCCCTCGCCGCGGTCTTCCCACGTGCCCCACAGGCCCCGCCTCGAGGACCCTTCCCTCCGAGGCTCAGGCTCGTTGCTTTGCTGCACTTCCCTAGGCCGCTCTCCCTCTCCCCCTCTCCCCCACCCTCTCCCCCTCTCCCCCTCTCTCCCTCTCTGCCTCTCTGTCTCTTGCTCTGCCTCAAATTTTAAGCATTCACTACGTGCTTAGATCCCTGACCTGACAGGCACGAGGACCCCGCGAGGTGGGCGCCGCAATCCCCTGCACCCACGGCGGGGGAGGTGGCGGCAGGAGGTGGCGGCAGGCCGAGCGCCCGGAGCCCCAGAGCCCGCACCCCGAGGCCTCAGTGCAGGCGGCACGGCGGGCTCCACCGCAGCTCGTGGAGGCACAGGGGAGGGTGTGCCTCACAGGGCAGCCCCGGGGCGCCCGCCACAGCGGGACGGAGAGTCCAGCAGCGCACCGGGCGGCTCCGGCCGGCTGCCCGTGCAAGATGCCGCCTGGGAGAACTTGTCGCAGAGATCACCGCGCACTGGGTCCTTACCCTGGGGCTGGAGCCAGAGATGAGGGCCGGCCCGGCGCTGGAGGAGCCGCAGCAGCAGGGCGGCCCGCGGGCAGCCAAGGAGGCGGCTTCGATGCGCCGCACGAACAAGGCCACGGCAGGGGCGGAGAGCCTCCTCCCCACGAAGGGCCTTCTGCGCCCAAAGCCAGGCGGCCGTGAGCACAGCGCGGTGGGTGGCTGGACGCCCAGTGGCACCTGCCGCTCTGGGTGCAGCGCTTGGGAGCGGGCCGCGTAGGCTCCAGGGGAGCTGTCCCGGACGGCACCTCCCCATTCAGGGCCTTGGGCACCGGAGCGGCTCCCGGGGACCGTGCTTCGCCCTGTACAGAGCGCCCGGCTCGCGAGCTTGTGGACAACTGGAGAGCTGCTGCGCATGGACTCCAGGGCGAGTCTCAGGCGTTCGCCAAGCGCTACCTAAAGTTGGGCATTTCGGGCAGCCCTGGGGGTGCAGCGGTTTAGCACCACCTTCGGCCCAGGGCGTGACCCGGATTGAGTCCCGCGTCGGGCTCCCTGCATGGAGCCTCTTCTTCATCTGCCTGTGTCCCTGCCTCTCCCTCTCCTCTCTGTGTTTCTCATGAATAAATAAATAAAATCTTTAAAAAAAAAAAGAATTTGGCATTTTTGTCCTCACCCGGGTTCTGTGCAGTGGAGCAGGTGTCACCACAGTGAGGAGGATTAGAAAGACAGCTTTTGGGGCGCAATCGTCGTGCATTTAATGCACAGGGTAGGGTCAACCTCCTCTTCTCTACTTTTGCCTTGTTGTTGTGTTAAATTCCAGAAATCCCTGTGACCCTAAGTCCCTGTTCCCGCTCCCCAGCACAGAGCAGGAGGTGGCAGTGCAGACTCCAAGACAGGACCAACCCCGCTGGGTCCAGCCCGTGGCGCGCACGTTCCGGGAGCACGGGGAGAGCGCCGGCTTCGGCCGGGACTGCTGCTGCCTCCGGACACCCTCCTCGACCCCACAAGGCCCAAGGGTCAGTCCTCTGGGATTCCCAGCAGCGGCATGCCGGCCCCCCCGCGCGGCACTGCCATCCTCCGCATCTGCCTCCGGCCTTCACGGCCTTCGAGTGCGGGCACTGTGTAGACTCTGACAAGCGCTAGGCTTGGCCATGGCACCAGGAAGATAGTAGATGTTCAACGAGTACTAGGTACATGAATGAATGAATGAATGAAAGAATGAATGAATGAATGACTTTTCTGGGCAAGAGTAGACAGATGGGAAGCAGAGCCCCAGGAGGAGAGAATGCTGCGGGTGAAAGCTCTTTCACTGGCCGCACATCTGGGTGAGGGGTGCCCTGTGGAGCTTGCAGTTCCTCCAACACGACGTAATGTGAGAGCCAATATTTTATTGATTAGTATCTTAATACCCCCATTTCCAGCTGTGTTTGCAACAGACGATTGGACGAGCTCCCGGAGTGACGTGAATGCTGAATCCAGTGGCAGAGCGTCTGCAAAATGCTTGGTGTGGACCCGCGAGGCCCTGGGAAAGCCCCAGCTCGGGACCTGGGAACGTGGGAAAGGTCTCCACTCACAGGAGGGCCGGTTGCCCTGAGGTCGCAGATCGCGGACAGGCCCCGCCAGCTTCTAGGGGCGGGGGGGCTCCCCTGGAGGAGCCGCACCACGTTTCCTGGGGCCCAAGAGCCTGGGGGGCGACGGGGCAGGCGAGGACCCTCCGTGAGGCACGTGCTCAAGGCCTGGAGGAGCAGGACCTGCGTCGCTAGTGCCGCCTGCCCGCTGAGGACACGGAGGCTGCGTGAGGTTTACCCCGCGGCTGCTGCCAGGATGGAACCAGGTCTCCCAACCCCGGACCCGGCCCCTTGTGCCCCGTCTCGAGCGCAGCTTGGGGGAGAAGCAGGCAGCTGGCTGTGTCCTGAGGGGGCGTCAGACCCACCTGGAAGGGGACGCTGAGCAGGCCCGTCACCACCTACCAGCCAAACCCCACGGGCTGGCACCGACCCGGGAGCCCCCGGTTGGGCAGCAGCGTACAGAGGGCCCTGGAGAGGCGGTGGGGCCGGGTGGGAGTGCGGACAGCAGGAGCTCCCCGAGGAGGCCCAAGGAGGCCCAAGGAGGCCCAAGGAGGCCCAAGGAGGCCCGAGGAGGCCCAAGGAGGCTCAAGGAGGCCCAAGGAGGCCCGAGGAGGCCCGAGAGGCAAGTCTCCAGCAGGAGGGAGGAAGCCACCAGAGCCCCCGGCGGCCAGGTGGAAGGATCCAGGTGAAGGCGGCGCAGCAGAAGCTTCCAGAATGGGGTCCTGCCAGTCGGAACTGCTCTGTAAGGCTGGCCAGGGCCTTGCGACCACCCCCCTTGGAGCCCAAGACCACCTGCCTGGAGCACAAGGAACCTTCTCACCTGCGGAAAACAGCTTTGTCGACATTTCCGTTCATTCCCCGCACCCCCTCTGCCTGAGGGCCGAGGCCCATGAGGGCTGCTGGGCAGGGGAGGGTGCTGGGCTCCTGCACCCAGTGACCCAGGGGCCCCCGGCCCGCGGGCAGCAGTGCAGGCAGGAAGCCCGGGGTCGTGCGGGCCAGTCCAAGGCCTCCCCGGGCATCCTGGAGGCACCTGTGGGGTCCCCCGCCCAAGCCGCCGCCCGGGCCTCCCCAAGTCCCTAAGGACTCGCGACCCGGCCTGGGCCGGCTGGGCCCCGATGACACAGAGTCCAGAGAGGACCCGAACACCTCCCGGGCCTGCCCTGGGCCTGCCCTGGGCCTGCCCTTGCCGAGGCTGCTGCACTGCAGAGACATGAAAACCTCAAACAAATTTTTTTTTTTTTTAAGCAAGAGGAGGAGGGGGTAAAAAATAGCAGCACACAATTAGGGAGCCGCTGAACTTCTGTGCAAACTAATGAATAAACCAGCCCTTGACAACTTCCCCCAACTGCCGCCGACAGGATAATTGGGCCTAATTTCTTAATTTTAATGCCGTTGTTGCATTTGGCTTCTGCTAATGAGATGTAAATATGTGTTGCGGGTTTGTGGATTTGTTTAATTGCAGGGTAGCTCAACTGTGATTGGCCGGAAGGTTAGTCTGTTATTTATTTATTTATCTATTTATTTATTCATTTATTTATTCATTTCTATGTTCACATGCCCCCAAATGGGAAGGAAAGGAAACCTGGGGCAGGGTGGCGCTGGTGGCCCCTTGCCTACCCCTCTTTTTGGGAGAAAGCCGGAGGGTCCAGCGCCTGTATGGGGCTGTGGGTGTGGGGAGGGGCCAAGAGGGTAGCCGCCCGCACCCCTCGCTCACCGGGCGCTGCGCCCTCAGGAGCCACGCTGATCTACACAGGCCCGTCCAGTCGCGGGCAGGTGTCCCAGGTGCTCAGCACCGTCAGGCGGGACTCGGATCAGACTCATGTGCAAAACAGCAAGGCCGCCAGCAGAGGTGGGGCAGCAGGGCCCGAGCAGGGCTGGAGCGTGCATGTCCCCAGACAGGAAAAGAGTGCGGCGCGGGGGGGACGACGGGAGGCCGCTGGACACGGGTGCCTGCCCCTGCTCCTCGGTCCAGGGCTCGGGGGGGAGCGTCCCTGCAGAGGCTCGTGGCGGGGCCGGTGGAACCAGGGCAGGGGCGAGGCCGTGAAGATAGCAGGGTCCAGAGCGGAGCACGTCGTGCAAGCAAGACGACCCTTGTCAGCCGCCCAGCTGGTGCCAGAGCTCTGGTGCACTGTGACCTCGCCCATCACCCACGGCCCGTGTGTCCCTGGGCGGCTACCTGGACACCGTGGGCCCATCACCCAGCTCGTAAAGCAAGAGAAGGCGGCGGGAAATAGGCCGTGACGGGCCGAGGGGCGGGTGTCGGGGGGGCCCTGCTCTCTGCTCTCCAACAGAGATGCCGAGGTCACAAGCAGGTGTCTCCATGCCGATAGTGGGGTCCCGGCGCGGCCCAGTTACGCCCAGTCCGGGCTCCCAGTCTGCCTGGTGGCTGCTTGTGCTCCATCGCTGGAGTTCCGGAAAGCCGCCTCACCCGTGGGCCTCGGAGGGGGAGGCTGTGGCTGCAGACCGTGAGTCCACACGGAAGGCCCGCCAGAGCCCAGCCGCCCCTGGGTGACGCGGGCCCTGAGAGTCCCCGCGGGAGCCGGGGTGCAGCCCGGGGGTCCCGTTCTCCCGAGGACGGTGGTGTCACCGGGGCTCCCGGCGGGACTGTCGCTGGACCCGCTCAGGGCCGGGGTCCCACGGTGATGGCCGCAGCCTGAGACATGGGGGTCTCAGTTTCACTCACAGCCGTGTGCAGACACAGAGCCCTCGGCCCACAGGGGCGCCCTGGGGGCCCCCCCGGTGTCAGCAAGCTCTGCGACCAGCTGATAAGCAGGACTCCCACCAACAGAGCCCCGCGGCACCTCTTGGGTCAGAAAACGTGAACCGGCTGTGCCTGCTTTCGCCCCTCGAGTCTGCGGGGCCTTCATGGAAGTCACGCAGGAAGAGCGGCACATCCCACCCCCCGGGCCCAGCAGGGTCAACCACGCGCCGGGCAGTAAATCTGGAGGCTCTTGGACCGTAGTCCGCACCCCCGAAAAGCCACGGCCTCTGCCCCCCATTCCCACCCGGCTGCCTCTGGCGTCAGCGGGGCCATCAGCACATCTCACTTAGCGAAGAAGACCGCTGCTCCTGGCCCGGGGGTGGGGGGGCAGCTGGCCAGGCTCGTCAGGGGCCCCCTCCACCCCCGCCCTCAGCGCCTGCCCTGCCTCGCTCGCCTCGGGCCGGGGAGCGCCGGGACCAGACACCCAGACCCTAGGTCCGGCTTTCGACCCGCTGGCGGCCCTGAGCTGTCCCTGCAGCTCTGCAGCCTCTGAGACGGTGGAGGGAGCTGGTCTCAGGCCCCGGGAGCTTGAGTGACCCGTGGGAGGCAGGGAGTAGCCAGGTTGGCAGGGACACATGGGCTCGGAGCTGCCCCGAATACGTGATTACCTCGCTTGTTCCTCATGTTGTCATGCAAACGAGCTGAAAAAAATCTTATACGTTTATTCCTCCAAAATCTCAGTCGCTGTGGTCCAGCCTCTTTGCAGACTTACCATATCAAAAAAAAAAAAAGGAGAAAGAGAAAAGAAAAGAGGGGAAGGGAAGCAGGGAATGAGGAGAGGAGAGGAAAGGAGAGGCGAGGAGGGGTGAGGTGGGGAGAGGAGGGGAGAGGAGAGGAGGGGAGAGGCGAGGCGAGGCGATCCCTGCAGGCCCGAGCAGCCCCCTGGAGCAGCGCACCCACCCAGAGGCCCGGGAGCCCCAGCCCGTCAGCCCCAGGTGTCAGCCCGTGTGCGGAACTGGGCTGCAAGCTGTGCCTGCCCGTCCCTGCAGGGGGGGCCTGCGGAGAGCCCGTTGGGGGGTTGGGGGGCAGCCCCAGGTCTGAGGGCCACGTGGGCCGGGAAGCACAGTGGGGAGTGGACAGAGACAGGTCGGGGGCCAGGGGCCAGCGCAACGGTGATGCGCGGCTGCACCCGACCGGCGAGGCCCTTCTGGTGCGGGGGAGGAGGACCTGGAGGAGGGGGGCGGCGGCCCCGGGGGACAGGCCGGGTCGCGGGACATGCTGCCGCTCGGGCTCGGGGCCCACCGGGGCCTGCAGGTGCACAGAACCCCTCCCTCACCGCCCAAGGATGCTGGCGACTGGCGGCTCTGGCATGACACAGGAGCCCCGACCGCCCATCGCGGGCGCCCCTGGCTGAGCCCCGAAAGCCTGTGGGTCCCCCAGCCCGGGGCGTGGGGGGGAGTGTTGGCTGGGGTGCGGCAGGGGAGAGCCAGGCCCCGGCAGGTGCTCCGGCCTCATTCCTTAAGGTTCGGCTCATTTGACACCGAGAAAGAATGGAGGTGGGGGGCCCGGGACAGGGAAGAGCGGGGCTCGGCAGGGACCCCGGGAGGCGACCTGAGCCCAAGGCCAAGCACCGAGCCGCCGCCGGGCCCCTGGGTGACTTTTCTGTTAATAAAGGTTTTACTTACTTTAATCAGTAAACACCTCTGAGCGGCTCTCGGCTTCGTGGAAAACTGAAGCAGAGCGAGGAAGTTACGTGGCCGAGCGCCCCTCCCGGCGGGCTGTCACCAGCGGGGGGGGCCCCTACAGGGTGAGTCAGCGGGCGCCCTGCCGGCCACCCCAAGTCCCGTTTCCACGAGGCGGCCCCCGCGTGCTCGTTCCACGGCCTTGACACACATGTCATGATCGTCCCAGAGGTGGGGCGCCCCACGGCACAGCAGCCCCAGCACAGGAGCCCACACCCCACAACCCGTGTCCTGAACCCCACACACTGAGTCCTGCACTCCACACCCTGCACCCCACACCCTGCACCCTGCACCCCACACCCTGAACCTCGTGTCCCACACCCCGAACCCCGTGTCCCGCGCCCCACAACCTGAACTCCACGCCCCGCACCCTGCACCCCGGACCCCACATCCTGCGCCCCGCGCCCTGCACTCCACACTACCCTGCACCCTGGACCCCGTGCCCCGAACTCTGCACCCAGTACCCTCCCCGGGGTAGGCTGCCAGTAGACTCTTCACCGGCTCCACAGTTTGGTCCGTCCCACAACGTCACTTAGGTGGAGTCACAGGCGCGTGGCCCTCTCAGGTTGTCTTTCACTTAGGGACTTGGGCACCTGAACGTCCGTCTCCCCCTTCTTTTCAAGGACGGCTTGAGCGCTCCCTTTTCCCATCACGGGATGGTGCGCCGCGGTGTGGATGCCCAGGAACGTACTTCCCGGCCCCCTTGGTCCCATGAGGGCCAGGCCCGCCGCCAGGCTTGGGCGATCGTGAATCCAGCTCTATGACCATTCACGTTCAGGTTTCGCGTGGACATGAGCCTCCGACTCCTGGGGGTAAATCCCGAGAAACACAAGAGCTTGATGACCGGTTCAAGCACATTCAGTTTCATAAGACACCGCCGTCTGTCCTCCGGGGTGGCTGTACCACGTGCCCGGTGGCACCCGCATGACCGGGCTCCTTGCTCCCCCACTTCCTCCTCCGCATCAGACGCGCTCAGTGCTTGGGGCTCCGGCCAGCAGGTGTGACGGTATCTTAGCGCTCTCATCTGTGGTCCTGAACATGTGAAGGTGGCCACCTCTGCGTGTATCTGCCACCCGCATGCCGCGATCGGTGGGGTGTGTACCCCAGTCCTCAGCCTTATTTTTTAATTAGGCTGTTTATTTTCTTCCTGTTGAGTTTTAAGGGTCGCTTATATTTTTGGACAGCCGTCCTGTACCAGACACGTGTTTCGCCAAGATTCTCTCCTAGTAGGCCGCTTGTCTTTGCGTTGTTTTACCCGTAACCTCTCACAGAGCAGAAGTTTTTAATTTCAATCAAGTCCAGCTTGTCAGTTTGTTTTTCTATGGATCTGGCTTTGAGGGTTTTATCTAAAAAAGTTACTGCCAGGGCAGCCCCGGTGGCTCAGCGGTTTAGCGCCACCTTCAGCCCAGGGCGTGATCCTGGAGACCCGGATAGACTCCCATGTCAGGCTCCCTGCATGGGGCCTGCTTCTCCCTCTGCCTGTGGCTCTGCCCAACCCCGCCCCCCCCCGCCCCCGTGTCTGTCATGAATAAATAAATGAAAAATCTTTAAAAAAAAAAAGTTATTGCCAAACCCAAGGTCACATAGATGGGATGATAGATGATAGATAGATGAGAGATGATAGAGACCAATCCTCAGAGATCTAGAACATCTATCTAATCTATGTAGACGTTCAGCGGAAGGCCTTGGCCCGCGGTCATGGAGGCTGGCAGGTGGGACTCAACCAGCTAGGGCCCCGGGGGAGCCAGGGCATCACTCTGGCCCACGTCTGACAGCCTGGGAGTGAGGAGGGCGACGTGTCACGTGTCACGGCGGCCTGAGGGCCTGTGGGCTCATGGCTCAGGAAGAGCTAATGCTGCTGTTGGAGACTCAAGGCAACAGGAAGCCAGCGTCCCAGCTTGAAGGCCGTCAGGCCCAGGATTCTCTTACTGAAGGGAGGGTCAGCCCTTTTGTCCTGTTAGGCTTCCAACTGATCAAAACTCGTGTTGTGCAAGGTGATCTGCTTGGCTCAGTCTCCTGATTGAAATGTTGTCTTGTCCCAAATCACCCTCAGAAATACCCTGAATGGGGTCTGACTCGGTGGCTGGCACGCCATCGCCCGTCGCGCTCGCATGCCAAACTAACCACGCGGTTACCACGCGAAGGCAGAGAGCTGCCCGTGGGACTCCTCCGGCAGCCTTATAACTGCCCGTGAGATCCGTAGTGATGTCCCTTCTTCATTTCTAAGATTACTAACTTGCAACCCCTCCATTTCTTCCTTACTCAACCTGGATAGACGTTTACAATCTTGTTGATCTTTTTAAAGAAACAGCTTTTGTTTTTGTGGATTTTTCTCTATTGATTTCCTGACTTTTATTTCACTGACTTTTATCTAATTCTTATTCCTTTTTTTTTTTTTTTTTTTTTTTGGCTAACGTTAAATTTGATTTTATCTTCGTATTCTAGTTTCCAAAGGTGAAAGCCTGGATTATTGCTTGAGGTTTCTCTCCCTTCCTCACACATGCATCCAAACCTAAGAACTTCCCTCTAACCACTGATTTCACTACATTCCACAGATGGTAATAACTCGTACTTTGATTTTTATTTTGTTCGAAGTGTTTTTAAATTTCTCTTTAAATTTCTTCTTGACTTGCGTGCTCTTCACAAGCGTCTCATTTAATCTTCAAGCATCTGGGGGTTTTCCGGCTATACTTCTGTCATCAATTTCTAGTTTAATTTCATTGTGGTGTGAAATTTGCACAATTCTATTTTTGCACATTCATTTGCACAATTTCTATTTTTTTAATGTATTAAGCTCTGTTTTATGACCTGCAATGTGGTCTATTTTGGTCAATGTTCCATGTGACATTGAACAGCAAGCGTGTTCAGCTGTTGGTGGATGAAATATTCTATAAATGTCGGTTGGGTCCAGTTAGTCGATGGTGCTGTTCAGTTCATGCTAACTTGACCTGGCGAGGCCGCATGCCCACGTTTCTCCATAAAATTACTTTTATCCCCGTCTCCTTCTTTGGAAGGAAGTGTTTCACGGGATTTTTCAACCCAGAGGACTCTCCTTCTCATTTCCCCACCGGAGAAGGCCGACAGGGGGGCGTATGCCTAGAATCACTCCCTCATTCATTCATTGATTCATTCATTCAGTGAAGCCTTATCTGGGTCCGCGGTGTGCCTGACCTGATGATACGCCCTGCCATCGAGGGCACAGCAGACCAAGTCCTTGTCCTCAGGAGACTAACAGGCCAGGGGAAGACGGGTAGTAAATAGATTGCAGTGGTCGCGAGAGCCGTCAGGCAGAGGCGGGGACGCGGGAGAGATCAAGGGGGCCAGGAAGGCGTCTCTGGGTCCCGGAGGAGACACACCACGGACGTTGGCAGGCAAGCGTGGCAGCAAGAGCTGCGCTCAGGTCCGCGTTCCCGCACATGCATCCACCTGAGGTTGGGAGCCAAAAAGTGGCTAATTCAGTGTTGCTGTCACAACATTTTTTTCCTTTTTCTTTTTTTTTTTTTTGGTCAGACTTAACTTCACTCAAGATAAGACACCGTGTCTTTTCTTAATACAGGTTGATGGACAGAATGAGGACAGTCATGGAGATTTGTGCATTGTGTTCGGAGGCTATCAAACAATCTCTTGGGCCTCAGCTTCTACATCTTGGTAAAGGTCGTCTTTAGGAAGAGGGAGAAAGGAAGGGTCTCACAGCTGGAGGGGAAGGTCCCTGAGCTTGGCGAGGACACTGTCACCTGCCAACGAGGCCGATGAGACAAGGCCCGGGAGCTGGGACGGCAGGAGCATAAGCGAAGATGCTTTGAGGGGAAAGTAGGTCAGATTTCAGATTCCTGTGCTCAGTGCTCAGCCTCCCAAAACGTAACAGGGCTACAGCTCTCCAGAGCGAAGGGCAAGCAGATGTTACCCCGATGCGCTCACTTTCCAGGCACGTAGTCTTTGCACGTGGTGGTGCACACATGCCCGCACCAGCTTCTGTACCTGAGGCCTGGCTGCTGTGCTCACAGGAGATGGATGACCCTGAGCGGGCGAGGAGAGGCGGGGGACCAAGTAAAGGGATACACACCTTCCAGTGGCCGAGCCTCTGGTAACCGAATCCCACGCCCCTCCAGCTGGGACCAAATCAGGCATTTGGGCTTCTGCTTCGGTCCACAGGGCGGTTAGCTCAGGGAGGGCGGCGGGCGGAGGACCCCTGTCACCAGGCCTCGGGCTCCTTGCAGCCCGTGTCCCTAGACACCCGTGGGCTGGGCGCCCTCCCCACCCCCATACCCCCGGGCACTCCAGCCTCTGTGCGGAGCTCCCTTCTGTCCACGCACACGCACGCATGCAGACAGTAGATACTCGCACACGCGCATGTGTGAGCACGCACACCCTCACGCACACCTGGAGCCTCTCCCCGTCCAGGTGCAGCTTTTACTCACTGCCCCAGCTTCCAGTCAATCCTCCCCTCACCTGCACGGATCCTGACCAGCAGTTGCCCTTCGGCGCCTGCCTTGGGTACGGTGGCCTTGGCCATTCTGAGGGGGATGGCACCGTCCCTGTTTCTCAGATGAGGAGCCCTCAGAGAAGGAAAGGACTCCGGCAGAGGCATAGGACTGTAATGTGGGGCAGGTGCCGCCTGCGTTTTTAGGAGAGACCCCGCTCACGGGGGCCTTCGACGTGGTAGGGGGCACAAGCTAGAGTCGGGAGGGTCAGCAGGGAAGAGAAGACTGCCTCCCGTGCAGGTGACGGGGTCACGACAGCACCTCCCTGCCCACCCCCACACTGGGTGGAGCACGGGTCCTGGTGCAGAGCTCTGGATCCCTCTGCTGAGCCTCTGGGCCGGGACCACCCGCACCCAGCCCCCAGCTATGTCACTGAAATCTGTGCTTGTGGAGCCCTGACACCGGGAGGGCATGGCTAAGCATCGGCTCTCAGCTCCTGCCACCTGTCCCTGTCCGCAGTCCGAGGGGGGCATCCCGGGCAGCTCCCCGGCCCAGACGGCCCCATCCAGAGGGCCCCCATCAAGGTGGGCCCCGTGTCTGAGCTGCCAGCAGAGCCCGTGGTCGGCACCCCTGCCCAGTCCCAGCCCGGCCGCGACAGGTGCACAGGGGATGAGCAGTGCAAAGGCGTGCCCCCACCCCCCGGGCTGTCCCCAGCTGTGCGCACGCAGCTCGCCCTAGCTCCTCTTCCCGGGCAAAGAGTTGGCCTTGGAGAGTCGTGAGCGACTCAGTCAGAATCACGCAGCAGAAAGAGTCAAAACGTGGACCACGGCCTCCGAGGCCCAGGAGGGGCAGCAGAAGCAGTCACACTGGCTTCGGGGACGGACAGGCCTCGCGGGCGGCGTTGCCGTGAGCAAGTCTATTGGCCTCAGGCTCCTGGTCTGTAAAGTGGGACCCCTGAGATCTCAGAGGGCTGCCTGGAGATCAAGGTCCGGAACGCACCCGGGAGGGCTCGGGCGCCCGCGGGCCTCTAGCGCACAGGACGGCGCTGACCGTCAGGGTCCCTGGCGCCGTGAGGCCCTGAAGGCCGACGAATGGAATCACTTTATCTCCAGCTCTGCTGGGCCCGCTCATTCGGAGCTCCTGGCTGCCTCCTCCCTCCACCAGCATTAATCATACACGAAGCTTCCCTCCAGCAGGCTTCTGACTGATTCACGTTGGGGCTACAACGGGTTCCAGCACATGCCCTGCTTCGCCGGCCACCCGCGGCTCCGTCCCCCTCCGACCCACAGGAGAGAGAAGGCAGGCGCAGGGCCCCCACACGCAGCTGCCAGAAAGCCGTCCGCTCCCCCTCCCCCCCGCCCTGTCCACAGTGCCTGGAGGCCAAGGACATGCCAGCAAGCATGCCTGGCACTGAGTCGTCCTCAGAGCCGCTGCGTGGCGTCCACGCCCCGCGGAGCCTCGGCCTTCCTACCACAGGGATTCTCACCTGCAGCAGCGGGGTGTTAATGGCACCCCGGGGAGCGTGAGGGTCACACCCAAGGCCCTTTACGGAATATGCACCGATACCAGGTGCTCACCACGCGCTCAACCACACAAATGCCCAGGGCCACCACTGTCCGCGGGGCACCTGCTGGGCACCTGACACCATGCCGCCCGCCCGTCAGCCCCACGCAGGCCACTGGCCCTGTGCGGAGAGGCCAAGGCCACAGCAGGTCCCTCGTGAGGGAGGCCCCGTCTGGGGGCGGCGGGGAGGCGGGTCTGCAGACGAGCTCGCAGGCTGGGGCCACCTGGCTGCCCTCACACACAGTCTTTTCCAGGAGCAGAGATGGGACATTCTTGTCCCTCCTGGACTGCAAGCGTCTGAGGAGGTGACTGGAGAGCAAGGATGGCAAATGCGAAGTATACCCGGGGAGAGGGAGCCCGGGGGGCACTGCCTGGGGGAGGCGGGCAGGGCGGGGATGCTGGGGAGGATGCGGTGTGTGCCAGGTGGGGGGCGGCCCCGGGCCAGATCCCTGGGGCCTGGGCCTCCCCCCCATCCCGGGGCTCTGCGCCCCTGTTCTCGCACACCCACCTGCTGAGCCAGGGGTCTGCAGGCCACCGGGCATTAACCTGCCCCAAGTCCCCGGGTCCCTCATGCTCATCGGCTTCTGAACCCACGTCCCCCTCACCCTGGCTTAGGTGACCTCAGAGCACCTGCAAATCCCTGGGAGTTTAAAACTTACTTTGTGCTGCTGTCATTTGGTTATTGCGCGTGTCCCCCCAGTAAAATGTCGGGTTTGGGGTTATGGCCTTAAAAAACCCGTTTAAGCTACGGTCTCCTCACGCCTGGAACACTGCCTGGGACACAGGTCATCAACAGATCGACGCGGGATGCAGGAGTGAGCACCGGAAAGCGTGCCGTCCTCTTCTCATTTGTCTGCGGCAAAACACTACTTAGCCCACATGAAGCCCCTGAGACAGCGGCCCAGGAGCGCACGTGTGCGTGTGCAGGTCCCCGAATGTGTGCACGCTCGCGTGGAGCATCGTCGCCGAGGCACGGGCTGCCCCACAAGGCTGGCCCCGGGCCCACGACAGGGAGAGGCCGCAGGCGGCCACACGTGATCAGGGACACAGGAGCACCCCCCAAGGGCTGAGGACCCTGAGGCCACTGCTGACCTGTCCTGCCCAGCACACCCCCTGGGGCTTCCGCAGCCCACCCGCTGGGGTCGTGGGACCGGTGGGGACAGGGTGGGGGGGTCCTCCAGTCTCACCTCCAGGGTCTGCAGGTACGGGCACCCCTGGGCCCCGGGGCCACTCACGACCTCGCCAGTGGACATCTGGTGTCCCTTCCCAAGAGTCTCAGCTTGGACAAGAAGTCCTGTCCTCTCTCCGAGAATAAATCCCTTCGGAGCTCCTACGGGGACGAAGTGAGCTGACACAGGTGACACAGAGCCTGCGTCCCTGGGGATCTGGGCTCCTGGGCCCCCACCTGCCTGCCCCCCGCGGACACGCAGGGCCAGGCTCTGTGGCAGCAGCACCGCCCTGCCAGGGCCATGGCGGCCCCGTGGCCTGTCCATGGAGGGAGCCACCCCCTTAGCCCAGCGCAGCAGCGTTTCCCTCTTCCTCCTCTGGAGCAACGGGCAGTGGCCACCGTGGGAGCCGCCCAGGGTCGAAGGAGGAGCCTCCACTCTTTGCAAGAAGAAATCTTGTGGTGAGAGCCTGTTCCTGGGCTTTGGCCGCCTCCTGGGCTGGCACACGGACCGTAGAGGCGCATCACAGGCCGAGGGGAGCCCCAGGCCCATGGGCACAGCGCACCCCCATGCTGGGAGTTGCAAGGAGCAGTGAGGGCGCAGTAGGGCCAGAAGCACCAGGACACAAGGGGACACACTTGCAGACCCCCCCCTGCTGGGCTCAGGGGCACCTGCGACGCTCTGCGGTCGGGGAGGCCATGTGCCCACGGTGCCAGCACGGGGAGGGGCGCCCACCCCGCCGGCCTGGTGCTGGCCCTGCCTGGGGCCCGCATGGGCCATCAGATGAGAACAACCGCAGCTCCAGGACACCCGGGGGTGACAAGGGCACACCAGCCCCCACATGGCGCGCTGTCCCCCGACATACACCTTGAGCCGGGCACGTAGCGCTTGGGCACGAAGCCTCGGGTGCTTGGTGCTTGGGGGACAGGCAGGCACCCCCCAAGGCCAGTGTGCGGAGATCTGGCCTGGGTCAGGTCTAGAAGCCCGGAGAAGCCGACACAGAGCCAGTGGGATGCCCGGGGCCACAGAGGGGACGCCCAGGGTCGGGTGTAGGTGTCTCTGCTCAGAGCTGGCACCTGCCAGCAACAGGCCTTGGGAACGGGAGGCACGTCCTTGCAGCAGGGACCAGACGCCCCGTGCAGCCTCGCCTGAGCCTGGCACCAGCCCTGTGCCTCCTTGGGAGGGGAGAGGAGGGGGGGAGCAGAGGGAGTGCGGTGCGCAGGGAGGGGGCGGGACACACCAACCTGCCTCTGAGCTCAGCCACACCCTCACCTTCCACAGGACCCTGGGGAATCACGGGGCAGCCCTTGGCCTGGGCCCTGGGCCCTCAGGTCCTTGCGTCTGACCCCCGCTGTGAGGATACTGGAACTGGACCGGTGGAGGGGTGGGGGAGGAGGAGCCTCGGCCTGAGGGGTGGGAGGAAGGGGAGGGGAGGGGGTGGGGTCCCATCCCAAGGAGGTGCACATGGGTACTGCCTGGCCCCCAGCGGTCAGGGAGGGCGCCGAGCACCAGCCAAGGGGGATGGACCTGGCCCGCCACGGAATGGGCGAGGACAAGACTGCCCGGGCCCTGCAGGTTTGGTCTGGCCACGTGGGGGTGCAGATGGCTCACAGGGGAGCTGGGTGGGGGCCCTGAGCTCAGAGCAGACCCTGAGAACTTGCTGAGTCACAGGCAGGGCTGAGAGGCCAAGGGCGAAGATGCCGGGGTTCTGGCCCATTATCGGGGATGGAGGGAAGGATGCCCCGGCCGGCTTCTGGGCAGCAGCCCAAGCCGCCGCCAGCCTGGCCCCCTCGGCGGCCCCCCCCCACGGGCCCACCTCCCTCCACCCCGGGTGGGTGAGAACAGGGCCCCCGGGGCACTCCCCGCAGAGCCGGCTCCTCTGCCCGCAGGAAAGGAGGAGGGATGGGGGGGATGGGGACGCAGGCAGCATCTGTCTGAATTCCCGGAGGCCGAGCATCTACAAAGCCAATTGCATTATGTAAAACGGGCTTCAATTTAGCCCCAAATAGAACGAAATAGAGCGATGTCTCCCTAGTGGGGCATCATCCCTTTCTCCTGGGGCACCTTCCCCTTTCCCTGGAGGAGGGGGCACAGTGCAGGCCCCCGCGGCCTCACGCCCTCTGCCCAGCTGCCGGATGCAGCTGGCCCGCAGCCTTCCCCTATCCCCCTCTGCTCACTTGGCCGCAGGCACGGGCGGGCCCAGGGCACTCCGGGGTGGGGGATCCTGCGGGCCCCATGAGAACTACCTAGGAGCAGGGTGGCTCGGGCTGGACACCAGGGCCGAGCTGTGAGCCTGGGGAGAAGGAGGAGGGGCCGAGCAGCCACACTGGTTGCCATGGAGACCGTCTCCCCAGCAAGTGGAGCAGTCGGGCTGCAGAGGAGCTGACCTTGAAGGATTTCCAGGAGACAGAGGAAAAGCACACAGAGGAACAGATGCCCGGTGTGAAGTGTAGCCTTTACCTGGGAAGCTGGGGGGGGGGGGGGGGGGGCAATATGTCAGGAAAGAGCCCGTAGCTGGGGGGAGGGGGTAGAGGGGAGGGCAGGAGGGGAGGGCCGAGGGCCAGGCAGCCAGCTTTTCTGGAGTCTGCCACAGGCCACGCTCAGACATCGGGGGTATGGTCTCACTCAGGTGTCACTAGTGTCCCTCTCGTAGAGGAGGCCACTGAGGTTTAAGGACCTTGAGGTCTCAGATCAGCAAATAGGGAGCCTGAGGTTGGAATGAAAAGACTTCGGAATGAAGATTTTTCAGAAATGGCCCTAAAACTCACACTCATTCTTGTAGTTCGTGATCCTGCTAATTCCCCCTGGGAGGGAGGGGCCACAGGACCCCAAAGCACACCACAGGAGAGGACCCTTTCCTGGTCGTGCTCCTGGCCCCTCAATCATGTCCCGCATGGTTTTCTGAGGCATTGGGGTCCCCGGGTCCCTCAAAGTCTTAGCTCATTCCGGTATCAAGTCCAAAGACTCACCTGAGTATCCAAGTCAGATACAGCTGAGACTCAAGTAGGATCCATCCTGAGTCAAAATTCTTCTCTAGCTTGAACCTATGAGTATTCTACTCCATAAACAACAAATAGCCAAACTCTAAAATGGGCAAAGGACTTGAGCAGACATTTCTCCGAAGAAGATACACAAATGACCAAGAAGCACACGAAAGGCTTCTGACCACCACTAGTCATTAGGTAAACGGCAAACCGGAGCCTCCGTAAGGTACCATTTCCCAGTCGTTAGGATAAATGTCATCAAAACAGAGACCTAATAAATACCGGTGAGAACGTGGAGGAACCGGAATCTGTACCGCTGGGGGAAGTGTAAAACGGTGCGGCAGGTCTATACTTGAGGAGCTGGAGGCGGGGACTGGGTCAGACACTCGCACACGCAGGTTCACGGCGGCGCGGCTCCCGACAGCCAAGGGACCGAAGCAACACAAACTATCCCTCCGTGGACGCCTGGTTCCACGCAATGGGCGCGTGCACGCACGGGTGTTATTCAGCTTTGAAGAAGGAAGGCAACTCCGCACCTGCTGCAGTGTGGAGGGACCTCGAGGACGTAACGCTGAGCGAGGTAAGCCCACCGCCACAGGACGGCCACGTGCGGCTCCACTTCTACGAGACCTAGAACAGATTCACCGACGGGAGATACAGGAAGGCGGCTGCTGGGCGGGGGGGTGGGGGGGGGCGGGGAGGTGAGGAACCGGAGGCAGGGTTCGATGGGGCAGGGGCTCCGTGGGGATGATGAAGTCCTGGAGGGACTTCCGTGGTGCTGGTGTTCTCACCCAGTGTGAACCTACTACCCAGACACTTACAATGGTTATAATGTACATTTTTTGGATGTATATTTTGCCACAATAAAAATGATTTTATTTTTATTTTTTTTAATTTTTATTTATTATTTATGATAGTCACAGAGAGAGAGAGAGAGGCAGAGACATAGGCAGAGGGAGAAGCAGGCTCCATGCACCGAGAGCCCGACGTGGGACTCGATCCCGGGCCTCCAGGATCGCGCCCTGGGCCAAAGGCAGGCGCCAAACCACTGCGCCAAACACGCATGTTACTTAAATGCCTTTGAACTACCGATGCAGATGCAGATACTTTACATCATCCAAAAAGCCGACTTTATGTTCCCCTTCTGCTCTGTGAATCATGGTTCTTCCACACAAGCCCTCGGTTGCCTACTCTTTTTGCAAAATGTGTCCTTCTCCGTATATTAATACCTCGTTTTGCACACGTACAAGTCCGTGCTTAAGGAAAAAGATGATGAGGGATCCCTGGGTGGTGCAGCGGTTTGGCGCCTGCCTTTGGCCCGGGGCGCGATCCTGGAGACCCGGGATTGAGTCCCACGTCGGGCTCCCGGTGCATGGAGCCTGCCTCTCCCTCTGCCTGTGTCTCTGCCTCACTCTCTCTCTCTGTGACTATCATAAATAAATTAATTAATTAAAAAAAAAAGAAAAAAAAAAGAAGAAAGATGATGCCAGCCCGGGGTTGCGTTTTCCGAGCACGATGTTCGATGGCAGCCCTGGGGAGAGACTAGAGTAGCGCTGGGTCCCCCCAGGTCTCCAGCGGGCGGGGACCATCCCCAGAGGGCCGCAGTCTGTCTCAGAGCCGAGCTCCCGTCTTCAGCCGGCACCCTCCTCCCCACTCCGAGTCCTCACTGTCTGGCCACGGCCGTGATCGTTCACTCGTCCCTGACGCTAGAAGGGCAGGGCTGACCACCACAACCCGGCTTTCCCTCTCACCTCCGCCAACGTGGGGAGAGATGCCGCTGGGGTGCAGAAGCTTGGGGAGCCCAGCCCCGAGCAGCCTCTGCGGGCTCCTCCCCACGTGCTGGGCCATGGCGAAGGCTCAAGGGTGAGCAGGGCCAACGAAAGGGCGAGGGTGAGCCCCGGCGCTGCGGGAGCAAGGGGGGCACGGCCCACGTGGTCACCCGTCCCCAGGGTGCGGGCCGGAACCCCCGTGCTGAGTCAGGAACCTGGGTGTCGCTGTCGAGCGTCTGCTGACGCTGGAAGTGCTCCGGGATAATTACCCTCCAAGTGCCGGGTTATTTCTGTCTCCCGCAGGAGGACACATCAGAGGGGGCACAGTCCAGAAATAGCAGAAGCAATTAGCAGGCGGGCTTCTGGGGCGTCATTAGCAGGTGCCGCTGAGGCCGGCCAGGTGAGCCTCGGCCTAGTTTCTGGGTACGGGGGAGGCGGGGGCAAGGCGTGCCCCCCAAGGCCCCCACCTGGTGCACACAGGACCACCAGCTGCTGGGGCATCTTCTCTCCCCAAGGCCCTGTGTGGACCAGGGGCTCGGGTGGGCTGAGAAAGACCCCACTGACAAAGACTGACTCACAACATGGGCTTGACACCTGGGGGACCCGGAGGGGGCTCATCGGACACTCGCCAGCCAGCGAACACAGCCCGGGCAGGTCCCAAGATACAGGTGGGGGCCCCGGGCAGGTCCTGAGATACAGGTGGGGGCCCCGGGCAGGTCCCGAGATACAAGTGGAGGCCCGGGCTCGGCTGTCAGGAGACCTGACTTCAGGCGTGGGCACTTCAGCTTCTGAGCCCGGTGGCCTTGGACAGGCCCCTGACGTCATGGACCTCTCTGCTCTTTGCTTGGAGCTCAGCAGCCCTCAGGTCGCACCATAGGTGGCGGAGGCCAGGAAGACCTGGGGGTGCTGCCTACACGCCCCCAAACTCTCGGGGGCCACCGATGTGTGCTCCACCTCCCCAGGCCCTGGCTGGCAGCCCTTGCCCGTCACCTGGGAGCCATCCCAACTGAGCCCCAAGGCCAAGCCACAGGCGTCAGGGCGCAGTCAGAGCCAGGCCGGTGCTGCTGCTGATGCCCCCGAGGAAGGGGGAGCGACACAAATGCGGGGCAGGTGCTGTGCGAGCTTGGGGTCGTCGCCAGGGCCGGGGGAAGGGTGCGGTGGGCAGCCAGAGGCGGGCACTGGGCATGTCCTCCCTGTTCTCCTCCTGGAATCAGGCGCCCCGGGGGGTGGCTAGAAGGCCCCCAGGCGGGGAGGCCGCGCAGTCTGTGTCCCCAGGGCCCAGCTCCCCAGGACACCGGGCGAGTGCAAGGTGCCCAGCAGCGTCACCCCCCCGCCACGCGGCTCAGGGACGCGGCGCCCCCGGCCAGAAGGTGACCCCGGGGGCTGCCTGGAGGCGGCTACCCCGAGACTTCAGCTTTCCCGGAGCCTCCTCGCCCGGGGCCAGGGCGGACCCCTCGCTCCCACCCAGCGCCTGCCCTGGCGGCCCAGCCCCGGGGCACGGGGGCCCGCCCGGCTCTCGGCACCGTCCGCTGGGGCCCAGCAGGGGTGGAGCGTCACCCGCCCTGCGCCCGAGCAGGGGTGCAGCGTGCCGAGCCCCGGCGGCTCCGCGGAGGACTCCGGGCTCCCCTGGCGCACCTGCTCCAGCTCCCGCGGGGCGGGTGGCTGCCCCGATCCGTGCGCTCGTGGCTCCCGCCCCCCCCCGGCCCTGCAGGGGCCCGCCCCCCGCCCCCCTGCCTCACTGGAGGCTCCGCGCAGGGTCACCGGGTGTGCCCTGTCGCCACCCTGTCTCCACTGCAGCCAACCGAGGCTCCCGCCCAGGTAGCGACCAACGGCCGCGTGATCGTCCCCGCCCGAGCGCCCTGGGCACGCGGGGCCCCGCCGGGAGCTGGACGCAAAGCCCGTTCCCTGGCGCCCTGGCTCCGCTGCCCCGTCCGGGAAGGGGCCGTCCCGCCGACCTCCCGGGAGCCGTGGGGGGGGACACAGCGAAGGACTATCCGCCCCGCAGCGTGGCCCCTAAGCCTCCGGGACGGCTGAGCGCGGAGCCCGAACTCCCGGCCCTCGGTCGAGCCCGGCCCCACTGCCCGCCCAGGCCCGGAGGCCGCTGCGCCGAGGTCCTCCCCGCGCGTCAAGCCGGCGTCGGGCAGGCCCTGCGCACTGTCCGCCCGCGGGCCACGGAGGTCCGCCCGCCCGGCAGTGCACTGTCCTTCCTCGCGAGGTGGCTTCGCGGACGACGGCAGGTGGGCAGGTGGGCAGGTGGGCAGGTGGGCAGGCGGGAACCCGGCGCGGAGCAGGGACGCGAAGGCCCTGGGCCCGAGGCCTCCGCAGCCCGCCGGCCCCCGCCCAAGCGGGGCGGCCCCTCCCAGGGCGACCTCCCAGGGCCGCACACCCGGGCCACAGCCCTGCCCCGACGCCGGGGTGCGGGGCGCGCACATCCCTGCGCCGGGAGGACCGGGGCCCCGTGTCCTGCACGTCCTGCCGCCCGTGTCCGTCCGCGTGTCCTGCCGCGCGTGTCCATCTGTGTCCTGCCGCGTGTCCTGCCGCGTGTCCGTCCGCGTGTCCTTCCGCGGGGCGCGAGCAGCTCGCTCACGCGGGTGGACGTGCCGCGGCCGGGGGTCTTCAGGGCGAGGACTGCCGGCAGCTCGGAAGCCCCGGGAGCGTGGGCGTCGGCGCCGCGAGGTGTGTCCGAGCCAATCCGCATCGGGATTCGAAGCGCGACGCGGGGAGGCGGCGGGGAGGCGGCGCTGCCTTCAGAGCCCCTCCGAGTCTCCACTTGGGGCTCGTCCCGCGCACCCCCGCAGCCAGCGCGCAGGGCCACCCCCGCCGGAGGAGCAGCGGCCCCGCGGGTGTCGGGGGCTCCCGCCGGGAAGGGGCAGGGGCGGCCGGGCACACTGGCCACTGCTGCTCGCCGCGCGGAGGCCGCGCGTGGGGACCGGGCGGCGGGCAGGGGTCAGGGACGGCCGCGCGGCCCACGCGGACACGCAGGCCGCCCCTCGCGTCTCCCCCTCCGGACGCCACTTCCACGGTGAGCCCCGCCCCGGCGGCCCCACCACCGTCAAAGGCCCCCATCCAGGGCTCAGGCTGCCCCGTGTGACCCAGGGCGCACCGGCGTCCAGTCCACAGCGGTCACCAGCCTGGGGGGGGGGGGTGCGCGTGGGAAGACGGGCCCGCACAGGTGACCCCGCAGGCCGACCTGTCCTACGTGTGGCTTTTGACCCCCCGAGGGCTCTCAGGGCAGGTAGGCGCCCAGGACACAACGCCAGCCCTCTGTCCCTGGGAGGCCGCACGGTGGCCGTGTCCCCTCGAACAAGTCCAGAGGCTTTCGTGAGCGTTCTTGGCTTGGCCAAAGGTGCCCAGACGCCAGTGGGCCTCGGGGTGCTCGGCAGCTTGCCAGTCCCCCAGGAGGTTCCCCTGCAGCAGGCCGCCGGAGGGGGGGGCAGGAGCAAGTGCATGTGCCACGAGCCCCCACGTGGTGCTGGTGCTGCGGCTCGGGAACCACACTAGCCCGGGAGCTCCCAACGCAGCTCCGTGGGGTGGCCCGGGACGGCGGAGGGGGCGGGGGTCATGGGGCACGGTCCGGCCGCCCTCCCCAGGAGCCACCATGCCACGTGGGGAGACGGTGACACAGTGGCTGGGCAGTCCCCGAGCTCGGCCAGAGGGTGCTGTGCTGTGCTGTGCCCTGTGCTGGCCGCGCCTTCACCTTTCCTTCTCTCGGGCCCTTGGAGATGGGGGTGCTCAGCAGGACGGCGGCCTCACTCCCACTCTGCACTCCCCTGGGGGAGGCCGAAGGAAAGTCCTTATTTGTTTCAGAGACTCGCGGTTAATTTGTGGGGCGGGCAGGTGTATGCTGCTGGCACGGTCCTGCATGTCGGGGGCCCTGTCCTCCAAGAGCACGCGCACACCCTCGGGCCTGAGGGGAAAAGACTGATGGTCGCCATCCCCCATTCCAGATGGAGGCCCCGACTGCACCAACCCGACGCTCACAACAGCCACCCCTCTCCGCACTCCCCAGGCCCTCCCCCACAAGGCCAACGGTGATGGATCTCCCCCCCACAGCCCTGCACCGTCCAAAGCCTCCACCGGCATCGGCCCGCCCATCGTCACCACCGGCTGATGACACGGGTCCCATCCTTGGCTGTGTGTTCAGGAACAGGGACACAAGCACAGACAGGCAAAGGGACCGGCCCCATGTCACAGCAGCAGCAGCAGGCAGGGTCTCAAGTGGACCCCTGTCCAGCCTCTGGCACAGCGCTGTCATTCCGCGTCTCGCTCATGGCCCACAGCGATTGGCCGCAGGTGCCAACTCGGGCTGGCCCACCCCAGAGGTGGGTGGGGTCCGAGGCCCACATCTCGGGATGCCTGAGGCAGGCCCATGCTCACCGGCCGATACCAGGCAGGGGGCTGGCATCGAGCCCCAGGCGGGTGCTGGACGACAGCACCTGAGGCTCCCAACCCCACCCCCGACCCTGCCCCGGGATGCTCAGCACCCCCCTGCCCCCTCCCAGGATGCTCAGCACCCCCTCCGCCTCCCAGCACGGGGGCCCTTTTCCGGAGCGCACAATCCAGAAGTAGGAGGGGAGGAAAGACCCAGAATCTGCTGCTGCCGCCGTCCGTTCCACTGCTCAGTCTCCCCGAGCTGCACCGCTGCCAGGTGGGTCCCACCCGGGGTCCCACCCGGGGCTCCGGCCCGGCTCAGGGAGCCCTCCGTCCCGCGGCCCACACACCCGGGGTGCTGTGCCTCCAGGGCACCTGTCACGAAACCATTGGGTTCCTAGAAGCCACTGACTGTCGTTCCAACAGGACTGCACCCCACCACCCCCCACACCATCGTTCCCGGGCTCCTGAGGGCCTGGGGGACATCCGAAGCTGGGGTCGTGGGGCAGGCAGGGCCGGGCTGGCGGCGGCTGAGGGGGGGAACGACAGGGGCGCTGGGCAGCATCTCGCCACTTGGAGCCCCCCCACGGAGCACCCCTCATCCCCAGCAGCACGTGCAGGGACGCAGCCCCGACTTGTCGAGGGGAAGGGCGGAGAGGAGCTGACCCGTCCCTCCTTTGTGCCCCTGGGCCCTGCTCGCTCGCCCGCAGGGCCCGGGCTCCATGCAAGGGGGAGGAGGGCAGGCTGCAGACACAGGGCTGGGGGCCGTCTGTGCAGCCGCCGGGGGGGGGGGTGACGCCAGAAGGGGTGGAGGAGGCGCCGTATGCTTGGCGGGCTCCTGGCTCACCGGTTGTCAACGACTGCTTTCCTGGGGACTCTGGTCGCTCCGGGAAGCTGCAGTGAGACGCCCGTCTGTCGTCAGGGCGCCGAGCGAGCCAAGACTCTTCCCGTGTGGGCTCAGGGAGCCCTGGAAGCCGGTCTCTCAGCCGCCCGCAGATGTCACCTGCCCCACTGCCAGCTGCCCCACAGGGGAACGGGAACGGGGCCTGGGCTGGAAGAACTGCATGTGGGGGGGCGAGGGAACCTCCTGCACAGACACGGGGTCGGGGTCAGAGCAGACGGGCCACGGGCCCGCCCGCCGTTGGGACAGGACAAGGGGTCAGCCCTGCAGCCCGAGGGCCTCTCACCTTGGATGTTCCTGCACAGAGGCCTCGGGAGGAGGGCGGGTGTTTCCACGAGACTCCGTGACACCGAGCCAGAGCCGATGCTGGTCCATTCAGGAAGACAGACGCTGACAGGATGCAGTTCTCACGGAGAAATGACAATCTGCTGGCCCGGGACCTGAGAATGCGGTCACCCACCAGGGCCCAGGGCGGGAGGGGAGGTGTGCGTCAGGGGGCTCTTGCTCCAGACCACCAGGAGGCTCCTTCCACCATGAGCCCCAGCTCCCCACCCTCCCATCCTGGGGTCCCTGGCCGCGCCTCTGGCTGGTCACTGGGGCACCCAGCAGGGAGAGGCGTCGCGCCCGCGACACCTGAGCACGTGCACTGTGCGAGCTGCAGGCCCCTGGAAAAGAGATGCAGGCCGTGCAACATGGGGCAGTGCTGAGGCCTGTGTGCCATCCCCGCCAGGCCAGGGCCCCCACCCGGGGGGGAGGGGGTCCCAGGTGAGGGCAGGGACGGACCAGCACCGGGAACAGGCTGTGGTGAGGGGCGCCACAGCAGCACGGGTCCCAGATTCCCAAAGAAAGACCACGCCAGCACCTCTGCCATCCTCCCCCATCAGAGGCGCACCGTCTGCCCTGGGGTGAGACCCCAAGGGGCCTGCGGCCAGGGGCTGAGCCTCCCCTCCCTGCACAGACCAGGCTCTCAGTGCAGAAGGGGGCGGGAGGGCAGCCCGGATGGCCCAGCGGATCAGCGCCACCTTCGGCCCAGGGCATGATCCTGGAGACCCAGGATCGAGTCCCGCATCAGGCTCCCTGCATGGAGCCTGCTTCTCCCTCTGCCTGGGTCTCTGCCTCTCTGTGTGTGTCTCTCATGAATAAACAAATAAATAAAATTTTTTAAAAAGAGAGAGAGAAAAGAATGGAGGTGGGAAGGCAGGTAGAGGGGAGGGAGGAGGAGGGGAGAAGGGGGGGGAGGGGGAGAGGGGATGGAGGGAGGGAAGGGAGGGGAGAAGACAGAGGGGAGAAGGACGGTGGCCCCCCGCGCAGCACTTGTGGTGGCTCAGGGCCTGGGCGGGTCCCTAGCTCACCCCATCACCGGGAGGCGCTGCAGCTCGGCCTTGGCCCCTCGGGGAAGACCAGCAAGGAGCCTCCACACAACAGGGCCTCGAAAACGCAGCCCGGGTGGAGAAGGCGGGGAGGCCCTTGCACCGGCGGGACCACCAGGGGAGGAGAAAGGGTCCCCAGCGGCCCTCCCAGCCCGGGCCTCCGACTCTGCCCCTGGGTGACAGGGACTCAGTCTGCAGCTGTTGTCGCTCCAGCGAAGGCCCGTCTGTTCCCGGGGAAGAGCCGCGTGTCTGTCTTCACGGGTCGCCCGTTCTTTGGGGCCCTTGGTCTTACTTATTTTGTAGGAGCTCTTGGTAGAGAAACTGACCTTGCTCTGAGGTCAGTTGTTAGTTGTTTGGCTTTACTTGTGGTGGGTTTGGTTGTGCGGCATTTTTAACTATTTTTTATGTAGCCCGGCTTATCCAGATTTTATTTCATGATTTCTTGGCATGGCTTTTTTGTGTTTCTGTTTTTTTGTTTTTTTTTTCCTAGAAAAGCCTCTCCGACTCTGAGACCGTCGATGATTCTCCCAGTTACTACACGGATCGTTTTTCGTCCACGTCTAGATTCCTGACCCACATGGAACATGCCCTAATTTGAGATGCCTGCTGATGTCCCATGTCTGGAGTTAACAGTAATTTTCTCTGGGTTGACGTCATTGTTCCAAGCTACTGAACGGCCCACCTGCTTTCCCAGTAGTTTAAGAACGGAAGCCTGTGCGGAAGCCTGCGCCCCGTGCTCTGAACGTCCTTACCCACCCGGCCCCATTCCTGGACTCTGCCTCCTGTCCCACTGGCCTCGCTAACCGTCCAGGAACCACCACCACATGTTGTGTCTGCTAGTTTCAGTCGGTCGCTCCAGCCCTCGTCACCTCCCCGTGCGCACGTCTGTTTGGGAGTTTCCTGAGCTGTTTCTGCTGCTTTCTTTTCCTGTGTGAGTTTTAGCATCAGCTTGTCTAATTCCAGAACAAATCATGTTGCTGTTCATTTGGGGATCACATTAAATTTATAGATTAATTGGGCAGAATTGAATTCATCCGAGGTCCACGATCTAAATCATTTAGGAAATACACACAGCTGCTAATTGACTTAGATGCATCTCCTTCAGACGTCGGGGTTCCAGGAAGAGCCACCCGGAGGTCGCAGTGGGGGCTAACCCGGCAGCCCTGGGGACCCCCAGGACCTAAGGGCTTGCGCCTTCCTCCTCTGCCCTCCCCGCGGCCAGCTCCCTTCGAGGTCGGCTGCACCTGAGGCAGCAGGTGGCAGCTGGGGCTGGAAGGGGGCAGGAGGGTGGTGAAGGTGGCACGGGCACCTCCCGCTTGGCAGGAGCGCTCCGGCTCGTGCACCAACAAGCATCACCAGCCCGTCTGAAGGGTGGTTTCTGCAGGGCACTGGGAAGCATCGTCTTCCCGCTCACGTGCGCCGCGAATAAAGTGAGATCTCTTTTAACGAGAATAAAGGAGGAAAGCGTTGGGGCAGCCCACAGCCTGTGCCACCCGGGCCTTGGTCCTCTGCTCGCCGCCTGCGCACCCTTCCCGCTGCTCCCGTCCAGGTCAACGACAGTGGTTCCAGGTCCAAGAGTCGGCTTCTCCTGCGTGTTGCGCCCACGCGGCCGTTCACCATGTCAGCCGCATCGCTCCCTCTTCGAGGTGCCCGGTGCTGCAGTGCGGACCGCGCTCCTTGATCTCCTCCGGGCCCCCCGGCTGCCCAGGCCTCCCGTCCTGGCTCCCCACGGAGTCCACGCACCCCCGTGGCTGTGCGAGCCGAGGGAGCCTCGCAGTGCAACGCGCAGCCCCTGCACCTGCAGGGAGGGCCAGCCTCGCCGGGCTCACCTGCCTGGGGCAGCGGGGACCGCCCACGGGGGCCACTTGGCCAGCGCCCCTCGGTTTCTCGTAGGGAAACCCGCACCTTGGGGCCTCCGAGCGCAGCAGCAGGAAGACGTGTGCGCGAGGCCTGCGCGGGGCTGCGTGGGCGCGCGGGGCGGGCGGGCTGCATCCCTGGCGGAGAAGCGCGGCGGGACGTCCCCGGAGGGCCGCGCTCGGCGGGAGGTTCCCGACGCTGCCCGGCGCTGCAGGAGGCCGCCACCCGCCGGCACGACACGCGCGGCTCCGTCCGCTTCCACTCGGGTGACCCTGGAGAAACCACAGGCCGTGAAGGTCGTTCCCAGGGGCCGAGGGAACGCCGGGCGGTGACGGAAACGGTCTCTACCTCGCCTGGTCGCTATCCCGGCGGGCCCGGTGGTGGTCACGGGGCTGCACACACCTGGCTGAGCCCCGACGGCCTCACACCTGCTCCCGCAGCGCACGTGCACCCCCGCCGGGACGCGCCCGGAGCACCAAGCGCAGGCCCCTCGTCTACATGGCACCTGCGCTCCCGGAGCTCCACTGCGGAAAACCACCTGGGAACCATCTCCACCACCCGTTTCCCACGCCTTCCGCTAACCCGCGGTCCGTGCCCGGCCTGCCTGCAACCGGCCGCTTCGCACGCCTGCGCTGGAGCCCGCGCATCGGGTCAGCACTGCGCCTGCGCTGGAGCCCGCCCATCGGGTCAGCCCTGCACCTGCGCTGGAGCCCGCCCATCGGGTCAGCCCTGCACCTGCGCTGGAGCCCGCGCATCGGGTCAGCACTGCGCCTGCGCTGGAGCCCGCCCATCGGGTCAGCACTGCGCCTGCGCCTCCTCCGGGACTCCAGGTCCCCTCGCCGCCCGGCGTGGAACACACGTAGGGGCCCCTTCTCAGGTGCGCCGGGTGGCCCGTGGCCTTCCCGTGGCGCAGCACCAAGTCCAAGCCTCCCGGCCTCGTGCGGCCCGGCCTCTTCCTCCGTTGACGCTGCGGCCCGGCACCACCGGGGCTCCGGCTCTGCTCTCCCCCGCACCGCCTGCCCCTCCGCCCTCCGGGCAGGTGCGTGGCCCTCTGGCGCGTGCTCGCTTTGTCTGGTTTTCCACGCAGGTGTCCCCGCGGCTGTCCCCGCGGCCTCTCTCGGCTCCTCCTCTGCTTCATGCTCCCGCCTGGACCTTGCCGTTACCGAGATCGGTTCCCGCGGTTGGCCTGCCGCTGCCTCCCCCCAGCGCGTGGGCTCACCCAGGGCAGGTGTCCCGGTGAGCGCGCCCGCTGCGCCGAGGCCGAGCCTCCCTCCCTCCCGTAGGTGGGGCCGCACCCAGGTCCCCTCCTCTCCTTCGTCCGCTCCCTCCGCCCCCGCTTGCAGCCTCGCCCACAGCCACGGGAGGAGGTGCCCGGCTCCGCAGCGCCCCGGCCGGGCGTCCTCGTGCGCCCCAACACCCCGTCGGTGCGCGCGTGGGCACGCAGCCCGATGCCGAGGCTGCCGGGGCACCGACCCTCCCAACGCCTCCCCAGGCCCAGTCCGGGCGCCCCGAGCCTGGCGTCCAGATGCATCCTGCAGCCCCGTTTCCAAGGATATTTGGAGGAAAACGACACAGGCTGAGCGAATGGCGCTGCGGCAAGCGGAGCTGCCTCCGCGGTGGGAGCCCGGGCTGGCTCAGCCAGGCGCTGTGCGGAGGGCGGGTGCGGGTCCCCCGGGGCGCGGCCCCTGTGCGCTCCTGGGGAGCCCCGCCCTGCCCTACCTCCTCGTCCATTTACATGTTCAGTGGCTAATTCACTGCACAGATACAGGTGCTCCACCTGCCGAAGCAGCTCAGGCCAAGTGAGGAGCAGGGACAGCCCAGCTTCAAGCACGAGGAAGCGTGGCCAGTGCCCCCCCACCCAGCAGGGCCTCTTCCCAGGACCGGCCATCGGGCTGTGCGGCCCGGCCCTGTGTCACCTGCAGCCCCACCGCAGGCCGAGCCCCCCTCCCCGGCCCTCCCGAGTGTCCACCGCAGCCGGCCACTGTCCCCTCCCCATGTCGCCTGAGCCTGGCGTGGGCAGTCCCGACTCTCCCGCTCCCACCATCGTGAGGACCTCAGGAGAGCTGCCGCAGGAGCCAGGGTGGTGCTACCGTGGGAGCGGGGAACAGCCTGGACCCGCTTCCCACCTCCCCCTGCAGGAGCCCACTCCCCGCCCGGTGCTGCCCCAGAACCTGGCCTGCTGCTCCCTGGACACCCATTACTCAGGCCGGAGAACCAACTGGGAAGAAGGTCCCTCCCGTTTGGCCCTGGGCGGGGCCTCCCTGCCTCCATCCCCAGGCCCGGTGCCCAGGGGAGGGCCCAGCAGGTGCCCACCCTCCCCGTTCATTCCTTGCGCTGAATAAAACATTACTCACAGATCAACCGGGCAGTTTTAAGTGAACAACCATTTTCATCTGTTTTAAATTTTCATGGGTACTTTTCTAAAGAACAAGTACGTTGTTAATAATTGAAGGGAATGAGACCTTGTTAATCTCTCTGTATTTTAATAAGGTCCTACTGTGCCCCCGCCATTTATATTTAAAACAGCTTCATTTCTCCCTCCTGTTTCCTTTGAGGGGAGTGGGGGGCGGGCAGCAGGGGCCCCGAGGCGTCTTTCCTTCTGAAAAGAGCCTTGGGAGCTGGTCTCGGGTCCAGGGCGAGCCCGGGGAGGCCTCAGGGAGCAGGGCCTTCGTGGTCCCCCCCGCCAAGCAGCACCAAGGGTTGGGTGGTCCAGTTGGCAGAAACAGACCCGACGGGACGTCGACAGCGACAGCAGCAGGAACTGGCCAAGGGGAAGACCTGGTAGCAGGGGGATGCCCGCGGGAACCAGGGCGCCCCCCTTTCACTCCCGAGCGGCCCGAGGTGCGGGTGCCCTGCATGTCCTGGGCCATGACCCTCGCGGCCACCTCCCAGGGTAGGTGCTAATGTCGTCCCCACCTGACACCGCAAACAGAGGCGTCTGTACACGTAGGCAGCAACACAGCGGGGATTGGGACTTGGCTGCGCGGGGTGGGCAAGGCCTGGGCCTCAGACGACATGCGGCACATCTGCCCGGCACCGGGGCGTGGGGTCCCCAGGCCAGGCCCATGGTGACACCCTCCGCACCCTCGGGAGCCTGTGCGTGCCCAACTGCACTGCGCCCTCCATCCTCTGTGGCTGGAAGGGACGTGCCCCAGGGGACGCTGGTGGGGGCCCCGAAGGTGACAGTCCCGGGAGGGGAGCTGCTCGGGTGGCCCCTCGAGGGAGTGGCTTCATGCCCCGAGCTGTTAGGTCTCGCTGGCTGGGGGCGTGGGACAGCTCCGCACGTGCGCCCTGGGGTCACCCCAAGGCTCAGTGCTCCGCGTGCTGCACCGGCTCCGCCCTGCGGGGCACGGGAGGGTCACGGCAGGGCTCCCCCGCGTCCCCTGAGCGCCCACCCGCGGGGAGCCACCCTGTGCACGCGCACCTGGGCCTGGGCCAGTCTCCCCACGCGCGGCCCGCGCTCCTGCTGCCCGAGGACGGAGCCGACCCAACACGGGGAGGGGGGCCTCACTCACGCGGGCCCGCAGGGACTCCACTGTCCTCGAGCAGATGGAGCGTGGCAGGGCCACGGGGCTCCTCCAGGCCCGCCCTCTTCCCGCCCTCACCTGTCCTGGGGCACTCTGACCCGCGGGCCCTGCCTCATGTGACACGGGCTCCGGGAACCCCCGGGCAGGGTCCGAGTGGCCTGGGTCCTCCCTGTCCATGTCCCCGCGGGAGGCCCCAGACCGCGGTGAAGCCGCCCCTCCCGTCGGTGGCCTTGGAGCCCAGGGCTGCCCGCTGCCGCCACGGCCACGCTGTGTCCCTGACACTCCCCGCGTCCCCGAAGGTGACGGGACCCGGACGGAGGACCTTCAGGCAGCGGCCAAGGTACTGGCCCCTGAGCGGGCCCCACAGCCCCTTGTGGCGGGTGTCACGGGAGGAGGAGACGGAAGGCTGCGGGGCCGCCCGCCCAGGACAGAGCTTCAGAGCCCAGAGGACGCACCTGTGGGGTGAGCCCCGCTGGGGGCTGCCACAGCCCTGACCCCACGGACACCCAGGGCGGCAGCCTGCACATGGGGAAGCCCTGCCCCACAGTCCCCCGCAGCGCAGCCCGCACCTCGGCCTTCTCCAGCCACCTCTCTGCCCCCCCACACACACCCGCCTGACTTGGCACCTCAGCCCCCAAGGGCCTGTGGACTGCCCCAGAGGGGCCGCGGGTCTCCTGACCAGCCCCTGGCTGGCCACGTCCACCCACGCGTGCACACATGTGCGCATCCCTGTGCATATGCTGTGTGTGCGTGTGTACACGCATGTGTGTGCTGTGGCTGTGTGTGTGCATGCATGCATGTGTGTGCGCACGTGTGGCTGTGCATGTGTGTGCATGTGAGTGCATGCATGTGTGTGCACGTGTGGCTGTGCATGTGCATGCATGTGTGTGCACATGTGGTGGTGCATGTGCGTGCATGCATGTGTGTGCGCACGTGTGGCTGTGCATGTGCGTATGTGTGAGTGCATGCGTGTGTGCACGTGTGGCTGTGCATGTGCATGTGTGTGCACGTGTGGCTGTGCGTGTGCATGCATGTGCGTGCATGAATGTGTGCACACATGTGGCTGTGCATGTACGTGTGTGTGCATGCATTTGTGTGCGCGTGTGTGCGTGCGTGTGTGCACATGGGCTGTGTGTATGCATGCCTGTGCATGCATGTGCGACGGTGCATGTGTGCGTGCGGCCGTATGCCCAGGAATCTCTCGGCTCTGTCTTCCACCCGCCGCCCCGAGCAGGCTCGTACCTGGACTCCAACTCTGAGGCTGGAGGGGCTCAGGCTCCCCTTAGTCCGTGCGCCTGACCTTACAGATGGGGAAGCCGCGTCCGGGAGGACGACGTGAGCAGCCTGGTTGGGGACACAGCGATGGTGACCCCAGGCCACACACCTGAGCTGTGGCTCCTGAGGGTGAGCTGGGCCGTGGTTTCCCCGTCTCCTACGGCCTGTCACCGTGGACAGCCGTGTCCCTCCCCTCCGCAGCCCCCTCTGCACACAAGGTGCCCGCCAGCGCTGGCGTCGCGCAGGGGTACATGCAAGAGCACCAGCCGCCGCAAGCTCCCCCTGGGTACCCAGGTGCCCCCGTGATACGTGAGAACCCACGCCTGGCCGCTACACGTTTACACACAGGGTTGTGTTGCTCAGTTCACCTCCATCTCCCCCACTGGACGGAAAGGGCCCTGAGAGCAAAGAAAGCCTCGGGGCTGCTCCCTGGTCCCGGCAGCTCCTCGCACACAGTAGGTCTTCAATGGGCACTGGCTGAATGAGCAGAGGCGCGCGTGTACAAGCACACACAGCCGTGCACGCGGTCACGGCCTGCTCCACCCCTGCAGGAAGGGACCATCCTAGGCGGGGAAAGCATTTCCCTGAGGGCTTTGCTGTTTGCACCTGCACCACCTGGGCTGAGCCGTGGGGGTGATCCGTAGGGCCGAGAGCCAGCGGTGACGTGACAGCTGGGCCCCCGATGGCAGGGGGGCACTGCCCTGGGACAACAGGGTGTGCGTGGGCCCCGGGGCAGGGGGTGGGCTTCCCCCGAGGCCCCCAAGCCTCTCAACGACGGAGGCCTGAACACAACTGCTCCTGGGTTGGAGCCCACGGCGGCTTGGAACAGCCAGGGCTTTCACCGCCTGCGTCCCAACCCGGGAAGCGGACGCGAGACAAAGCGTGGCGGCCGCCTCTCCCCCCAGCACCACACTCAGGCCTGGGCCACGCCGGGAGGCAGCGCTGCTTGGGCCCTGGCACTGCAGCCAGCCCGGCACCAGCTCCAGGCTGCTCCTTGGCCGCGGGACTCAGCTCGAGGCCTTCTCCAGCCCCAGGAGCCGCTCGCGGCACTGGCGGTGTTCCCCACCCTCCTCCTGGGGCCGCCACCCGAGACACCCGAGCCCGACTGCCTGAATCCCTAACTCCCTCTCCCGGGTGTGTGGGCTGCAAGCCCAAGATGGAGGTGCAGCGGGGCCGCCTCTCGGGGAGGCCCCCCTCCCGGCTCACGGCTGCCGTCTTTGGTCAAGTCCCCACAGATGGTTCCTCGGTGAGGAACACCAGGCCCTTGGGTCAAGGCCCCACTCTTAGCTTTAATCACGTCCCTAAAAGTCCTCTCCCTCCACGTAGTCACGTGAGGGGTCAGGGTTCCGACGTGCGAATTTTGAGGGGACACAGTTCATTCCCTAATGTATGTGCCATACACAGGGCCCGGCCCCTGCCACATGGTGCTCCGGGCTCCGGCCGGGACACAGTAGGTCCCGCCCTCCCTGACACCCCACTCCGATCACGGGGTTGGTGAGCAAGTAAATGTTGAATTTTGGAGAAAGGCTAGTGCCCCGGAGAAGGTCACAAGAGAGAAAAAGGAGAAAGAAAATCCCCAGGTGGGCAGGTGGGCACGCGGGGGGCACAGGGCGGCTGATGGGCCCCGGGCAGGCAGTGGGGTGGCAGGGGGGCGGGCATGCGGGTGGAAGCCTCCACTCACGTGGGTCCCCGGGTCTCCGCGCCCATGAGGTACCACCAACAGCCCCACATGTTTCACCATCAGCGAAATGCACCGAGGGCCATCAGGCAGGGCACGGTGGAGTCCTGCTGACGGAGTCCTGTCTGCATCCTGACGGCCGTGTGGCCCCTGGCACTTCTGCGGCTGCGGCTCCGCTGGGACCGGCGACTGCCCACTGCCACCAAGCAGGGCTCAGGCCCGGGCCCCTGTCGGGCAGGCTGGGAGCTCAGCTTGGAGGACAGACCTGCACCACAGCCGTGCTCTTGCGCCCACGAGCCCCATGACCCCGGTGCCCATGAGCCCCATGTCCCGGTGCCCGCGAGCTGCACGACCCGTGGCCCAGTAGCTCCACGACCCCACCGAACCCACCGAGCCCTTCTGCGTCTCAGTCTCCCAGTCTGTAAGGGGAACAGGAACAGTCCTCCCTGCACGGGCCGTTGCAAGGACCAAACACGGTGGCGAAAACAATTAGTAAACCGACGGTACAAAGTAATGACTCAAAAGCAGGATAGCTGCGTCATCCCTGTCGCGTGTTCACCATCATGCTGACCCGCAGGCCCCGGGGTATCCTGAGGCTCCAGGCAGCGCTCTGGAAGCACGGAGAACACCGGTGCAACCCTCTTCCCATCACTGTCACGACTGCTGTCGCCATCCTTGAGCTAGTCTCTGTCATCACCCCCTCCCTCCAACGCTCCCCGCCACCTGTCTGTCTGTCCTCTCTGCCTCTGTCCCCCCTTTGCAGTGACTCCTCCTCCTGGGTCTTGTCCCAAGTCTGGAGGGGACACTAGGGGTCGGAACACTTTGACAAGTGGCCCGTACGCCAGCTGGGGCCTGACGGCTGCCGGGTCCAGATGGGATCTAACAAGCAGCGCGATCACGTGGTGCACTGGGGGGCGCCGAGGCCACCGGGCCAGGGAGCAAGCAGGACGGGCGTCAGCCTGCCCCCGCAGACCCAGGCAGAGGGTGGGGACTCTGCAGCCTGGGGGCACAGAGGAACCTGGCAGGCTCTCAATTACACGACTGAGCGAACACCGCTGGCTGCGGCGGGGCAGTGACGGCCAACGGGAAGGGGGCGGGAGCTCCGGACTTGGCGGGGACACCACCGCTAGGTGTGCCGTGGGCGTGGCCAGGCCTCTCCTTCCCTGTGTGGCCTGCGTGGCTCCCCCGCGCCCACGCTGCAGGGGACTCAGCAGGGGACTGAGCAGCCCTGGGCCGGGTGGCCACAAAGCCCACCTGGAGAGAACGACAGGCCTTCCCACGCCAACAGCGACGCGCGCCCCGCCCGGCTCCCCGCAGCACCCCTCAGCTGGAATCTGAGCAGCCCGTTCCAGAATCAAGCGTGTCAAACTGGGAGGTCAGATTCCAGGAGCCTGCCTCGTTTAGTTTTTAATTGCATCCAGCTTCAAGTCATACCAATTGGTGTTCATAGTGGAGGTTTCCCTTCTGTTTCAGGGAAAAGGAGAAGATAGTCCGGGTCTCCAGGGCGGCTCGGAGGCTGGGGCGGCCACGGGTCCTCAGCCAGAGACGGAGATGTCATGGAATCAGAGGTTTCGGGGTCACCTGGCCATTAGGGCTCCAGCCCCCAGTACCTTCAGCCTGTATCCGTTTAATCCATTCCAGATACGTCGGGCATCCCTCTGCACCTGGGTCTCGGGGGGGGCCCCTCCCCAGTAAAATGCACTCGCAGAAACCAACTCTTGACACTCTGGACCGTCTAAGAGGCCGTAACCCCGGCCCGTCTCGCTATGGGAGGTCCTGGTTCGTGCATTTCAACGGGAGGGAGCTGACCCCCACCGCACGGGGCCAGGGCCAGGACAGCAGGTGGAAACAGGAGCAAGCAGGCCCAGGAGCCGCTGCTGCTGTAAAATGCCTTCGTGTCACCCGGAGAGTCGCTGGAGACGCCCTCCCTCCCGCCCCCGTGCTTCCCTCTGCGTCTAGGTGGGGGGCCGCGGGAGTCCTCGTGGGCGAGGGAACCGCGGGCACGGGAGCAGCCTTGTATGGTCTGCTGCTGGGGTGCTGAGCCACATCCCGTCGAAGCCCCAAACCCTCCTCCCAGAGCAGTCAGCGGGGTGGGGGGGGGAGAAGGCAGCTGTCCGGGTGGAGGCCTGCCGTGGCGGGCGCCGAGACGGAAGAAAACAGGCCACGTCCACACAACCGAGTGGAGAACCGAGCAGGCGAGCCTTGAGTGGGGCGGCCACTGGTGTGCGAGCTCAGGCAGGAACGGTCGGGGCACAGGGCGCTGCAGGGAGGCCCCCCGCAGAGGCCAGGGGACACGCAGGAGGCCACCCCGACGGCACGGACGGCGCAGGCGCTGTCCCTGGGGCAGCCGACGGCCCCCGCAGGGCGACACCCCGCGTCCTCCCGTCGGCCTCCGGGTCCCGGGCCGTGACGTTCACAGCGCGGGAGAAGTGGCCAGGGCACCAGGAAGGCCACCGGGAGGAGGGAGGGGCTCAGCACGTCGTCAGGGCCCCTCCTGGCTCAGGCTCCCCAAACTTGGGGTAGCTGTGTGGGCTCAGGGCCCTGCTGGGAGCGCTGCTCCTGGGGGCTCCCTCCCGTCCCGGTGTGACGTGCCTTCCTCCCCTCCCCGCTCTGGGGCCTGCCTCCCCGTAATTCAGCTCTGCTCCCGCAGAGTCCGCACCCCCAGCTGGGAGCGGCGCCCGAGGAGCACGTGGGCCTGCTCGGCGTCCCTTCTGCTGGAAATCCCCCCAACAGGCCACCACGCGGCAGCCACTCGGGCCTACAGCTCACGGTCCTCTGTCCTCCCGACCTCCTGTTCCGACGGCCAGGCATCGGGGGGCGGCCAGTGTTCCCCCAACGTCCTTGGCCGAGCGGAAACCTCTCCGGACAAGGCCGCTGTTCTCTGGTCTCGTCCTGTGCCCCTGGCACGTGCTGGTGCCCCAGGGAAGGACGAAATCCCCCGTGGGACTTGTTCCCCGTGGCCCCGGGAGCCATCCCTGCCCCCTGGCCGCGTGGGTCACTGGCGCCATCAGTCCTCGAACATCTCCACGCCCAGGGGAGACCCCGGTCACCACCGTGAGGTAACCCCCCCCCACATCTGTCCCATAGAATCTCAGAGGATCCATTTAACTCACTTTCCCACCGACCTTTCAGCGTTGTCACTGGGCTAGCTCGTCTCTACCTCCAGGGTCTCCGGACCGAGAAGATGAAGCAGCAAGTGTGACGACATCACGGAGGGAAGAGCCCTTCCCTGGAAGGCTGCGGGACACCGCACTCGGAACCGCCGGCATCCGCCAATACTCAAGGCCCGCTGTGTATAGACGCGGAAGCTGAGGCCCCAAGCGGCCACGCGGCTCAGTGGAGCCCCTGGCAGGTGGGACCCTCCTGGGGATGCACGGCCACCAGCCTCCCTGCAGGCCTCCCTGCCTCTGCCCTGCCCTCCGCACCTCGGGCACATCCCGCACCGCCGTGCAGTCCCAGCCCCGGAGCGCCCTGCAGGGCACAGTGTCGCTGGGACCCACTCCATCCACGCGCGTTCAGGGCCCCAGGAGGCCAGTGAGCTGCGTGCACACGGGCTGCCCCCTGGCGCTGGGGCACCGGGAGCAGGGTCTCTGGGAGGATCTGCCCGCGCCGGCGGCCCCCGCAGTCACCCTGGCTGCACCCAGCCCCCCGCTGCGGAGGACCTGCAGCTCCGCGGGAGCGGTGGCCCCGGCACTGTGGGCAAGCGGGTTCCCAGCTGGATCCACGCGCAGCATGGAGCCCCAAAGCCCAGCCCAGCTTGGGCACGTCCTCCCACCTGCGTTGGTCCCCGAGTCCCGCCGGCAGCCGCTCCCGGGCCCCGCGGAGTCCAGGCACAGGAGCGCCGGTGGCCTGCGGGGCGCCTGTGGGGTGCGTGCGGGGCGGCTGCGGGGCGGCAGGGAGGGAAACAGCGTCGGCGGCCGGCGGCCCCCTGGGTGGTGACCCGACAAGCCCACGTCCCAGCCCGCGGGGGTTCACCAGGCCTGGGCCGGGTCTCGCCAGCGTGCCCCCCACATGGAGGGGAACAAACAGAGCAGGTGCAGCAGGGGACTGGGTTCAAACCCTGCACCTTGGCCTCCTGACCCCGCAACGAGGTGTCCCTGGAGGCTGTGAGCCCAGGGCAGACGTCACAGTCTGTCAGGCCGTGGAAAGCATACAGCCGCCCCACAGGGGTCCGGTCCCGGGTGGGAGTGGGCCCTGGGCCACACGGTGCCAGCGGTGCGGCCAGCTGCAGATGCTGCGCCCCGGCTGCTCCCGCCACCAGCATGGGCTGCACGCCCAGGAGCCTCGTGGCCGCCTTCCCGACCCATGACCCAGGGGGACACAGCTCCGCGCCCTCCCACCAGGGATCCTCCCTCGGTGAGGCCACGGACGGCTCCCTCCAGCCCACGGCACACCTGCCCGGCGGGGTCTGCGGGCAGCCACACGAGGGACCAGGCGAGGACGCGGGCTGCCGGGGGCAGGGCCCTCCACCCTCCAGGCCAGCGGGGTTAGGGACCGGCGGGTCCTCCCAGCAGGGACACGACACCCCTCCCTGCGGGCAGCCCTGCCTCAGCCTCCTCACCTGACCAGCCGCCTCCAGGCACACTGTGGACTGCACCACCTCGCTCTGGGTGCACCCCGCTGTCCCCTCCCCCTGCAGACTGTGTCTCTGCCCCTCTCTCCTCTCCCCCTGCAGGCTGTGTCTCTGCCCCTCTCTCCTCTCCCCCTGCAGGCTGTGTCTCTGCCCCTCTCTCCTCTCCCCCTGCAGGCTGTCTCTGCCCTGCTCCCCCTCCTCCTGCAGGCTGTGTCTCCACCCCCCTCCAATCTCCCCCTGGATGCTGGGTCTCCCCCCTGCTGTCCCCTCCCCCTGCAGGCTGGGTCTCCACCCCCCCTTTCCCCTCTCCCTGCAGGCTGGGTCTCCACCCCCTTCTCCCCTCCCCTTGCAGGCTGTCTCTGCCTTGCTCCCCCTCCCCCTGCAGGCTGTGTCTCCACCCCCCTCTCCCCTCTCCCTGCAGGCTGTGTCTTCACCCCCTTCTCCCCTCCCCCTGCAGGCTGTCTCTGCCCTGCTCCCCCTCCCCCTGCAGGCTGTGTCTCCACCCTCCTTTCCCCTCCCCCTGCAGGCTCTGTTTCCACCCCCCCTTTCCCCTCTCCCTGCAGGCTGTATCTCCACCCCCCTCTCCCCTCCCCCTGCAGGCTGTCTCTGCCAGGCCCTGCCCTCAGCCTGCAGGCCTTCTCAGGTTTATTATCCCCTGAGATGTTGAATTCATGACTTCCTGGCTCTTCTTTGATTCCCAAATGAGCAATGATGATGGCACCTTCCTCCACAGGCTAATATTGCTGTTTATGCAGCAAATACAACATTCATTGTCTCTACATCTTACTCCTCCAAAAATGTTTTCTAAATATTTACTGTGTGCCTGCTATGATTTTATTTTACTTTTTTAAAGACTGTATTTATCTGAGGGAGAAAGCAAGACAACAGGAGGGGCGGGGGGCAGAGGGAGAGGCAGGCCCCCTGAGCGGGGAGCCCAGCCGGGGGCTCCATCCCAGGACCCGGGGATCACGACCTGAGCTGAAGGCAGCCGCTTAACCAACGGAGCCACCCAGGGCCCTGTGCTTGTTGCTATTTTAATCGCGCACATACCCCTGGGCGCCCAGCGGCCCCTGGCACCTTGTTCACCCCCATGCCCTCACCGCTCATCAGACCCCATCATACGGGGTAGAATACACTTCTCGGCCATCCGCTCCCTGGCATCCGGGACGTCCATACGTTCGGTAGCGGGCGTCTTTCCCCCCTCGGCAGGGTTCGGGGCCGCCAGTCCTCCTCTCACACCCAACTTGGGGAAACCGCACTCTGGAACCTCTGCAGCGAGAGCTCAGGGCGTTAGCAGAGTAGAACCCTCTCGCAGAATGACGTTTTCATCGGAGCACACTCCCCAAAAAGGCACCAGGGCACTTGGGGAATGACTGGACCTTGGCAATGGCATGGAAGTGCCCTTGCGGCCCGAGAGTCAGGCCCAACCTTGATTGCGCTGCTCATTGGAGTCTCTGTAGCCCCAAAAAGCACAGGCGTCACGTGCTCGGGCACTAGAACGTGTCCTACACAGTCGAGGAAAAACCAGAGGCCCGGAGGTCCCACCCCCCTGGCCTGTGCTGACCCGTCCTGTGTGTAGGTTCCTCACTTCCCAGATGAGGGAGGAAGGAGCCTGTGGCTTCCAGGCCTCTCCTCCCCATCATTCCAGACCTTTAATATTGCATTCCGTCTGTCTGATGTTGCAAAGAATTGTTTACTGGATCATCTTTAATTGCTCCGTCTCCTTTTTTTAAAAAAAAAACAACTCAGTGGATGTTACGAGTGCTCATCGGGGTCGCCATTAGGCATGACATAAGCGCACCAAGTTCCCACAACTCAAGCTCGTATTGAAGCCCTTGGCACGTCAGCTACCCTTTACAGCCTTAACGCCAATCGAAACTCAATTTTTTATTAGGCTTTGTGGAATATCAACCAGAGATTCCAGGATTCTCATGGTTGTAGATGTCCTGAAGAGGTTGGGAAACCCCCCTGGTGGAGGCCCACCCAGTAGGCTGCACCCCTTACCCGGGAGACTTGGCTGTGCAGGTGGGGGGGAGGGATGGAGAGAGGGCAGAGGTGGGGTAAGGCCCGGAGGCCAGGAGCCTGACTCCCTTGCTCTGTCCCCCAGGGGGAGGGGCTGTGACAGACGCAGCTAAGGAGCCTTGGCTTGTGCAATTGTCACTCTGGCTTTCCTGTGAGCCCCAGGGGAGGCCCTGACCGGTGACTAAAAGGCCCTGGTTCCCCCAAAGTTCCGTGGGGCGCAGGCACTGCCTTCCTTGCCCCCTTCTCCTTTCCCTCCCCAGGCCTCTGCGTCCTAGAAGGCAGCTCTGCAGACGCGGGGAGCCCGGGGCCCCAGGCTGGCAGCGTGGATGGTGTCAAGGCATAGACTTCCTTGACCTGCTAAGACCTGGTCGCTCAGTGCGCGCTTGGAGGCCTTGCCCTTGAGGAGCCGAAGCTCCTCAGCCAAGTTCCCAGGCACTGTTGGGTCGGCCCCTTAGACGCAGGGCGTGGGTGCCATGACCCGGTGCACTCGCCTCACTGCTGCTTGCACATCCGGGAAGCCGGAGGCCCAGAAACCAAAGCGATTCCCCCAAGGTCACGGGGCCCGCTGCACATGGTGCCAGAGTCTGGGTCTGCAGACCACGGGGAAGAGCGCTGGGCCGTGACCAGGGCGCCAAGGGTTCCACGCACCCCGACAGCCCATCACAGCCGCCCCCTACCTCCATCCTGGCTTCACGCACCCCGACGGCCCCACATAGCCACCCCAGGCCCCAGCCGGGCTCCACGCACCCCGATGTCCCCTCATAACCACCACCTGCCCCCCATCCTGGCTCCACGCACCCCGACAGCCCCTCACAGCTGCCCCCAGGCCCCAGCTGGGCTCCACGACCTGAGGTCCCTCACAGACCCCCTGCCCCCCAGCCGAGCTCCATGCACCCCAACAGCCCATCACAGCCTCCCCCTACCTCCATCCTGGCTCCACGCACCTCGACGGCCCCTCACAGCCACCACCTGCCCCCCAGCCAGGCTCCAGGCACCCCGACGGCCCCTCACAGCCACCCCCAGGTCCCAGCCACCCGGCATGGGGTGGTCAAGTTCATTCCGCCCAGCCCGACCTGGTCACCGGAGCCGTCCCTGCTCCCCACTCTCCTCAGGGAGCACATGGGTCCCCCACCAAGCCAGCACTGAGAGGAGATAATGACCCCAGTGAACCCCATTCCACAATACTGGGACGACTGCATGAGTCCAGCGGAGTCCGGGCCTTGGAGCCCAGGGCCCCAGGTGATCCCCAGCTCGGGCCAGGAGGCAGGGCCCGACAGGCCCCAGAGCGAGCATCTCAGCCTGGCCGTCAGAAGGGCTGGGACGTGGCCAGAGGGGCCGTGCGGGCCCCCCAAAGGGACGAAGGGCCTGCAGGGGAGAACTGGTCGCCTGCAGAAGTTCCTCCTAGCCGCACACGGCTCCCTGGGGGCTACGGGTAGAGAAGGTTCTGGAACCGGGCCCCACAGGCCCCACACACCTCCCTTCGGAACACGGGGAATTGCTGAAGACCGTAGGCGAGGAGGCGACCACGTCCGCGCTTCCTTTCAGCCACAGTCCTTTGGCAACAGGAGGGTGAATTGTTGAGACACCGGGGCCTGGGCCGAGGGCATCAAAGGAAAATGGACCCGGACCTCTGGCTTCCGGCCCCAGGTCCACAGCCTCTGGCCCAGGTTCGGTGACCCCTGCCGACCGAACATGGGGACCCCTCAGGTGGAGCCCCCACAGTGCCGGTGAGCACTTCCTTTTTTTTTTTTTTTTTTTTTTTCGGTAAGCACTTCCTCTGCCCGTCGACAGGTGGGCACTGGACGGGAGCCCGGCGTCACCTGTGCAGACTCCCACCCCCTCCAGCCCCCAGTGGGTGCTCACTGGCCCGCACAGCAGGGCTCCTGGGTTCGCACACAGGACACCGGCAGGTGTGGGGCCCGGAGCCCTCAGGACAGAGGAGGATGCCCCACGGGAACCTTTCCGACCGGACAAAGCTCAGGCCTCCGCTCATAGCTTAACAACCCCCATTGCCTTGCAAAAGAATTCTTTACAAAAGTAGAAGTTTCTAGAGCTGAAGATTCACACGGGTGTCCCAGCTGCCAAAGGTAGACATGCCCCACAAAAACTAAGGGGGAGACGGGGGGTACATGCCATAAAGAGTATGACTCCACGTCTGAGAGGTGACTTCCCTGTCGTTCTGTGGGTGTCCGTGGAGAGAGGTCAGGAAGGCCACAGACACCCGCCAACACCACTCGCCGTGATAGGATTCGGGGAATTTCATTTCCGTATTTGTACCTTTTGTCATTGTATTATAGAATCACTTGGGCAAAGGGCCACTTTATGCAGAAAATGGCCCCATGTCCTTCCTAAACGGAGCTTGTTACAGGTCGGCCTGACTTCTGGCACCCAGAGGGGCTCCCAGGCCTGGGCCCGAGGACGGATCCCACCTCGGTCGGAGAGGCCCAGGGAGACGGGGCTTTCCTGCCGCTTCGCCGCATGCTCGGCCTCCTTTCCCGCACGCAGAGCGCAGCCCTCCACGTCTGCCAGTGGCACCCTCACGGTGTCCCCCCGGGTGTTTGGTTCTCCCCGCAGCCCGCCGAGCCAGCCAGCACCGGGCAGGGAGGCCGTGCATGCCCGGGCCGCCCCCCGCCCTCCGTCCCGCATGCAGAGGGGCTCCGGCGGCCACGGTGCTCCTGGGGGGCGGCGCCCGGGGAAAGCCTACTAGCCCCAGGCCCGGGCCCCCCGGAACGGTGCTTCCTGGAGGGGCGTCCAGCACAGCGGGCGAGCCTGGTGGCAGCATCCTGAAGGACGGGTTCGGGCGGGGAGGGGATTCTAAAGGGTGATGGCAAAGGGGCTGGAGGTTACCGCGTTTGTCCTCCCGCATTTCCAATACCGGCCGGCGCGGTGCCTGGACTGTGCCCCGTCAACATGAGTCCTTTCCGTCTGGCTCTGGACGATGCAAGTTCTGCTTAAAATGCAAATGGGCTTCCCAGGAGGGAAAGCAGGTTAACGATAACCTCAAATATCATCACACTTTATCCCATATCTCATTTCATTCCTGGAACGGCCCCAGGATGCAGCAGAATGATCTTCTGAGCCTCTTCCAGACGGAGCAACCGGGACCGTCGCGTGGGGCTTGGCAGTTCTGAGGGGCCACCCCAGGCGGGGGCCGTGCAGGCCACTGGGTAGGTCTCCGCGAGAAGCCCCACACACCTCCCCGGTGGCAATCTGCGATCGGACGGGGTGCACACGGCGCGGACCCGGACTGTGGACCTGCCGGAGCTCTGTGAGGGGCTGAAGCACCCCTGGAGCGCGGGCAGCTGGGCTGCGGCCTCCTGAGGTGGGCAGAGGGGCAGGGAAGGCATCGGGTGCAGGCATGGTCCAACTACCCCCCTCACCCCCCCAAGTACCCCCGGGAGAGGTGGCATCCCCCAGGCCGGGCGGGCATGTGAGCGCGTGGGAACCACACTGCCGGGCAGCTCGGGGAAGGTCCTCACAAAGCCAAGAAGTCTCGGAAGAGTGCTGCACCCCGGAGGGAAGTGGCCCTAGAGGAGGCTTCAAGGTGGGAATTGCAAGGGAAAATAGAAGTAGGGCCCCAGGCCTTCGTCGAGTCCCTTTACACAGAGCTCCCCGTAGAAGATGCAGTCTCTGCCCCGGAAGCACCCGGAGGTCATGAGCGCGCTCACCCTTATGTCACGAGCTGGGTGGGGGGACCGAGCTAAAGGGGCCAGGGCATGAAAGACACAAAAATTCTAGACAAAAACATCGTGGTTGTGGGCGTTTGCACATCGCAATGCTCAGAGACAAATAGACCAGGAGCCAATCTGGGTTTTAAGGGGACGTTTCCAGAGCAGCCTGAAGCCCAGTCTGTAGCAACTTGAGCTGCAAAGGCCGCAGAGCAGTTCCCCCCGCCATGGCCCGCACCCCCTCATTGAGACGTTGAAATTGGGCATCCCTAGGAAGGACCAGCTACCTCATGCCCAGCTCCAAGGGGAAGGAGGGTGATGGCGAGCGAGGACGCCCATGACTCCAAGGGGCAGGAGGGCGATGGAGAGCGAGGACCCCCGTGAAGCAGACCCGAGGGCACGCCGCCCAAGGAGCCGCTCCCACGAGCCACAGAGCAGGGGCCGCGCATCCAGCCAAGGAAGCTACTGGGTCCACCATCCGGGGGGCAAGGCCTGCCGTCCCCGCCCTCAGAATCTAACCCCCCCTCGTGCACCAGTCAGCTCTGAAATCGCCCCCTCCCCCGGCTGGAGGGCTGGTTTTCTTGTCGTTGTGGTTGTTGCATCCTCCTCCACAGGGATGCGTTGGGCAGCCTAGGAAGGGGCAGCCCCACACCCAGTGCATGGGTCGCCAGGCTCTAAGCAGCCATGTCTGGGACTGACGGGGGCGGGTGGGGGGGGAGGCCTGGCCCCTGGGCTGGAGGCAGCGACTGGGCCCGACGAGCGCGTGGGAGTGACGTGGATGCAGCGTGAGCCCCGTGAGGCCCGGCGTGTCCGCGGGCGGGGAAGCAGCAGACACTCGCACCCGCCTTCCCAGGGCCTTCTGCCCCTCAGCAGCACTGAGTCCCGATTCTCCTGGGGGCAGCGGGGCGCCAGCCAAACACCTGCCTGCCCCTTGGGGACCTGTGGTGACGGAAGCCTGAGCGGGGACCTGCAAACACCGGGTAGGAGCTTCCGGGCCCCCCACCATGTTTCGCGTCTCCAGCTCCGCACTGCGGTTACACGGTGGGGGGAGCACTCAGCTCCGTTTAGGCTACTGGGTTGTTTTGTTTTGTTTCTTTTTTTTTTTTTTTAGATTTTATTTATTTACATGGGGGACACAGAGAGAGAGAGAGAGAGAGAGAGAGGCAGAGGGAGAAGCAGGCTCCATGCAGGGAGCCTGACGCGGGACTCAATCCCAGGACCCCGGGGTCACGCCCTGGGCTGAAGGCGGGCGCTCAACCCTGAGCCACCCAGGGACCCCGCTACTGGTTTTCTATATCCTCTTCTTTTCCTAGAGGGTGAACATGGTCCTTAGGCTCACCACTTATTCTGAGCCTCAGTTTCAGCATCTGTAAAATGAGGATAAAAATACCCACATTCCAGATATTTCTGTGAGAATGAAATCATGTATTTTGCAAGCCCAACCCCAAGGCTGTCACATGATAACGGCCGAGCCGATAGAACCGTTGCTGCTCTTACTATTCTATTGCTGTGCAGCCACTGGCCACCGGGTTGACCCAGGATCCAAACACGGTGCCCTGACGGCCTGATTCTCAGCGCGGTGACACCGGCTACCCTGAGACTCAACCGCCCGGCTCTGAGGGCGGGAACGTTTTGGTGGAGATTGAGCGTCAGGACGGTTCACCGCAAATAGCCAACGCGCTGGGAGCTGGGCGGGCAAACTGATTCCATGCAGAGCCGCCCCTGCTGCTGCTGCTCCGCGTGGCCGGCATCGCACGCAGCAGCCCGGCCAGTGCACTGGGGATGCTCAGGGCTCGGGCCAGTAAAATCGCATTCACAGGAGCAGGCAGCGGGCTGCATCGGGCCAGCGGGCTGCGAGGGGCCAGGCCCCGGAGTAAGCACTGCGCTGCAGGAAGAGACCCCGAGCGGACGGGGGGAGGCCCTGGCTCCAGCCGTGACCCGCGACACGCTTCAACGCACCTCCTTCCCTGGGTGAGGGGCCTTGGTCAGCAGCTCCCCAGCGTGGCCCCACAGGGCTGGCTGTCTCCCCATCACGGGCTCGTGCAAGTGTTTTAAGAAGATGACATCAGGGACACCTGGGGGGCTCAGCAGTTGAGCACCTGCCATTGACCCAGGGCGTGACCCCGGGGTCCCGGGATCGAGTCCCACATCGGGTTCCCTGCATGGAGCCTGCTTCTCTCTCTGCCTGTGTCTCTGCCTCTCTCTGTGTCTCTCATGAATAAATAAAATCTTAAAGAAAAAAAGATGATGACATCACAGGGTGGTTGTAATCGGGGAGGACTCCTGGGAGAGGCGAGCCTGAAGCTGGAGGACTAACAGGGGCAGAGATTGTGGGTTGAAGGAAGAGGACACATCTGGTGTCCCAGGAGCAGGACGGGTGCGGGCTGCCCTGAGCCCCCGGGGGGCGTCATCCGTCCCAGCGGAGCAGGGACCTGCCACAGGGAGCTGTTAACCTTGGTGATGAAAGGCACCACTTCACGAGCACCAGAAATTGACTAAAGTCATTAATTCTGCTCATGAAAGAAAATGAATGCTCGGGATGAGTGAGCCAGCGGCAGTGAGGGAAAGCTTGCTCTGCTCGGGTGGGGAAAGCCAGCGGCCACCTCCTGAGGGGAGGGGCATCTTCCCCTTGTTACCCTGCAGCAGAAGGAAGCTTTAACTGTCTTCCTTTTTGTGAGGGGGGAACTTTGTCCTCCAGGCCAGAAATCTCACGTTTCTCTAGAGGAGGAGAGAAAGGATAATCCAACTGCTCCCCTTCACCTGCCCCTCGAGCCGCTCGCGTCCCCTCCTGGACCATTAGGAGCCGCTCGTGACGGTGCCTTGGCCCCACCTGTGGGGTCAGGAGCTGCGCCCTGGCTCCTGCCTCAGTAGTGGGTCAGCACTGCTCATCAGGCCCTAACCTGCCCGGGACCAGCTGGGAGGGGAGGGGGGGCGGAGGGATGCGGCACCTGCTCCTAAGCAGCGTCCTTGATGAGCCTGATGGAGGGAAGCACTTTGAAAGCTTCGCCTGCTTAATCTCATTTAAGTTTTAGGACAATCCTTGGAGATAAGGATGAAGAGGCTGAGCCTCAGGGAAGGTAAGCTGGAGTGCGGTGGCCCCAGGCGACCCCACGCGGCCCTCGGCGCCCCCAAGCCTCCCGCGTCCAGGCGCCCCCCGCAGCAAGGCTGCAGCCTGGGGTCCCCAACAAGGACCTCCTGCACCAGCGCAGCCCCACCCTCCGAGGAGCCAGCACGCCCAGGGGGCCTGGGCACCTGCCACCTGCGGCCAAGCACAGCCCGCCACCGGCCTGCTGCCGCCTGAAGCCTTTCATCAGGAAAGCGAGCTCTGTGCCCTCCACAGCCCGCTACGGAGGCGCGGCTTCCCGACAAGGCCCCCGTGTCCCCGTCACCCGGCGCGCTGAGCCATGTCCCCAGGTCGGGACAGTCTGTGTCTGTGTCTCTCTGCCTGTGTCTCTGCCTCTCTCTGTGTCTCTCATGAATAAATAAAATCTTAAAGAAAAAAAGATGATGACATCACAGGGCCGGCCACAGATGCCGGCCACGCGGAGCAGCAGCAGCAGGGGCGGCTCTGCATGGAATCAGTTTGCCCGCCCAGCTCCCAGCGCGGCCCACTCGCAGACGTGGGTATATGCGGTGTGTCGTTGCCGTCCCGCGGTCGGGCCATCCGGGCCGCGAGCTCAGAAACAGCCTCGCAGGACACGCCCGGCGGGAGCTGCTGGGGTCCACCGCAGACCCACGGGCAGCTGGGGCCAGCGGGCTCGCTGCGACGTTAGGCGCTTCCCTTGCTGTCTCGGGACATTCCTGTCTCCCAACAGATCGCCACAGTGTCCAAACCCGCGGGAGGAGCCCTGGCCACCGGGCGAGCTCCCGGAGCTTCAGAAACGAGATGACAGTTCCCTGCCGCCAAGTCGTTCTCACCGCACGAAGCCTCCAACGTGACCGTCGCTGGAGCGGACGGGCCCGAGGAGCTTCCCACTGGCCCCTGCAGGGAGGATGAGCGGCGTTTCTGTGAGAGAGAGCGAGCTGCTGCTGCGGGCGGCACCCGACACGTGCCCCGGAATCTTCTGGAAAAGGTCTGAAAGCATTGTTCCGCTGCTTGACCCATTGCAGAGTCGCTCCCCACCTTGCTGATGCCCTTGCACGTGCTCAGCCCCGAAAACCACCACCATCTGCGGGTCTGGAGCGGACTCGCCCAGGAGGCCCTAGGATCACGCCGACCGCCGCCTTCGCTCTGCGGACTCCGAGCCCGAGCACCGTCCAAGGGGCCGCTGTGCTCGTAGAACAGGTCCCCTGCAGGCCTAGGCCTGTTAGCAAGGGGGAGACCTGCACCTCCAAATGGCTGGAGTCTACTTTTACGAATCCGGAGTAATCTGGGGGGTTTGAGTGCCTACTCACTTCACATGGCGACCCTGGCTGGGGGGTGACCCCGGGGTGTGTTGTCATCGGGCACGGCGAGGCCCACACTCCAGCAGCCACTGCCACCGAGGGGACATTCGGTAACGTCTCGCCCCCGAGCCGGAGGCGTGTGCCCCAGCCCAGCGGGCCACCCGGGGAGTACCAGGGTCTGTCGGGAGCCAGAAGGGGCAGGAGGAAAACAAGAACAAAGCCTTTATTGTGGTTGTTGGGAGACGTCGGGCAAGCAGGGTGTGCAGCTGAACAGGCCGAGGTTGCAGCGGCAGCCTCTCGTGGTCCCGTACCCGGCGCTGCGCTGACGTGGGGCAGGGTCCTCGCACTGCGGGACCTTGTGATAAACAGCAGGCGGGGAGGGCTGAGGGCTCCGGGTTTGCTGGCTGGAATTCAAGGACACCACGCAGGGAGTCGCTCGCCATCTGTAGGAACCGGTTGTCACTCAGGGTCGTCCCTCCGGGTCACAGGCTCCAGGACCTCAGAGACTGTAAAGTACAGAGAAGAAACATGACCAGGACGACCCGCGCGATGGCTTGCCGCCGGGTCACACGCGCGTTCGCATGGAGTGTTTTGTGAGTAGCAGCCTGTGCCCGTGGGCTCTCGGGGCTCACTGCTGACGATGCTGCATTGGGTCAACAGGAAACCTGACGCTGTTCCTGCACGGACCTCACAAGGTGGCCCCGCATCTTTCCATCCCCGGTTCCCATGTTGCAGGCAGAGGGACAAGCACGCAGCTCTGCGGGGGAGGCAGCCCTGCCCTCGGGGAGCTCTCGGTTCTGCAGAGAAAACTGCCTCCATAGCACCCGAGGCTGCTGGTAAGAAGCACCTTTTCAACAAACCCATAGCACGTAGCGCATTTGGGAAAAAAGAGGGAGAAACGCGGCTTTGGGTCCAACGGACCAGGAAAAAAAAATTAAGAAAAAAGAAAAAAAAAAAAGGATTCTTTGGGGCCTTTATTCTCTTTGCTCCAGAGAGTTGGAGGCGGGGGACAGGGGGTCCCTCAGCGTCTGAATCCCAGGAACCGGCTGAGCAGGAGCAGGTCTGCAGCCACACCCCAAAGCACCGTGTTTGACCCCAGAGCTGGCCCTTCACCTCACAAAGCACAACGTGCTTATTAAATCTGTCTTATTTCACCAAATAACGCTCAGCTTTGTGTTTGTGTGCGTTTCGGTTTTATTTTGTATTTTTATTATTTTTTTTCTATTTTTTTATTATTATTTTTATTTATTGGAGTCCAGTTTGCCAACATATAGCATAACACCCAGTGCTCATCCTGTGAAGTGCCCCCCTCAGTGCCCGTCACCCCCACCCCCCGCCCACCTCCCCTTCCCCCACCCCTAGTTCGTTTCCCAGAGTCAGGAGTCTCTCATGATCTCTCACCCTCTCTGATATTTCCCACTCATTTTTCCTCCTTTCCCCTTTATTCCCTTTCACTATTTTTTATATTCCCCAAATGAATGAAACCATATAATGTTTGTCGTTTCATTTTTAAATGCTGTCTGTGACCTACACACCGAGTTTAGAACAAGTAATGGATTTTGACCTGAGACTTGAAAAATCTTTTCTAAAGGGAACACAACGCCCTCCAGAAGTCTCAACCAGAAGCCAGGATCCCACTGACAGTTCTTTTTTTTTTTTTTTTTTTTTATTTTATTTATGATAGTCACACACACACACAGAAAGAGAGAGGCAGAGACACAGGCAGAGGGAGAAGCAGGCTCCATGCACCGGGAGCCCGATGTGGGATTCGATCCCGGGTCTCCAGGATCGCGCCCTGGGCCAAAGGCAGGCGCCAAACCGCTGCGCCACCCAGGGATCCCGACAGTTCTTTAAATTAAGTATGTTTACTGTTTTAATCAAGAATTCAGACAATATGGGGAGCCCCTGCTCCCCCCGGCTCATCCCGGCAGCTGGCGGCCCACACCCGGTGCGTGTGCACACTCACACTCACACTCACACTCACGCAGCAAGCGTGTAGGTCCTCCCTGACAACTTCAACACATGTACCTCCTGTCGACTCCGCACCCTTTCTCCTTTGTCCCTATTTTGCAATCTCCAGGGATCCCAGATTTGTAAGGGCCACAGAAGCCGGTCTCAAGCCCACCCCTACTCCGCCCCCACCCCTTCATCTCCCAGAGGCCAGTGCGTTTGTTCCGACCTGCAGGCCATATCCATGCTTATTTGTCCTCCTGGGGCCAAGAAGATGGAACGGAGTCACGGGGGTTCTCCGCTGACGGCGTCGAGTAGGCCTCACGACCTGTTGTCGGGCCTCTTCCCAATTCCAGGGCAGGCGCAGCCTGGCCAGAGGGGCCCCCCGCAGACGGGCTTCGAGCCTCCGGCCGAGTGGCCAACGGAGAGCAGAGGGCTCAGGCCGCTAGGGACCCCACCTGCCTGCCGGCCGCCACCCCCTAGCTACACTCATGCCTGGTGCCCCTCCCCCCCCGCCCTGCTGGCCTCCCCCCAAGCCTCGCCTTCCTCCTCTGCCCCAGCTCCGCCTGCAAACTCCGCCCCTGACCTGAGGCCTCGGCCCCTCCCTCTGGCTTGGGTCAGGTCTGGGGTGCTTAGGAGAGCTCTGCACACAGGGCAGCTGCTCCTCAGTCGGCGCCGACGTCAGTGCAGGCCAAGTGCATCACCAGCCTTCGTGAAGGGGGTGCAGGGGGGGCTCGTCTTCCCGAAGATGCAGTTGGAGCGTCTTCATCAGGAGATGGGAGGATGGAAGAGGCCTCCCGAGTCACAACAAGAGCAGTCCCTGAGGAGGGCGGCCGTGCGCACGGGCACCCACAGGCCGCCCCGGAGCTCGCTCCCCAGCAGAAGCCCAGCTCCCAGGACGGAGCCCCCGACGGGGCCTGAGCGGCAGGGAGTGCTCCTGGACCAAGATGTCTACACAGCACAATTAGGAAAGGGCTCGGAATGAAATTAAACGGCAGCCCGGTTACACTTTAATCACCGCAGGCAGATCAGGACGCTGCTGTGGTCACAACAAAGGAACCTCTATCCATTGTCCTGTGGGGATTCGCATTGGGGACGCAGTGATGCTCCTGCCAGGCGCGCAGCGTCTCCGGAAAGTCACTGTGTCCTCCTCGGCGTCCGGGCGGGAGCTGAGGCGCAGAGCCCTGTGCAGGTGGCTCCTGTCCGGCCGGGCTGGAGGACAGAGGGGGGCTGGAGGACAGAGGGGAGCGCAGAGCCGGCCCAGCAGGGGGGCGGGGGCGGGGGGAGCAGCCGGAGCCGGTGGCCCTGAGCTCGGGCAGGGCCAGCAACACCGCAAAGCAGAAGAGGAACAGCAAGCCCCCACATGAGGCCCAGCGCCCGCAGGGAAGGCGAAGGCCCTGACCGGCTCTCAGGGCTGGGGCAAGGGGACGCTTCCAAGGTTCTCCCATTGTCCTCGCTGTGCCCACTGGTGACTCGTGGCTGAGCGCACTGTCATTGCACGGACACTCATGCCCGCCCACAGCCGCCTGGCCTTGGACCAGAGAGGGTGCAGGTGGGGAAGGCGCTGCCCAAGGTGGCCGCTGCCAGCATTCAGGGGGCTCCCGGAGGGCCGGGCGCGGGTCACTGAGCCCCTGGGGCGCCGCGGGGTCCCGCCTGCAGCAGGTGCCCGGTAACCGTGGAGGCAGGTGTCCCCTCCTACGGCGCCACCAACAGACGGGGGCGGGGACAGGGGGACAGATGGGGGGGCTGAGGTGGGCCAGGGGATGGCATGTAGGGCAGGGTGGCATGGGGGGGGCCATGGCAGTGGGGGGGACGGCGTGGGGGGCAGAGGCGGGGTGGCAGGTGGGGTGGACGGGGATGAGACGGCGGGGGGTCAGCACGGGCACCAACCACTGAGCAGCCTAAACTCCACTTACTGGGTATCCACAGCTCCCAGCGGTGCCAGGCCCGTCCCCCGCCCACCCCAGCCCCCTGCAACGCCCCTCGACCCCCCGCCCGCCCGTGAGAGCCCCCCTCCCCCTCTCTTCTCCCCCTCTCCCCTCCCCCGGTCCGCGGACTCTAAGCCGATGCCCCCACCAGGAGGTCAGTGTTCATGGGGCAGGAGCTCGGACCCGGCCGCAGGCCACGGCACACACCCCCACCGTGTGGACCCGGCTCTTGAGTGGCCAGGTCAGGTCCTTCTGCAGCAGCGCGCCCGGTGGAGTCGGGGGTGACCCCAAAATATGCCCCCACCCCCCGGCCCCCAGGCCCAAGGGAAGGGCCCTCCCTGCCGCAGCTTTCTGCCCAGGTTGGGGGCACCGCGAATGAATGGGCGGGCACAGCAGTCAACCCCCCCCACACACAGTCCACATACCTACCGGGCACTTTACCTGATTACATCATTGCTCCTCTTTTAGGGTTTAAGCAAGGACTGTTTCCTGCGCTCTGTGTGTAGGAGAGGCCGCGCACCTCGGCGAGCGCACAGCCCGGGCAGGGGGGCCCAGCCTGGGAGCCCCGGGCACCATGGCGGCTGTGCCTCCAAACAAGAACACGGACCGCCTCTCTCGGGGGCACCGACACGAGCCATGAACGACGAGGCCGCTCCCAGAGTGGGGCCTCAGGGTCCCTGCCCCACGGACACACGGCCCTTGGTCTCGGCGCGGGACAGGCCACCCGTAAGGTGACAACAGGAGGAAGGTCCCGCTTCACTGGGTAGAGCCCAGTGTCAGGCAGCAGCTGTGGCCCATTAGGGCCAGAGCCCTGGGGGGCGGCCTGCGGGACTGTCGGTGCGGCCAGCAGGGGCTGCCCCCAGGTCGAGGCCCTTCAGCCATCGCAGACCCCCGACAGCAGCCTGCTCCCGGGCAGCCACTCCCCAGGCGCCCGGGGCAGGGGGAGGTGCAGCGGAGGCACAGCGGGCTGGTCCCTCGCAAGCCTCCGAGGGAGGAAGGGCTGACCCCGCGGCCCCGGGGCCCCTCTGACTCACGTTTTGTGGCTCAGGCTCCTGCTGCTTCCGGCGGCCCATCATCAGGCCCGTCACAAGGCCTAGGGACAGGATCCTGGCTCCTCCTCTCTGCCGGGGGCCCCGCCCGGGGACAGGTGCAGCTCCCTCCCTCAGTGATCAAGCCACACCTGAAACCATTCGGCAGAGTATAGGCTGCAGAGTGTTAACAGGCCAGGCGAGCCAGCGCTACGACATCCGGGTGACAGCAGACAACAGGCCGTCTGACGCGCTGTTTAGCAGTGGCTTGTAATTCTGCGCACGAGGGCCGTCCTTCCGCCGTGCGGACTCTAATGAACTGTCACAAACGCATTGTTGAGGGGCTGATGGATCATGCCGGGGAGACGGGTAATCCAGCTCCCGCGGCCCGCGTCAGCCTGCGCTCAGGGCCCAGAGCCACGCACCCTGGAGACTCGCGCTGCAGTGGGGCGGCCTCCCTGCACCCGCCGCGGGGAGCACATCAGCGCCCGCAGAGGTCCCCGCTCCCAGGCCTTTCGGGTCCTGCGGTCCCAGCAGACGCGAGGGGCGCCTCAGAGGACGGTCCGCTGAGCTCTAAAGGACCAGAGCCCGAGGCAAAGGGGCAGACCCAGCGAGGTGGAAAGTAGCTGGGGTGGACGGCAGGGTCTGTGCGTGGTGGGGAGAAGCCGTGGGGTCGACGCTGAGCGTCACCAACAACAGTCCACCTGCCCCCCATCAAGCTGGTGCAAAAGCAGGTGCATTAAGGAAGGTTCTCTCCCCGTGTGAGCCCAGAAGGCGCCCGTCCTCGGTTCCACGTTAGTCGTGCTGTTCGACTCTATCCAACACCTGCTCAAAGATGACAGTCTGGGCTCCAGAGCAAGAGAACCAATGGGGGAGAGAGAGCCTTCTCTTAAGGACTTGGCTCGTGTGATTTGCGGGGCTGGCAGGTTCTAGACCAATGGGGCAGGCCAGCACGTTGGAAATCCAGGTAGGAGGTGACGCTACAGTCTGGGCGCAAAATTACTTTCTTCTCAGGAAAGCTCGTTTTTTGTTTTTCTGTTTCTTAAGATTTTATTTTTATTTGTTCATGAGAAACAGAGAGAGAGAGAGAGAGAGAGAGAGAGAGAGAGGCAGAGACCCAGGCAGAGGGAGACGCAGGCTCCCTGCAGGGAGCCCGACGTGGGACTCGATCCCGGGACTCCAGGATCATGCCCTGGGCCGAAGGCGGCCCTAAACTGCTGCGCCACCCGGGCTGCCTGGAAAGCTCGGTTTTGGAGACTTAAAAGCCTTCAACCGATTGGACCAGCCTCTCCCAGCTCCCACATTATGGAAAATAATCTATTTCTCTCTCTCACGGTCAACCGATGGTAAATGTTGAGTCTACAAAATACTTCCAGGGCAACACCTAGACTGACACTTACCTAGACGACTGGACACCACGGCCTAACCTCATGGACACCAAAAATCACCTCCCTACCAAGGGGCATTGCCAACCAAACGAGCTCGTGCAACTACACGACACGTCACGGGAGAACTATTTAGGGGAACCCCAGCCGTCTGTGGCTCACGTACTCCGTTTCACTAAATGTGACACAGCAACAACTGTATCGCCTTTTTTTTCGTTTTTTTTACATATTATTTCTTAGGAAAGGAGCAACTGCTGATTAAATCTGGACACAATGCGATCTCCTGACGTGGTTTTTGTTTTATATTTGTCCGGGGAGCTGGTTGGGTTTATCTCGGCTGCGTCTGCTGCTACATGTTACTCTTTTACATATGTAGAAAGAAAAACAGCAGATAAATTGAGTGAGACACTCTCAGGACTGCTTCCCAGCTTCCCATTCAGAACGTAACGCTCCTGATTCACTTTTGGTTCCGAACTGGTGGTGTTCAGGTTTCCCCCACGATGCCCATCTGTGCGGTCCCAAGCTTGGCGGCCGCGACGGTTTTAAAGGAAACTATATGAGAACTAAAAAGAGATGTGGGAGCTCTTAAACAGGTTTTGCAATTATGTAGACCAACCGGCCTTGAGTCCCGCTTCGGGAAGGCTGCTGGCACAGGCCTGGCCCACGGCTCCCTACAGCGCGTGGCCCCCGCAGCTCAGAAAGGTCCATCGACACTGTCCCCTGGGTGGTCTCTAGGCCCCTGACACCAGCCTGCACGACCCTGCAGTCGAGGGGCTGGAGCTTCGGAACGCCGAATTAAGAATTCAGACAATATGGGGCAGCCCGGGTGGCTCCACGCTTTAGTGCCACCTTCAGCACAGGGCGTGACCCTGGGAGTCCCGGGATCGAGTCCCACGTCGGGCTCCCTGCAGGGAGCCTGCTTCTCCCTCTGCCTGGGTCTCTGCCTCTCTGCGTCCCCCACCCCTGCCCTTTCCTGCATGATCCAGAGAAGAGATGCAAGACCTGGACTTGACTCCTGGAAGTGGGATCTTGGGCAGGTGACTAGTTTCTCAGAGCTTCAACTCCCACATCTACAAAATCAAGATAATTAGGAGTGACCACGGCCTTATCCCCGTGATGGTTTGGAGAAGAGAGAAACAGAGACAGAGAGCGAGAGAGAGCGAGCGCAGGAACAGGGGGGAGGGGCAGAGGGAGAAGGAGAGGGAGAGCGAAAATCGTAAGCAGGCTCCGGACTCGGTGCGGAGCTCAGAGCATGACCGGACCTCACGACCTAAAATCACGACCTGAGCCGAAATCAACCCATGCTTAAGCGCCGAGCAAGGCGCCCAAGCACATCACCTGTATTAGCGACCGTTGTAAAGACTTGACTTGCCCTCACCACGGTTCCTGTGGTGATACAGACGCGGTCACCGCCGCCGCCGCCACCGCCGCGGTCACTGAAAGCTGTGGACGACCGTCATCACTGTCATTGTTCTCCTTTGGAAGCCACATCTGATGGCCGAGATAAGGCTTTCCTCGACCTAAGGACCAAGGGCTGGGAAACGGTTAGCGTCAGCCTCCTTCACCAGCGTTTAGTAGGTTCCCAGGTGCCTGGGACAAGGCTAGGCAGAGGGCAAGCAGAGAGCCTCCACCGTCCGGGCGATTAGGGTTTCACCGCAAGGTTGCACAGGAGCTAAATTCTGATGGGATCGCGCATCATAGGGCTCAGATGCGCTGGAAAATCCTGAACCGCGGAATCACAGAGCTCCAGTCTCCACTTTCCATCAAGAGATCTAGAACAATCCAGCACAACAACCAGGCCGGTCCAACCACCGGCCTGGAAGTGATGGCGGGCTCAGCTACGCGCCCGGGGACAAGCCCTCCTCCTTGCCCGGCTCGCTTGCTCCCGCCTCTCGCCCTGGTCCCTGGGCATCATCATCCCAACAGACGGCCTGGTCTGCACCCAAGCCCTTTCCTCAGGCCCTGATTTCAGGGAAAACCTAGACAAGGCAATGACTACAGTGTTCTGAATTTAGACTTCAACTTCAGAGAAGAGAGGGCTCGTGTCATTGGAATAAGTGAGTTGTCAGAGAAAAAGGAGAAGACACAGGCTCTACACACACTTTTGGGAGAAATCCTCATTTATAGGGCAGAAGAGGAAGGGATTGTGCCGGTCCCGACGATGCAGAGAATAAACCTTCCATGAGACGTGCCAGGGCTTTGGGTGCCTGACAGGTTGCTGTGGCTTCTCCGTCTACGGGGCTGGGGGGACAGCCCAAGCCGTCTGGCCCCTCTGGAGATTTGCATTTCATCCAAATAACTGACGTGGAAAACAAGGTCTGGACCCTAACCTGCTCCCTACTATTTAAAAAAAAAAAACACAAAGCACATTTGTGCTACTGAGGATGCTCCCTCCCTCTTAAGCCAAGAGATAAAAACCAAAGGGGAAAATCCAAAGACTCAAAGGTCACCACGTACAAGCCCTTGACTCTAAGTCCATATAAGACTTGGTTCCCTGGCTTTCCCGCTCAGGCCTCCATCCCCCTCTCCTACCGCTTTTCACCCTCCAGACAGGTTTCCCCAGTACCAGTAAGTGGGGGGTGGGAGGGAGCAGAATGCGGAGTCACGTGGAATAAAGGTGCTCATCACTGTCTGATGCCACAGAGGCTGAGGGACGGGAGGCTGAGGAAGCGCCACAGTCTTTGGTGACCTTTAAGAACACAGGCCCAGAGGGCGTGAAGCTGAAGACCGCGTGAGGTGGGAGGACCAGAGGGAGCAGAGGGGGTAAACCCGGCAGCAGCGAGAGGGAACAGCGGCCAGCTGCAAGGCTGAACAGCACAGATGTTGCGGGGAAAAGGTCGGGAGCGCGTCAGACGCGGCCAGGATGGGCGAGGGGCTGCCAGGAGCATCCGCCGAGCTCCTGCCCACCTCCCCCAGCCCACCTGTGCTTCTGCATCCACACTATGCACCTGCATCACCCAGCGGTGTACTCAGCAGACACTGGGCAATGAGCAAATACGTGCACGATGAAATCAGAGGCAAGAAAGAGGAGGGATGAGGAATGGAGAACTTGACATACAAAAGAAGGGAAATGGGAGTTTCCACTGGATCGTCTCAACTTCCTCAGTTGAGTAAGAGAAAACTGTCATCTCAAAATGAGACAGATGGAGGAGGCGCTAGAGGGAGGATGCAGAGCTGCCTCGGAAGCCATGCGCTCAGCTGGGCCCCGGCGCCCCGGTGGGTCCAGCCCCGGGAGCCTGCGAGGACCGAGGGCCAGATGGGTCCTGGCATTGCAAGCAGTGCAGGGGGGGAGGGGCTCCAAAGGGCGGCTCCAGCCCTCACGGCACGCAGGCCACGCTGCTCGCTGTGACACTCCGTGCATGTGTGCGGAGGTGCGGGGTCGCAGGCACACCTGCTCCAGCAGCCCCAGGCCCGGTTGGCCAGAGGGCCCGCGGCCTCACCTGCAGCCGAGGAGCCGCCCGCTGCGGCAGGGGCACGGCAGGCCCAGCGTGGGCTCCTGGCAGGTGCTCGTCGGCAAAGGTTTCCCGCTGAGCAGCCCTCCAGCCCTGGCTGCACACTCGTCATCTGGAAACACTGGGTATGAACAAGCCCCATAAGAAGTCTATTTAGATTATTGCAAGAGATTCCCACATTACTTTAGTCAGTGAAGGAAAAGGAAGAACCGTTGGAGCCTTTAAGTCTAATTTCAAATGTTGTAAATTTCTAAGTGGTTGTAAGAAAATGGTTCTAAAACCTTTATCGCCTACTTGTGTGCACAAAGTCTCCAGTCAATGGTGCCTATCAAGACTTCCAACAAATCATCAGCGAGTCCGGGGCAGAAATCGGAGCTATTTTAAGCACCAACACTGATATATGAAAGAAAAAAAAGGTATGCTCATGGAAACCCGTTCAATTTTCTCATCTTAAAATTTTTATGGATTTCCAGAATTCTTACACAAATTCATCACCTAATATATCTCTCTAGGACTCTGTATGTTACGATTCCTCATCAGCTCTCACATAGAAGGTAATGAGCGCTGTCACCACGTGCCACCTAGATGCCACCAGACGCCCTCCTGGCTGCCCGGCGCCGCTCAGACGTCACCTCCTATGGAAGCCACGACACAGGAGGCTTGGGGAACAAAACCAAAGAGGATGAGTAACAGCTGGCATGGGCGCCGTGGGCCAGGCCGGCCACCACGCTACGGTCCTGCAAAGCTCCCGCGTGAGGAGCGCGCACCGAGGAACCAGCACGCAGCACCCAGGAGGTTCGAGGTGCGGTTGCAGGTGGCCTGAGCCCACCCGGTGGGGCAAGTGCAGGGAATGGGGCTGCTCACCTACTGGGGGTTCCAATCCACCCCAGGTAAACACCCGCAGGCCGCGGCCGCCTCGGGATGCCCCGGAAGCATCCCTCCCTGAGACGTCACCATGCGTCACACACACGAAGCCCCTCCGTTGTTAGGTGGTCCCCTCGCCCTGGGCTCCAGTCACCTGAAATGTCACAGTATCCCCTGTTCTGTGACTGCAACCCGCCACACCGGCCTCAGACGTCATCCACTCGGGGCACCACGTCCAGGCCTGGAAAATCACAGTGTGGGGTATCACTGCACCAGGCAGTGGACTCAGGTTCAGGTCTGCTTGGGCCACCGACCGTCTTAGGGACCTCTGGCCCCCTGGGTCCCTCTGGCCTCAGGTTCCTCATTTGGGAAAGGGTTTTACTAGATGATCTTTAAGGTCCCTTCCAGCCTTGACATTTTCCATTTCTGGGGCAACCGATATCCCAAAGATTGGATTATTTTTTTTAAAGATTTTATTTATTTATTCATGACAGAGAGAGAGAGAGAGAAAGGCAGAGACACAGGCAGAGGGAGAAGCAGGCTCCATGCAGGGAGCCTGATGTGGGACTCTATCCCCGGACTGCAGGATCATACCCTGGGCTGAGGGCGGCGCTAAACCGCTGTGCCACCCGGGCTGCCCATCAAAGATTGAATTAAATGTTGATTCACACCGCTGGGTCAGCATCACTGGGATGCAACCCCCTTGACAGCAGCTCTGTCCCTGGTGCTGAGAACAAATGTGGGCACATGTAAGGACTCAGCAAGTACTGGATGGACAGATGGACAGATGCATGGGTGGATGGATGGTAGATGGATGGATGGATGGACGGATAGATGGACAGATGGATGGATGGATGGACAGATGGATGGACAAATGCATGGACAGATGGATGGATGGATGGATAGATGGACAGATGGATGGATGGGTGGACAGATGGACGATGGATGGATGCATGGATGGATGCATGGATGGATGGATGATGGACGGTAGATGGATGGACAGATGGATGGAAGACAGGTGGACAAATGGATGGATGGATGGTTGATGGATGATGGATGGATGGATGGACAGATGTATGGATGGGTGGATAGACGGACAAATGGATGGATGGACGGATGATGGATGGATGGACAGATGGACGGATGGATGGACAGATGGACGAATGGATGGGTGCATGGATGGATGGATGGACAGAAGGATGGACAGATGGATACACTTCCTAGGAATATTTTCATGTCACAGTCTCTGTTTAAGACACTGTAAAGTTCATCCATTTGAAGAAAGCTCCAGTAGGGCAGCGGGAGTCAGCCCACCACAGCCTACGTGGCACATTCAATGTCAAAACCACACTGGGAGAAAATGTACTGAAAGTGGAGTTGTGAGAACACGCCCCTCAGAATTCCCAGGCCGGGGAGCCAGAGAAGCTGGATCCTCACGTGCCCAGTTTTGGAAGGTTTCCGGAAGGAAGGAGGACTTAAGACGCTGTTTGGAGGATGAGAGTCTGCTGGGTCATGGAAAAGAGCGAGAGGCCTGTATTGGAGAAGCCGTAAGCGGCTGAACCGAGGTCCCGTCCTCGTGGTGAGTGGGGAGGACCCGCTCTGCACGCTCAACACTCGCTCGGTCTGACCCTCGGCCCCGTGAGCCCTGGTAAGAAGGGTGACGCCCAGGAGGCCAGAGAGCCTGAGGAGCCGCCCTCCTCCTCCCAGCCTCGCTGGGGGAGCCCTCCAGCCCCCGGGGTCAGCCCAGAGTGACCTGGGATGTCTGTCCACCTGTCTCGCCCCCCGCAGCTACCGCCTGCCTCCCCCTGGGTCACCTGTACTGTCACCAGGGCAAAGCCTTCAGACAATGAGCCCGGGCGCAGCCTTAGGACGCATCTTCCCAGGGCAGGTCGCCTGCCGCGCCACAGGTGCATCCCTTCCTGGGGGTGGAGGCCGGCGACCCCTGGAGGGTCTGGTCTGTTCACCTGCCTGCTCCCGGCCCTTGGCCCCGGGTGCCTGCAGGCACCTGCAGCTCCTTCTCCGTCCTCACCCGGGGCCTCCCTCCTACAGGTGCCACGGACTCTGCCTCCTGCCCTGTTCCAGCCCCAAGAGCCCCCATCCTCCATCCTCAAATCTCTCTGTGACCTCTGACCCCGCTCCCTGCATCGTATCCTTGCTCTCTGATCACAACTGCACACATTCTAAGGGCCCAGGAATGAGACCGTGAGCATCACTGGGGCCAGTGCTGCCCACCACTGCGGAGGCTCAAAACTAGCCAGTGGCCCTCCAGTTATAAGGGAAAAAAAAAACAGCTAAGGCGCTGACAAGGCCTGTACAACCAGGTCCTCGGTGACCTCTGGGAGTGGACGTCTGCTACTCGCCTTTGCTCAGGTGCTTCGCGCCGCCAGAGCCCCCTCGCCATGCCTCCAGCAGCCAGGCCTCCGTCACCTCGGAGCCTCCCCCGGGAGCCCTTCTCTCACACACGCACAGGGCAACCCCCTGTCCTCCGGGTCTTTGCCTCTTTGTGGCCTTCGCAGCGAGGGCCTCCTCCCCACTCCCTCCACGTCGCCATGGCCTCCCTCCCCATCGCTGCCTTGGCACCTGCCACCCCTCATCTCTTCCTTCCTTGCCCTATCACCTTCCTGGAGGCTTCGTATCTTCCTTTCTCACTTGTTTACAGCCCACATCCCCTCACTGATGAGCTCCAAGGTCTAACCACAACCTCGGTGCATCTAATTGTCCCCAGAACTCACTGGACACTCCATAAGCACCTGCGGGATTCTGCTATCCATTCAGAACCATCCCCCAAGCTCCTACGGCCAGGGCCACGGGGCCACAGAGCTCGGGAGGGCATCGCCCACGTGTGGCCTTGGGACGGGCTCGCGTGGCGGGAGAGGCCCTGGGCTCTGTTCCAGCAGGAAGCAGATGGAGGAAGGTCTCTGCCCTCGGGGGAGGACACCTGGCGGGGAGCCACCAAACCAAACCAATGACAGAGGCAAGGGTAGAAGACGAGCTCGCTGGCCACCTGGAAGGATGGTAGCACCACAGGGGACTGTGCACGTCCTCGGCCCCGACGCCTCCCCCTGAGGCCCAGAGGGCGGCTCTGCCATGGCGTCCCCCCCTCCCGTTGCGGCCCCAAGTCAGCCCGTCGGGGGCCGTCAGTCCATGGCCAGCCCCCAGCAAGAAGCTGGGTCCCCACGCGTCCCGCCAGCGAACCAGGAGCCGTGAAGAAGCCGGAGTCCGGGTCTGGTGGGAAGGATACGCGCCCCTCCCGAGGGCACCCCCTCTGGGCCCCCTCTCTTCTCTCTCCTCGGGGACACAGCTCGGAGCTGCAACGGAAGCAACCGAGGCCTTTCTCGGAGACCGACTTGGTCACTTAGTGGCGCAGGCACCGCAGGGCTGCCCTCCGAGGCCCTCGGGGCTCCCTTGCTGCACCCCGGCCGCCGGCACCCAGAGTCCCAGCCTGGAGGGCACGTGCCCCGAGCTCCCCGCACACCCCTGTATTCCGTTCACACCTCGGGAAGGCCAGGGGCAGAGGATCCTGCGTACGGACAGGGCAGGGCCAGCTGCTGCTTGCTGCCCCACTCGGGCCAGGCCTTCCTGATCCGCAGTCCCCGCGGACAGCAGGCACCGGGCATCGGGAGGAAGGACCCAGGCCCGGGGAGGGTAAGTGACCGGCAAGTCACACGGCCAGTACGTGTGCGGCACGTCTGGCCCCCGAGCCCGGCGGGTGCTTTCACTCCCGGGTCCCGTACTCCCTCAGAAGTGCGTCCTCGCCACGACTGCAGGTGTCGCCATCCCAGCCTTAGCAGCAGGCGGCCGCCGGGGCTCAGCCCACCTGCCTGCCCAGCACCGCCCCCGGACCCCAGGCCTCCCCCCCAGAGCCTGGAACACAAGCCCCGGCGCCTGGTTAACGGCTGGTGCGTGTCGCCCTTTGCAGCCGAGTGCTGACAGTGCCCGGAGCCGGCGGCCTCTGGTCCCTCGGGTGCTCCGGGGGTGCCCAGGGCGGGACAGGCCCAGATGTCACTCAGAGCCCGCGATGGCCTTGTGCGGTGCCACTGCGCGCCCTGTCCTGCGGGTGTCCCCCCGCCACCCCCCAGCCGCGGGAGCCATCAGGGACACTCAGTGTGGGACCTTCAGGCCGGCGACAGCTTGATGGGCGGCACTAAAAAGCTCTGTAAAGATGGTGAAGATGCCGCATGCCTGCCTGCCTGAGTGCATCTCTTTATGTGTCTATAAACGTGATACCATCAAAGCAGAGCCTTGGGACCATCAATCTGCCCCCCGCCCGCAGGGAGCCGCGCACAGGTGACGGCTGGGCCGAGGTGGCCACACGGCCTGGGCCAGGGCTGCGGTGGTGGAAAAGAGGCTGGCAGGGGGCAAGAGGGAAGAGCCGACAGGTAGAGGGCAGGACGCACGGGCAGGGGCAGGGGAGCCTGTGGGGTGCCAAGGGGCCCCGGGCAAGGGAGACGCGGGGACCCGGGGAAGGCCAGGACACGGCGGGTGAGACCAGGAGGCGTGGGGGGCAGAGGCGGCAGGGAGCCCGGGAGGAGGGTGAGGAGAGCTCCCCACCTTCACGGCCTCGCAGCCCGACACGTGGGACCCCGGGCTCCTCCGGGCGTGTGCACACGGGGCACGAGGGGCTGCGGCGTCAGGGCCGTCCCCAGAGCTCCGGACCCAGCCTCAGGCCCCGAGGACCAACCAGCGCCTCTGCAGCCCCAAACACTGTAGTGGGGGGCCAGCACCCGCGACCCCATGATGCCTCCTGCGGCGCCAGCGCCCCTGAGCCCACGGCCCCGAGAGGTGCCCAAACGCCGGGCCTCCCCCCACCGCCCCGACCCAAGGGGAAGAGGAGCCGGGCGGGGCCGGAGGCAGCTTCGGGCTCCAGCTTCAGGCCTCGGGGCTTCGGGCCTCGGGGCTTCGGGCCTCAGGCTTCGGGCTTGGGTCTTTGGGCCTCGGGCCTCGGCAAAGAGCAGCAAGGGCCTCGGGGAGTACGCAGAGGTTAGGGAGCGGATCTCACCTGGGGGTTCAGAGGCTGCTCTGCTCTCACGGGGTCATCCCAGGACCGTGGAGCCGGCAGCTCCCAGCCCAAGCACAGCCGGGAAGCCCCCGACCCCGCTGTGGTGAGGCCGTGGAGACGCGGCTCCTTCCCAGGCCCACAGCCCGCGGCCCAGCTGGTCCCCATCACCGAAGGCCCGGCTGTGTTCTGTCCTCCCAGAGCCACCGGGATGGGTCAGAGGGAAATGTCCCGCCGCCCAGGAGGGAGGACACCCAAGAGGGCGGGCACCCAGGAGGGCGGCACCTAGGAGGGCTGGCACCCAGCAAGGCGGCACCCAGGAGGGCGGCACCCAGGAGGGAGGGCACCCAGGAGGACAGCACCCAGGAGGGCAGCACCCAGGAGGGCGGGCACACAGGAGGGAGAGCACCCAGGAGGGCGGCACCCAGGAGGACAGCACCCAGGAGGGCGGCACCCAGAAGGGCAGCACCCAGGAGGGTGGGCACCCAGCAGGGCCGGCGAGGACGGGCATGGCCGCTCTCCCTGAGGGCCTCACCTCCCCTGCAGCTCGGAGACATGACGGTGGGGCACCAGGCCTCCCGAGAGCACAGGGACGAAGGAGCGGCTCCACCCAGGCAGCCAAGGCGAGGGCCAGAGATGCCAGCGGCCCAGCCCTGCGGAGCGGAGCTTGGGGTCTGTGTCCCTCGGCTTCTCCCTTTGCTGAGACACTTCCTGGCGCCACCGAGCACACCTCGGCTACCCGGGGGGCTGGGCGGGCCGGGCGGGGCGCAGCGGCTGGGGGGCCGGTCAGGAAGGTGGCGGGGTCGCCGCGGCCCGGGCTCAGGCCGGTGACAACGGAGCGTCAGAGCACACAGAAGGCTCCGGGTGCCCCCACCGCGGCTCCGGGTGCGCTCAGGCACTGGTCTCTACCCGGCCTGTCCCCGGGCACCTGCTCCTGCCGCCGAGGCCCGCACAGGTGTGTTGAGGAAGCACCGACCAGGGCTTGGGTGGGCTGTCGGGGGCCTCCTCCATGCGCAGACAAGGGCTGCACCCCCGCCCGGCCGTCCCACTCACAGACCACGGGGGTCTCCGCCGTCCACACTCAGGAGCAGCCCCAGAGGGGAGCGGGCCCTGCCTCATTCTCGGGGTGTCTACCGGGTGGCAGCACCGGTGCTAACACGATGGTCCTCAATCCATCAATACATGATCAGTACGCGTTCCATATTCGTGGAGCACCTGCTGTGTGCACGGCACCTTCTGTGCAACATGCACGAGCAGAGCACAGGGCACAGCCGACCCAAGACCCTTCACGCACCAAGCGGTCCCCACGAAGCGCCCCTCTGGGCTTTGGGGTTCTGACCCGCCCATGCCTGATTCGGGCCCCTCTTCCTGCAGGGGCTTCAGTATTTTCCTACCAACGTAGGCGGGGGTCTTCAGATCATCTCTTCTGTGTTTTTGGTGGCTTTGACTTTTCCCATTACATTTGCCTTTTCATTGCCAAACACTTTGGATGCATAGAGTTTTTCTTTTTTAAAAAATATTTTATTTATTTATTCATGAGAGACACAGAGAGGCAGAGACACAGGCAGAGGGAGAAGCAGGCTCCACGCAGGGAGCGCGATGCAGGACTCGACCCGGGTCTCCAGGATCACGCCCTGGGCAGAAGGCAGGTGCCAAACCGCTGAGCCACACACACCCCCCCCCGCCCCGGGCTGCCCGAGTTTTTCAAGTGTAATCTAACCCGTTGTTACTTAACCTCATGACTTAGATGCCTATGGTACCGGTTCTCATTTAGAGGCAAGCATGAACTCAAATTTTCTTCAAGTTTCAATATGGTTTGATGTTCCCCTATTAACCCACGTCTCCTTTGATACATATTATCAAGTGAGAGTCTTAGCTGCTTACTTTTCCCAAAGAACAAGCCATCCCCCCTCCCCCATCCCCCATCCCCCCTCCCCACCCATCCCCCATGCTTCCCCACCCCTCCCCCCACCCCTCCCTTCACTTCTCCCCCACGCTCCTCCCCCGCCCTCCCCATCCTCCCCCTTGCCCCCTTCCCCTCCCCCACCGCTCCCCAGCCCTCCCCACGCCCCTCCCCCACTGCTCCCTGGGCTCCTCGACCCCTGGAGCTCCCAGAACCTCCGCTTCCACCTCCCCTGTCCCTGCTCCCTCCCAGGACTCTACCCTCTCCGGGGCACCTGCAGCCCTACCTCTGCCTGTGTCCCCAGTGCCTGGCTCGCAACAGGCATTCGGCAAAAGGCAGCTTCACACAGACAGACCCCAATTCTCCCGAGGTCCACGCGCCCAGGACCCAAGGCCGCCCCACGGTCACCTTAAAGGTGGGCGGGGGCGGGGGAAGGTCACCAACACCGAGAAGGACAGGGCTGCCAGGTAACGCCACTCCGCAGCGGGCACAGAGCCCACTTTGCCAGGAGACCCCTAAATTGTAGGTTCTACCTGCAGCGACCATATTTTCTAAACCAAAACCTAGAAAATCCAGATCAAAATTAAATGGCATATGGTGACAGAGTCCTGAAGTGCTACAATCAGTACAAGTCAGCACCTACAAACCCCGGACCTAGAGCTGTGGGAAAGCCTCTTGGGGGAGGCGAGTTGGCCTCATTACGCTGGAGGGTGTGATGCGGCACCAACACCAAGCACTAGTCAAGTACCTCGCAGGTTAACGTGCTGGCAGCGGCTTCTGGCTCCCAGGAGATCACAAAGGGCGAAACACTCAGCGTCCTGCTGCCCAGGGAGAAGAAATGGCCCTTCAGAGACAAGACGCTCCCTCAGACCCCATCTCAGGTGGCCCCACACCGTAGTTTGACCCCCTGAAGGACCAAGGAACATCGGTGCTATCCAAAGCCTGCAGATACTCCGTGATTTTGGGCAAATCACCTGAAGCCCCAGTTTCCAAATCTGCAGAATGGGTGCATTGGGTCAGTCAGTGGTTTGCAGCGTCTCCTAGAGCTCCCCAGAGGTGCTCAGAGGCCATAGGGGGGTTCCCCAAGCCCTGCACACACCCCACCTCACTCCCCGGGTCACAAGGCTTCCCCTCCCTGAAGCCCAAGCAGCAGCCTTTCTCCCTGCTTTAATTACTGGATCGTTTCATGCGGTTCTGTTTGTGAAGATCTAGTCCGCATGCCGCCGCACGGGAGGGGCCGAGGACCCTTCGGCTCTGGTTCCAGGCCTCGTGTCCTCGGGGAGCCTGGAGAACGGAGCAGCACTCGGCTACAGCCAGGGGTCCCCCCCACCCCATGAGGTGCTATCCTGGTGGGGGGACCAGATGGGAACTAAAGTCTCCCCCACGGAGCCAGACCGCTGGGACACAGAGCCTTGGGCCCTATCCCCTCCACCTGCAGCCGCTGCCCTAACCTGTGCTTTGGCTTCTCTGACCTTTGGTCTCCTTTTTGTGAATCCACAGGAAAATGCGTCCCTGACAGCTTGACCTGAGGCAGGGTCGCACTGGGGGCCGCCTTCCCAGGCCAGGAAACAACCTTGCAACAACCCTGGCAGCTCCTAAGACGCTCTTAAGACGTAGCATTCCTTTGTTCAGAATTCTGGTTTGGGTGAGTTTCTTTACAGAAGCTTAATTGGGAAGAAAAGATAGGTCATGTTCCTGCACCGTTATTAAAAGCATCCGTCCCCCCTGCTGTGAGGAGCTGCTGGAGAGCTGGAGGGCCCCGAGGGGCGGGGAGTAGTGAGAGAGCTCCGCACGCAGCCAACCCTGCTTCCTGGGCCCTGCGGCTCCCGCTCCAGCTCCCGCTCCGAGCTGGGCCCCAAAGCTGGGCCCCAGGACCCCGAGACGTGGCAGGTGCAGAGGGGGGCAGGGAGGGCTACGAGCCCAGCAGCTTCCCTTCAGCCCTCGCCTCCCGTGGGGTGTGTGGGGTCCCTGAGATAAAGCCTCTCCTGCCCAGTGAGCCGGCGGGGGCGGGGGTGCCGGACCCGGTGCACCGAGTGCCCAACGCAGGTCAAGCCCAGCCTCCGGGGGCCTCCCGGTGGGTTCCCGCGCAGCACTTGCTTTCCCCCAGGCCCGGCACCCTGGGGTCCACCTCGGTCCCTGCACAGTCCCCTCCTGCAGGCCTGTTAGCCTGACCTCCTGGGCTCCGCGGTGCCGAGATTCCATGCCTGCCGGGCTCTTCGCCCACCCACCTCCACTTTGCGCGACCTTCGTGACCATCGGGCTGGCTCCCCTGCTGCTGGAACCTGCTCTGTGGGCTGCCCTGCACTGCCCCTCCCCTGATGCCAGCATCCCCAGATGTTCTTGCGCCCCGTAAACCCTCAGGTCTAGGCGGCTGCGTTCCAGAGTCTGCCCGGTTCCTTTTGAATATGGTCAACCCATCAGGTGCCTCAGTTAGCACGTGAGGACCGACGTCCTCTATCACCGCGATGCTAAACTGACTCTGCAGACCAATTCGCCGCAGAATTGCTAACAAGTCACTGGTTTAGACACAGCCGTCCGTGCACCCAGAGGCACTTGGGATCACCAGGGCTCTCAGACCCAGCTCACCTAGCCCGACGGCCGCAGTTCAGGCTAGAGAGACCCCAGCTCCACAGAGGGACGTGACCGCCCGCGTCGCCCAGCAAGTCACTGATAAAGGGCATGAGAACCGTCTGGACGCCGCGGAGATGGACATGGAGGCAGGAGCAGGACGGGACGCAGGGCCGGAGGCCAAGGCTCGCGAGCAGGAAAGTGGAAAAGAAACGCTGAGCTAACGGTGAGCTCCGGGGCCCCGTCGAGGTCAGCATTGATAGACCTCGGGTCCCAGCGATACCGGGAAGGTCATGACAGGCATTTAGTCCACGGTGTTGCCCCCGGGCACCTCTGGGTGCTCACGGGCCCTCTCGCAAGCCCCCGGGCCTGTGAACACAGGAGGAGACCTGGGTCCCTGCGTTCCCGGATGCTCATGGACCGGAACGTGGGCAGCACAGCGAGTGCAGGAGAGAGAAGCCCTCCCCAGGGCGACCCCGCTGCCCACCGGGGCCCTGAGCCAGAGCTGCCCCCCCAGGGGCAAGGCGAGCATGGAGCTTGGCCGGGATCGCTGTGAGCCTCCTCTGTGTGTGTGCACACGTATGCGAGGGGCCCCAGGGCCACGTGCCCGACGGCCAAGTGGGCCCAAGCGGGGTGCAGGGCGGCTAGGGAATCGGGAGCCCCGCATGCGGAGGCAGCCAGCTCCGTCTGCAGCTTGCTCTCAAGAGCTAAATGACACGTAATTCAGTTAAAGGAGAAGGAAGCAAACCTCATCACAACAGTTGAAAACATGAAAACAACAAATAAACAGCTGCTTTGAGTCTGCGACAAGGAGGCCAATTTGATCTTCGCAGAAAGAAAAGTGCCATCTTGCATGTGCGTGTGAGCGTGCGTGTGCGTGTGCGTGTGTGTGCGGGGGCGGGGGGCCACAGGCAGCTGCAGCTGGGAGCAGAGCGCGGCGCTAACCGGTGCCTGGAACAGTCTGCAGGCCGGGAACCGCGGCGCTCGCGGCCCACGGAGGAGGCCCCCGGGGAAGCACCCACCCGCCGCACCCCCACCTGGCTCGGCCGTCACTGACCTTCCTGCGGGCGAGCTGCCTGTCACGGAGCCGGGCGGCCCCGGGCCCAGGAGCAAGTCAGAGTCTCCCAGGCACCCCCCACCCCCCAAGTCCACGTGCACGGGAGGGGACGGCGCCCGGAGGAACATGCCCCTGCGGGCACCAGTCAGCTCCCGTTGTCGTGGATCCACGTGGGGAAGAAGGACCCACCAGGCCCAGGGCCCTGACATGGCCATTGGTCCTCACCGGTCGGCGGGCCCGCTGGCGGCTCAGCTCCACTGTGCAGGCCACAGGTGCCGGGGTTACCTGCTCCACGTGGGCTTCCGGGGGCCAGCGCTCAGCCGGAGCCACAGTCAAGGCCAAGCAAACAAGGCGAGGCTCCACAAGGCCTCTAAGGCCTCAAAATGGGTTGCCACCACATGCCCCCTTCCAGCGTCTGGATTGAGTTAGGGATCCTCAGGAGACGACACCCTGCCAACCACAGGACGACCCCCAGGGTGGGGGCTCGGGGACCAGAGGAATGGGGCCAGCCCACCTCGCAGGCTCCTGCTTTCTTCATCTACGAAGGATGCCCCGTTCTCGGCTGTCCTGCCTGTGAGACGGGTGCGTGGCAGTCCCTGCGTCCACAGGGCCTGACAACCACAGAGGGAGGTGATGGGCTGGGGCAGGGGCGCTGGGGCTGTGCCATGTGACAGGAGGCAGACACTGGTGAACAAGCCTGATGTGTCCATGCCGGAGCCCAGAAAGGGGAGGAAGGGGAGTGGAGCGGGGAGTAGAGGGGGGAGAGTGGGAGGGAGTAGGGGAGGAAAGTGGGGGGAGAGGGGGAGGGGAGGGGAGAAGAAGGAGGGGAGGGGAGTAGGGGAGGAAAGTGGGGGGAGAGGGGGAGGGGAGGGGAGGAGAAGGAGGGGAGGGGAGGAGGGGGAGGAGAGGAGGAGGAGGGGAGGGGAGGGGAGGAGGGGGAGGGGAGGAGAGTGGGGGGAGAAGGGAGAGGAAGGGAGGGGAGGAGAGGGAGGGGAGGAGGGGGAGGGGAGAAGAGTGGGGGAGGAGGAGAGGAAAGGAGGCGGAGGAGAGGGGGGAGGGGAGGAGAGGGAGGGGAGAGAGGGGAGGGGAGGGAGGGGAGGAGAGGGAGGGGAGGGAGGGGAGGGAGGGGAGGGGAGGGAGGGGAGGGAGGGGAGGGAGGGAAGGGGAGGGCCAACGGGAGGGCTGCCAACTGCTGTGCCCGCTCAGCCCCCAACCACCCGCTGCCGCCTTCTCGGCCTCCAGGCCTGGCCTTGAACCCAGACGTGGTTCCCGGCCCACGTCCTTCATCCTGCATCTGGGACTTGGATCCTTCTGCAGGTCCGTGGACTGGGGAGTGTCACGGCGGGAGCTCGGCCCTATCCACCCCCTGTCCCTTCGTCCCTGCGGGGATGAGGAGCGATGGGCCAGGTGAGTCCCTCCCGGGGCTCCTCTCCGAGTCCCAGCGACACTCATGCCCTACAACCGAGAGGCGTGGTGCCGACGTGAAAACACACTCGCAGGCACTGTCCCCAGGAGACAAGGGGTGGGGGGAGACTTTGTCAGTCTCGCCTGGAACTCCGGGAGCTTTTCCCGTCTCCAGACTCAAGTTATTTGACAAACCAAGACAATTTTTCTGTATTATTTTTTAACGTATTCCTTCTCCATCTGCTTGGTTGCGCTCCTTCTGGAACCCCTGTGATTTACATGTGAAGTCTCCAGAATCTGTCCTCCTCCTTCTGTCCTCCTCATGATTTCCAGCTCCTCATTTCTTTGCCTCCCGTGTCAGGCGTTTCTTCCCCGTCATCTTCTGAACCACGGATCTACCGCTCAGGACCTGCTGCCTTCTACCTGCAGCTAGCTCCGGAGCTGTTCCACTTGGGAAACGGGAGTCTTAGTTGCAGGAAGTTTCCATTATGCTGAGCTTACTCTCGGCCGTTACCCTGGTCTGCAGTCAGCGCATCAGGTTCCCTCCGCTTCTCCAGGAGAGCCAGGGCCGCGCCTTCTGAGTTCCCATGGTCCTCACCCGTGCGGAAGCCCCCCCTGCAGCCCTGCAGCTACCTTGGCCTTTGCCAAACCCCAACCAGGGTCCCCGCCAGAGCGGGCCAAGCTGTCTGTCGTCCACCAAGGCTGTCTCCTTCCACCTTGGGGCCCTGGGGGAGCCCTCCTGCAGCACCAGGGGTGCGGACGGACTCCGACCTCCCCTAGAACTTCTGGCAGAGTCTCTGGATCCAGGGAGACTGGCTGTATCTAACCAACCACTCAAAATCTTCCCTGAAGTACCTAATACCTCAAGCTACGGCCAAAACAGAACTGGTGTCTCCTAAGAACTCTGATTCCCCGCCCTGTACTCCCCTACTTCTCTGATCCACAAACCTTAATCCCTCGGGGTCCCCTCACCATGCATCAAGTCTTCTTGGTCATCCTGGGTCTGATTACCACATCGTCCCATCAGGATATTTTTCAGATGTCTGCCATAATCAGATTTTTTTTTTAGGATGTACAGTCCTAGATTGTGGCTTCTTGCTTCTAGTTCTTTATCTCAGCTCTCATATATTTTAAAAGCATATATTTAGGGGCACCCGGGTGGCTCAGTCAGTTAAGTGTCTGCCTTCAGCTCAGGTCTTCATCCCAGAGTCCTGGGATCGAGCCCCATGCCGGGCTCCCTGCTCAGTGGGGAACCTGCTTCCCCCTCAGCCCCTTCCCCCAGCTCATGCTCCCTCCCTCTCTCTCTCTCAAATCAATACAATCTTTTAAAAATATATTATTTAGTGCTTACTGTGTGCTAGGCCCTGGGTCAGGTGCTTGGAAAGTAACAGTGAACCGATCACGGTCCTTACCTCCAAGGTGCTTGCTGCACACTGCGGGGAATGTCTACACGAACAGGAAACACTGCACGGAGGGCCACGTTCTGTACAGGGATAAAGGACTGCGCTGTGGGAATGAGAAGAATGGGTACCCACTCTCCAATAAGTGTCAAGGGATCCAATCCTTTATTTCTTCCCTTCACCTTTAACATTTCTTCCTCTTCAATAGGAGTCCCTAGGGCCCTGCATTCTCCGGGTCCCTCCTCTCCGCGGTGTCCTCCCCCTGTCTCGTGACTCTTGCCCCCTTCCCCTCATGGATCTCCCCTGTCACATCCTCTCTTCCCTAGCAGGAGCTACTCATTCCTACTATTCTTACCCCCATGGAGCACCACTGAGAAGACCACCTCCTCTGTGCCTCCCACAATAGCTCAGGGAACACATTACATTTATCACCTTCTCTTATCTGCTACTCTTATCTCTACTATCTGAAGTCAGCTCAGCTTATCTTGGCTCAGACAAACTTAATTGTAGCTATTCTTGGCTCTGCCAGCATTATGATTTTAAGCAAGTCTCGGACTTCAGTTTCCTCCTTTGTAAAATGAAAACATTAGACAAGATCTCTTTCGGAGGAGGTCTCTTCTACACTTGACATTCTATGAGTTTAAAAACTTAGTAAACAAGCCAAAACGTGTTTACCATGAATTTAACGGAATGTAGGGACTTTTATCTCAGTGAAAAGAAATCAAAAATCAAAATATGAACTTTATCACCGACTTCAAACTTTTATACTGTCTTGCAGCCATGAGCAAGCCTTTGCGACTCAAGGTGAGCTTAGTGGACCCACGGCTTCAGTATCAGCATCTGGATCAGAATCTTTATTTTAATCAGATTCCAGTCAGAATCAGGAGATTCCTACGTACTTGAAAGTCTGAGAGGCCCTAAAGAACACGGACCAAAGAGTCTTTAAAAAGGCAGATTTAAGCATCAATAGGAGGAACTTTCTAATTTAGGAGGCAGACTGAAGACAGAATGGGATGTCTTAAAAGGCAACGGAGCCTCTAGCATTGGGTTAGCACAGAAACAGGAAAAACACCTCTCTGGGGTGTTGTACAGGGGAATGGAGTATCCTACACAGGTTTACACGCATGGTCTGTGATTTCTCCAAAGTCCGAGGTATAAGGCTTTTACATTCAACCTCCGCCCATTGCGTTGGTTCTGTGCAGGAGGCCGTAGAGCCAGAGTACGAGCTGGAGTTGAGACACTGTTACTACATACAGATGTGATGGTGGAAGAGAGGAGAATGGGGCAGAGGAGAGTGACGGGGGCCCATCCTGATTGTATGTTATTTCCTTCCTTCCCGGAGACCCCTTCTTGGGAGGCTGCTGGGCCTATTACAAGCCTAAAACCCTTTTTATTGCCTAAACTACATAAGGCCCTTTTCTCCCTCCCTGGTCAAGGGCTTGGATTCCCAATTTAGAAGCTAATTCTTGTTTAAATTAGTCCATCTCATAGATAGAATTAGAAGCTGGGTGATGATTTGGAAAATACAATCAATTTAGTCCAATTGTTCTTGTACGTCAGCTCCATCCAATAATGAAGAATTTGCTCCTCAGGCCCCAGGGCTGACAGGGAGCCATTACCCATGGGAGTGAGGTCAGTCAAATAGAATGCAGGAGCCAAATGGGTTAAGGGCTGCCTTCTTCCCCCAACCGAGGCTCCCAGCCAGGGCCAGAAAGGGGGAGGCTGAGATAGGGAGGTTAGTGATCAGATTCTACGAAAGGAAAAAAAAAAAAAAAAACTTGAGCACAACAGGACAATTACGTCTATGAGGTTAGATCCCAAGACAGAGCCAGATAAAGACAAGGTACGCATCCGTGCCTCAGTTTCCTTATACGTAACCGGAGGGTAATAGACCTACCCAGCCACCTCATGGGACTATACTTTGGAACAAACAACATAATTTATGTGAAACCTCATTTATTCATTCATTCATTTTTATTTTTTTATTTTTTTTTTTAAAGATTTTATTTATTTATTCATGATAGTCACACAGAGAGAGAGAGAGAGGCAGAGACATAGGCAGAGGGAGAAGCAGGCTCCATGCAGGGAGCCCGATGTGGGATTCGATCCCGGGTCTCCAGGATCGCGCCCTGGGCCAAAGGCAGGCGCCAAACCGCTGCGCCACCCAGGGATCCCTCATTCATTCATTTTTAATAAACATTTATAACATCTAATATTCATTAGACATCTAGTGTGTACCGAACACTGCTAGGTAAAATAGCTGATTTAATGAATAAGTCACAGTCTGAACTTCCATGGAACTCATGTGAAACCATACATTTACCTAATAAATAGGGACGGTGGTGATGATAGTGAGGATGATGACGATGATCAGGCATTCACCCCAGAAGATACGGCTAGCCAGTGTCTGATTGTAATGTACAGTGAAAGATTGTTCCTTCCCCTGCTCATCTTGGCTGTTGAGCTAAGAGAGATTAAAATGCTTTTATACAAAGCAAACAATATACATATTTTATGAAATACATTTCTCTGCCTGTTTAATTGTGGGATTTTTCAAGAGAGGCAGAGAGATTCACCATTCACCACTGAGATGACTGGGTTGAGTTTTAGCTTTCAGTCTCAGGAGGGACCTCTGACCATTGCAATGCCCTGGGTCCTGCAGCCTTCTCTCGGCATGCAGGAGGCCCAGGTGGCCTCAGGGTGCCCAGCCGTAAAGCTACGATGTCCACTTTCCCACTGCTTAACTCTTCTTAAGCCTGATTTATTGCAAACGAATTTGCTAAAACTCACAAAGACGACGGTAGTTTACCAGAGAACAAGGAAAACGTTCATCAGAAACGGCCTGTCCTAGCATCTCTGGTGGTCTTCCCAATTCCTTTCACGCCGCCAAGATACTCCCATCCCTCCCTTAATCCTTAGTAGAGACATTCCAGCACCCTCCTCCCTCCCAAAATTTAGGAACTTAAAAGGTGGTTTCAAACTTGGAGATATGCTGAGCCTTCTTGAATAGCAACTGTGGAGTTCTATGTGGGGGCCTGTGGGTGACCGCAGCTAGGCGAGGCCTAGGAGAGGACTCTGACTCCTTAGCTACCTCGATAGGCTAAGGCCACTTAACAAGAAGGGTTTACCAGCAAACTGATGACCCAGGGTCTGGGGCCTCTTTTCTCAACCTCAGAGTTACGTCATGCATGGGAAGCCCGCTTTCAAAATCTGCCAATTGGGTCACCAAGGTGTTGAAAGGAGTGTAATTTGAATCCAGGGACCCATTGTGCCAGGACTTCATCATACCCTCACTACATCAAAAACATGTCATTCATTCCATAGAATATCGTCTCTACCCACTACGCTGAGCACCTTATTTGTCCCTTTTCCCTATTGTTAGACGGCAAGCTCACTGAAGGTAAGTAAAATGTACTGCCTGGTAACAAGCACCTAGCAGGCCCTCAATAAATATTAGCTAAATAGGTGAACAAATAAGTGGATTAAAAAAAAACTGAAAGAAGAGAATGCATACAGATTTTTAAAGACCTTTAATCCTAGAAGTCAAAAGGGTTTTGGCTGTCACCACCTACTTAGCAGAAATGGCCACCCCTATCCTGCCACCCCGTCAAGGTGAGATCACTAATGGGTCATGGTGCTCTGTCCTGCTCGCCACAGATGCAGCTTCAGAGTACCTCACTCAACACTTCGCGCCTCCACAACCAGTTCACTGAAATCGGCGCGCAAGAGAGAATGGATTTGCTGTCCCTGATCTAGGTCGGCTTCCTCAGCTGGGACACGGGCTCTCTTAACCTTTCCCAATCAGTACGCGACTGTGTGGTTCCCACTCTATCCCTTACCTGGACATCATTTTAAAGATTCCGTCTTTTTCATATTTTTTTTTATTTATTTATGATAGTCAGAGAAAGAGAGAGAGAGAGAGAGAGAGGCAGAGACACAGGCAGAGGGAGAAGCAGGCTCCATGCACCGGGAGCCCGACATGGGATTCGATCCCGGGTCCCCAGGATCGCGCCCTGGGCCAAAGGCAGGCGCCCAACCGCTGCGCCACCCAGGGATCCCGATTCCGTCTTTTTCAAAGAAACACAGCTACAGGGCCTGGAAACAGGGTTTTGTGTGGATGTTAGCCCGGCTGCCGTGCCGGGAGGCCCCCTGCCAAGCCCGGGCTGAGCTTCCAGGGCCCGGATTCCGCTCGGGCTCAGATGCGGGAGCATATGCCGCAACAGAGAGGCGCTGGCCGCGGTGCTGAAACGTAGATACAGACGTGTGACACAGTAAAACCTACATTATTGAGGATTTAGGGTGTTTGCTCTGCTGAACGAGGGATTAGAGACCACAAAGCCCAAAATGACCATCCATTTGTGGAAAACGGAGCTGGAGAATTAGAGCTATCGGATGCGTGCTCTAACCCAGGGGGCCCTATTAGAGCTCTCCCTAACTCCTTCACCCCGTGATCCATCCGTAGGCCATGTGAGGACACATCACCAGCTCCCTTACAGAGACCCTGAGTGCGGGCAGCCAGGGAGGAGAGATCAAATGAAAGGCCATCTTCCCAGTCACAGGCCTGGGTGCGGGCATCTTGGGTGGGCTGCCCGGTGAGCAGCCACCGTAGCCTGGGGGCTGATTGTCCGAGCTGGAGGTTCCAGAATGTCATCCTGGGGATCTCACTGACTGGCCAGGCTCTGCCTCCATAAGTGGCCTTGCCTCCATCATTTCTTCCCAAAGTCTGAGGAAAAGCTGATCCTCAACATTCAGCACCCTTTCCATTCACACGTCCAAAACTTCTCCTTGCTGCCCAGAAATCCTGACAGGCTCTTGCTTGTTTTACAAAACCAGAGGGGATGTGTTCTTCAGTCCCCTCAGCCTCGCGTGATCAATGAGGCTGTCGGAGAGAGTTTAGTGTGAGTTATTTATTTTCCTTCTGCTGTAACACATAGATCAGCCCACATGCTGGCTGGGCAAAGAGCATCAATGCCCACTGGTGCTGAGTTTCCCCTCCTCGACTCTGCTGTTCTCATGGGTCCAGGGGAAAGGAAGAAAGAAAGAAAGAAAGAAAGAAAGAAAGAAAGAAAGAAAGAAAGAAAGAAAGAAAGAAAGAAAGAAAGAAAGGAGGGAGGGAGGGAGGAAAAGAAGAGCAAGGCCTAAGGAATTGTGAGAGGTCTGCTTCTGATACACTGAGTAAAAAAAAAAAAAAAAGATTTCTCAAACCTTTTAACACCAAACTTTTCTTTTTTTTTAAGACATTCTCTTTTTTTTAAGGTTTTATTTATTTATTCATAGAGATGCAGAGAGAGAGGCAGAGACACAGGCAGAGGGAGAAGCAGACTCCATGCAGGGAGCCTGATGTGGGACTCGATCCAGGGTCTCCAGATCACGCCCTGGACTGCAGGCGGCGCTAAACCGCTGCGCCACCAGGGCTGCCCACACCAAACTTTTCTTTGAGAATATGCTTGATCAGAAATCACTAATTAAGTCTAGATTTTACCTGTAACTGTCACGGCCCCATTCTTCATCTCCTCTCAAAAGCAGTTATGATACCAAGCACCTTGGGTGATGAGGAAAAATTTGGAGGTCATCGCCCCTCCTCCCCCCGCCCATTATGTCCTGGGCAGCAGGCTTGCCCGGGTCTCAGCTTGCTCCCCAGACAACCCATTCCTCTTCTTTCTTTCAGAAAAATCCAGTGGTGGGGCACATGGGGAAAAACGGATGGCCAACGGAAACAGAAACCCCAGGCGTGAGAGGAGCAGGAGCCATATCTTTCATTTCTCTATTTTTCTGCACCTAGTGGAAGTCCCAGCACAGAGCAGCCTCCCAGAAATTGGTTGAACGAATGAATGAATGAATGAAATCAAAGCACCTAAGAGGAAAGATTCTTAGTCCTTTTTTAAAAAGATTTTGATTTATTTATTCATGAGAGACATAAAGAGAGAGAGAGGCAGAGACACAGGCAGAGGGAGGAGCAGGCTCCGTGCAGGGAGCCCGAAGCGGGACTCCATCCCGGGTCTCTAGGATCACGCCCTGGGCTGAAGGCAGGCGCCCAACCGCTGAGCCCCGAGGTGTCCCCTTAGTCCTTCTTTATGTCCTCCAAGTTCCAAAAGAAGGTGACAGTGGCCCAGGAGGAAGGAGTCGCTTACGCAGAAGCTCTGTGAACATCGGAGGTCTAAAGTGCCTGCCCGTCACCCCGGCCGTGGAGGGGAGTCTGGGCAGGAAATTAAGCAACTACATCCATCATATTTATTGAGCGGCTCCTCTGGAGAAGACACGTGTGCAGGAGGTCAGTCGTGCACGTCAATCCCCACGCTCTGAAGCACAGCGCACTCCTCACTTTGCATTGCCATGTGCTTGCTCTCCACGCTCCAGCCGCGCTGCCCTGTGGTTTTCCTTTTCTCAAACACACCGAGCCTTCTCCTGCCTCCTGGCGTCGCCTACTACCGTTCTCTAGGACGGGGCCTCAGGCCTGCAACGCTGCGTGCCACTGGCCCTGCCTCCTGCAGGTTACAGCGTCACTGTGACCCCTTGGCAGAGGCTTTCCTTGATCCTCCCAGGATCCCCCCTAAGTTCTTTGTCCTGTGATTTCCTTCTTATATCTCATTCATTTTTTTTTAAGATTTTATTTATTTATCTATTCATGAGAGAGAGGCAGAGACCCAGGCAGAGGGAGAAGCAGGCTCCATGCAGGGAGCCCGACTCAGGATGGAGTCCTGAGGATGGAGTCCCAGGCCCCCGGGGTCACGCCCTGGGTCGAAGGCAGGAGCCCAACTGCTAAGCCCCCAGGGCGTCCAGCTATGTCTCATCCAACACCCGTGTTCACGCAGTGTGTCTGCTGGTGCGTTATGCCCCTCGCATATAAGCTCTAGAACTAGACCGCCTGCATCAAATGCCAACTCTGTCGCTCACTAAACATGTCACCTTGATTAAATTACCTAAATACTATGCCCTGGATTCCTGACCTATAAAATGGAATTTATAATAGAACCTTATTGTTAACCGTGCCTCATAAACCAATGTCATGAAACTTGTTGATGCACACGAAGAGCATGAGCACCACCCGGTACACGTCAAGGGCCCGGCGAAAGTCAGCTTCTCTCTCTGCTGTCACTGCTGCTCTACCTTGGTGCCCAGGAAGAGCGCGGCCTCCGAGGAGCTTATGACGGGCACATGGTGTGTGCCGAACAAACGAGAGCACGCAGGCCTGAATAGCAGGGCCCGGGAGTACCCAGGGAGTGGTCGGAGAGGTCAAGGGGTGACCTGGGGTGCCCGCACTGCCCAAAGAGGACAGAGACTGTTGCCACACCCCCAGACAGCGGCACCCCCGAGTCACGGGGCTCTGCTCCCAGAGCCTCTCATGGCTCCCTCAGCCACGGGGAAAGCAAAGCAAAACAAAAATGGGTTCACCTTATGTTTGGGAGGCTACGGAGGCTTTGGAGGAAAGGGAACCCTCGTGCACTGCTGGGGGGAATGCAAGTGACGCAGCCACCGCTGTGCAGAGCAGGATGAAAGTCCCCCGAGGCCTTAACAGTAGAGCTACCCTGTCATCCAGTAATTGCGCTGAAGATAAAGAGATAAAGCAAGACACAGACTCTCAACTGTGGAGAGCCAACAAGTGGTTGCCAGGGGGCAGGTGGGACAGGGATGGGTGAAGGGGAAGGGGACGAAGAGCACCCCGCAATGAAGGGAATTGTTGGATCACGTATTGTGCTCCTGAGACTAACAGAAGGCCGTGTGCTAATGGCACTGGGATTTGAGAAACTGAGATCACTCTGGGGTCCCCAAGCCGTGCATCTGCCCCCTCCTTGAGGATGCGGGGACCTGAGGAGGGCAGGGCCAGCCTCTGCCCACAGCTGAGGAAGAAGGCAGCCCTGCTGGAGAGGGAAGGGGAGGGAGGGAGTCCTGGAGACCAAAGCACCATCTCCAGTTTGTTATGGGGAAACGACAACGTTCAGAATCCAAAGCTCTGACCAGAGACCTCCCGACGAGAGAGAAGGGCTGAGGGGCTTCCTCTCCGTTGTCTCTCCGGGCCGTGAGCTCGGCCACCCACGATAGCGCGGGCACAGGCTCCGTGAGAGCCCACGGGAACGTGCCCAGTGCCTGTCCCTGCCTGCCGGGTGCTTTGGGGCCTTGGGGAGTTCACCCTGAGGCCCTTCCTCTCAACTCCCAGCACCCACGGGGAAGGGGCTGGTGAGGGAGGATGAGCACCTGCAGCAGGGGCACTGCTGGGGAGTCTTCCTGGACCACTTGTCCATTCACCTGGGCACAATCCGCGCTACGGATCCCGGATCCCGGGGCAGGGAACGGCTCCCTAGGGATGGGGCTTCCACAAGCCCCGCCCTGGACCCCAGAGAGGCAGAGGGCAGCTGGGCAGCTTTGTTACCTCTCGGGGGTGGAAAGGCGGCCAGAAAAGGAAGTGTCATGACCAATGGGAAGGCCACAGCGCCTGCTAGAAGAGGGGCCCAGCACAGGCAGAGGGAACCCGCAAGGGGAACAATTAACTGATAAGAACAAACTAATTGTCATTCATATTAAATTAGGGCACAGGTGATTTGGAGAAAACCTACAGACCCTCCCAGATGTTTCTTGGGTTTTGCATTGCAGATGATGGCTTTATGGAACCGTTCTGGGAGTGGGCTGCAGGAGCTGGGCCAGGACCAGAGCAGGGGCAGGGCTCCCATCCTGTTCAACCGCACAGTAAACACATAACAGCTTGTCCCAGAGGACAGCCCCAGGCCGTGCATACTAAACATTTTGGTGGTAGGCTTCGGGGGGCCTCTGAGGAGAGGGGCTCACTGACCCCTGGCAGGGAAGAGGGGGAAGGGGAGCTGCAGGGGCTGCTCCAGATGTTTGAAGCAAGGGCTGACTCGTGGGATGCACGGAATCCAGATGTGGAAGGGAAGGATTTCCACAGGCCTGCAGAGGCCAAGCAGGAAAACCGAGAAAGGACGACCGTTACGGCCCCAACCACCTTGTGGGGTGCGGTGCGTGGGGGTGGGCTTGGGCATGCACTCACGCATGCACGCGTGCACGCACTTGAAGCCTAGGAGAGCTGTGGGTGTCTGTGTGTGCATCGGCCGCTGTGTGCACATCTGGTGTCTATATGGCTGTTTGTGTATTTATACGGGTTCACGCACTTGGGGTGTTGCCAAAACTTCCCACCGAAACTAATGGCAGGCTGTTCCCTCTTCACTGAGGCTTATCATGCTAATTTTAATCCCACATTATTGTTTTAAGTTGGCTCTAAAAATTAATATTAAAAATTCTGTAAATAGAGCCTGGGGCTAAATTGCAAGACAGGTCCCTAGAAAGGAGTTTTATTACCGCTCTTGTTCTTATAGGAATAGCAAGGGTGAAGCCTGTCGCCCATCCTGTTCCATCCGATTAGCCTCCCATCAGCGGGAGGGAGAGCACTGGAGAGCGCCTGTGGTCACCCCCGCAGTGTCTTTGCAAGGGGCCTGAGGCTCTTCACGGCCTGGGCCTGGGCTGACCGCAGGCGCAGGCGGCTGGTCCTGGGGAACTGGGGGAAACACGCTCATGGCCCACACACTGCTGACAGTGACATCGTCCTGGGGTTCGGTTCCCTTGCTTGTAAAATGGGGGCCGAGAGTAGTTGGTCTACAAGGGCGCTTCTATCCCGCCACTTGGGGATTGTGTCTCCAAGGCCGCTGGTTTCGTGGGGGTGACAGGCAGTCCCGCGCCACAGGCAAACTCACGGCCGGGGCCCTCCTCTGTGCCCTGTGACCTGCCCCTTCCTGCTCCAGTTGGTGCGCAGGGGACGCAGAAGGTGGAGACAAGGACAACCGGGTCCCCGGAAAGACTGTCTTCACAGGGTCCAAGGAGCAAGGGTGACTCCAACAGGGGACGGAAAAGGAGTCCGGATGGCTGCAATCCAGGGTTCGCTGGGAGAACAGGGACAGGACCCGGTGCTGCAGCAGAAGGTACGCGGGTTAGATTTGGAAGAACTGAGAACCCTGGGTGGCTCAGCGGTTTGGCGCCTGCCTTTGGTCCAGGGTGTGATCCTAGGGTCCTGGAATCAAGTCCCATGTCGGGCTCCCTGCATGGAGCCTGCTTCTCCCTCTGCCTGTGTCTTTGCCTCTCTCTCTCTCTCTCTGTGTCTCTCATGAATGAATAAATAACTCTCTCTCTCTCTGTGTCTCTCATGAATGAATAAATAAATAAAATCGTTTTTAAAAAAAGATTTGGAAGAACCTTCTTGCTGGGAAGGATGCCTAGTGACCACGGGAAAGGAAGAGGGAGCGAGAGGAAGGGACACCTGTCCCCAGATGCAGAACTAAGCATATTTTCAAATATGTGTGAGATGGTGCAGATGATGAGGCCCCTTCCTCAACTCAAGATCCTGACCAGAGTGGCTGGTTTTGCGGCCCCGGCCCTGCCCCTGCAGCACCACATATGTTCAGGAGGGAGCAGGGCCGCGGCTGGGTGGTGACCAGGGCAGGGAAGGGTTAGGGGAGGCGACCGACGGTGCCTCTCAGCATCTGCCCTGGGCGCGCAGAGCCACGGTGCCTGCTCCTAGTACTTTGATTGATTCAGCAAAGGGAAGAGGGAAGAAGGCTGCACACCCTGTGGGACAGTTTGAGCTTCTAAAGAACAATGACATCCTCTGGCCCTGCTTCCCCTGAGATCCCCACTTCCTCAGGGACCCCCACTTCCTCCAGGCCCCTCTGCTGTCCCCAGGCCCCCCTCCTCCCCCAGGCCCCCTCCCCCGGCCCTGCTCCAGGAGCTGGCCTCCCTGGGCTGTGCCGAGCCCCGAGGGGCCCTGCCGGCAGGTGCCCGGGGCGAGGGCCAGCCGGGGGTGCGGGGCCTGCGGGCGCCGGGAGCCTCCGCACACGCTCCGCCGCCCGCACACGCGCACGTGCCTGCGCAGGACTCCGGCCCCCGCCCCGCTCCCCGCTCCCCGCGGCCGCGGCCCGCTCCGTCCCCGCCCCCCGCCCCCCGCCCCCCGGCTTTGTCCTCGGAGCGTCCGGGGCGCCGAGGGGGGCCCTCGGGGCGCCGCCCCCGCCCCCGCCCCCGCCCCAGCTGGCCGCCCTGCCGCCGAGCCCCGCCCCCGCCCGCCCGCCCGCCCGGAGACAATCACCCTTTGAGCGCGGCCGCGGGGCCGGGAGCAGCCGGGCGGGGCGGGGCGGGGCGGGGCGGGGGGGGGCCGCGCTTTAACCCTCGGGGCCCGGGGCCGGGGCGAGACCAACGCGGGCCCCCCCGCCGCCCTGCTTGGTAGCGCCCGGGGCCGTGCGGGTCCCGCCGGCTGCTCGCGCTCGGGGCGGGGGAGGGGAGGGGAGCGGAGCGGAGGGGAGCGGAGGGGAGGGGAGGGGAGCGGAGGGGGCGGGGCCCGCGCGGGGGGCGGGGGCGGGGGCGGGGCGGGGCCGCTGTCACCGCCGCCCGCACCCGCACCCGCACCCGCGCCCGCGCCCGCGCCGCCGCCGCCGCCGCCGCCGCCGCCCAGGGACCCGCGCCGCCGCCTGCTGGCTCCGGCCCCGCGCCCCGCGCCCCGCGCCCCCCCCGGCCCCGCCGCCCCCCGCGCCCCCCGCGCCCCCCGGAGCCGGGCCGGGGCGGCTATGACGGGGCCCCCGGGGGCCCGGAGCCCGAGAGCGCCCGGGGCGGGAGGAGCGCGCGGCCCGGGGCAGCAGCCGAGGGGCTCGGGGCCCGGCGCGTAGGGGCCGCCGCCATGGACCGCGCCGGGGCCGCTCCGGACTCGCCGCCGCAGGTCAGTGCCCGCCCCGCCCCCGCCCGCGCCCCTGCAGCCCTGCACCCCCGCCGCCGCCCCCGCCCCGCCCCCGCCCCCGCGGTGCCCAGGCCGTGTCCCCCGGGCGGGCGCGGGGCCGGGGGCGGCTGCGGAACACCCCCCGCGGCCCTGCCCTGCGCCCGCCTGGGGACAGCTGGCCCCGCACCTGCCGGCCGCCCCGAGCCTCAGCAGGTGGTTCCGGGCGCGCGGGGAGCCTGGGGCAGCGCCCGCCCCGCGCCCCGCGCCCCCCGCCCCGCGCCCCTGCACGCCCCGCCCCCCGCGCCACCGCCCCCCGCCCCCCGCCCCGCCGGGCGCAGGCGGCTGAACTCCCCGGGCTGCCCGCCGCGCGGCCGCACAGGGTCCCCGGGACCCCGAGCACCAGGACCAGGGCCCGGGCCCGAGCCCCGCGGCACCCGAGGCCTCAGGCCTCTGAGCCCAGCCGACAACTTGAGAAAGGGAAGCCAGGGGCGGGGTGCGGGGCTGGGGCAGGGTCAAAGGACGGGGGAGCTGCGGGACCCCGGCCGGAGAAGGGAGGTGACGGGGAGCCGGGCGCCCGCCCCCGACACCCCTGCCCGCCGCGGCCACAGACGGGCCCCACGGCCTCCACCCGGCCAGGCCTGCGCCCAGGACTCCCGGGACGAGTCCCCGCAGAAGCTGCGGCGGAGGCTCCCAGGACCTCCAGCCCCGGCCCGAAGGAGCCTCCGCGGGCACCTGCCGGCCCTGCACCGGGCGCTCCACCTGCGGGGCCGGGGCCGGTCCGGGAGGCGCCGCGGGAGCCAGGTGGGCGCCGGGGAGCAGCCTCGCTCGGAGGCTCGGAGCGCTGGGAGGTCGGTGCTGCTGGGGCGAGGGGAAGCTCGGGCTTCCTGAGGTCCTGGGGCCGCGGGGGAGCGCAGCTCCACGGGGTGATGCTCCGGGGTTTTCTAGGGTCTGCATGTCCCCCACCTCTGCCAACAGGGGCTGTCTCCCCTGAGCTTGCCTGACTGGCGACCAGGGTTGGCCTGCCTGGCCCGAACCACACAGCCCGCTTCCCTCGTGCAGAGCAAAGAGCCTCCCCCAGACCCTGTAAGAGAGGGTCCCGTCTGCCCAGGCACACCCAGCACCCCCAGAGGGTCTGGGGACCATGCCATCTGCCCTGCGCCTCTCGGTGGGAGCGGGAAGGCCTGCCAGGGCTCACGGCTCAACGAGGGGCACAGAACTTGGGGCCCACTCTGTACCTGACCCTGGGCGCCGGGCAGCGCTCTGTTCTCAGGCGCTTGGAAGCTCGCGTGGACCGGACTGTGTGCAGGGAGGTTGCACGTGGGCAGGCAGGGCAGGTGCACCTGAAGCCTGGGGCAGGCAAATCCCAGGATGGGACAGGACCAGGGTGTGCAGCAGCCACCCAGCTCCCCAGGAAGGCACCATGAGGGCAGAGGTACCCCCAGGTCTCTGGCCCAGAGCTCCCCACCGCAGCCCCCGAGCACTGGGGGCCAGGCCGGCCGTGCTGGCTCCGAGGTGCAGGGGGAGGCAGGCCGGAGCCCTGCAGGCATGAGAAGTGCAGGCAGCTGGCGAGTGGGAGTTGAGGGCTGGAGGACTGGGGTGCTGGCTGAGCCTGGCCCAGGGGGAGGAAGGGGAGAGCTGCCTGAGGCCGCCGCCTGCTGACCTTAGAGGAGAAGCGAGGCAGAGCCCGCGGCCGGCAGGGGAGCCAGCCCGAGACAGTAGACAAAGACAGAGGAGCTCGCCCACAGCCCACAGGACGACGGGGCGGGGGCAGCGGCACAGCTCAGGCTGGCCCAGCAGTGCTGTGGGGCCAGCACAGGGCCCTCCCGTGCGCCCCGGGGTCGGCAGTCACCCACCAGGGCAGGGGCTCCTCAGGGAGGCTGCTTCCCTGGCTCTGAGCAATACGGGGGAGGGTTCAGAGGGAGGCCTGAAGGCCAAAGAGGGCTGGCTGGTGGGCCAGGGGTCTTGGGAGGACCTTCTTGCCCAACCCCAGTCCTGAGGGCCTCCCCATCTCCTGGCCCCTGCCCCAGGGCCCTTGCTGGTCCTGGGATGCCATGGGGTGGGGAAGGGTGTGGACTCTGGGGAGAAGGAACAGAGAACTCTCCTTGGAGACCCTGCCAAAGAGCCTCGGGGCCACGGGAGTGGTGCAGTGCACAGCGCCAGCGCTCAGCCAGGCCTGGGGGCCCAGCTCTGTTTCCTGCAGGACCAGCTGAGTGGACTTTGGGAAAAGCCGAGCCCTCTAGGCTCCGGTTTCCTAACGACCTAAACTCAAGAGGCCGCCCCTCACCTGGCTGTTCTAGGGGACGTGCTAAGCGAATGCTCATTTACGTCCTTATTTCCCCCATCATCTTCCAGGATCCGGATGGCTCTAGAATTTGGAGTAGCCATTCTGTGTCGTCCCTGGAAGCCATCACACTGGGGTGCTTACAGCCCCCCTGTCCCCCACGCCACCCCAGCTGGCCGTGCCCCTGCTGCAAGGACATGCTCAGGCCTCCTTGGAGCAGCAGCAACAGCGGTGTTTCCGCGTCTAATCAGTGGTCAGTGTAGGCGTTCCAGCTCCTCAGCCCGTGCCGGCCTGAAGCGACCAAAGCGACTCGCGCGAGCTCTAGCTCCGTGACCTCTTGTCATCCCCGCTGAAAGACGGCAAGGTACACGGACATCACTCAAAGTTCCTTTCACTTCCACAGACATTGACTGAGCACCTACTGTGTTCCAGGCTCTGGGCCAGTGCTGGGAACATAAGGCATCAAATAATCCCAAATCAGGAGTTTTTATTTAGCCTTTGGAAAGGGTTATGTGGGTTGCTTTTTTTTTTTTTTTTTTTTGCAGCTACAGCAAATTTACTTTTCTAATGAGGTTCAGCTCCAGCCAATATGAAAATGAGTCTGCGCTCGCTGTGCACACCAGCTGACAGCAGGGCGGGCAGCCTCCCAGCCAAGTGCCTGGCAGGGATTAGGGTTTCGCCACCAACAGGCCCAAAAGTGGAGGGTCTCTGCGGATCCCCAGGAGCTGGCTCGTGTTGGCGTAAAGCTTGCCACGAGGCTGTGTAGGTTCAGCAGGTACTAGGGCCACGGGCTGGGCTTCTGTCTCCTCGTTTGTGGGAACTATGAGCCGTTGCCATCCCTTTGTGGGGGAAGAAGGCTGGCGGGAGCAGAGACACGGCAGTGTGGCTCTGGGCACCTGAGGTGGAGGGTGGGACGCGGCCCCGCCTTGGGGCCACCCTCTGCGACCGGTGCATGTGGCTGAGCCCCGTCACTTCTCCCCATGCGGCTTCCTTCCCCACGAGGCAGCTGGGCGCTCTGGCCTCCGAGGCCGTGCGTCTCTGTAGCAAGACCCTGGGCTGCCCGTTTGACCATCGCCCAGAGCCCAGGAGATGTGGGGCGGGCTCTCTCCACCTTTCAGGAGCTCAGTCTGCACATGCAGTAGTGGCCACAGCGTCAGTGTCCCCGAACCACAGCAAGTCCTTCTAAAGCGCCGTTCTGGACTCGCTGCCGCTGGTTGAGCCTTGGGCTCGGAGCGCAGACCCTGGAGCCTGCCTGGCTACGCTCACACGCGGCTCTGCTTCTCGGTGGTTGTGTGGCCTTGGGACGGGACTTGACCTGTGCCTCGGGCTTCTCGTCTCTAGGATGGGGCTAATACCGGGAGGTTTAAGGGGAGAATGAGTCCGTACAGTTCATCGTGAGGACCAAGTGCTTTGCCTACCGATTCCTGTTCCTCGATGTAACCTGAACGCTGAGCAGCTGTGCGTGGCTCGCTGCAGGGGCCGGGCCGGCGGTCATCAGCTCGGGCCCTTGCTCCTGTGCCTGGCTCCTCACCTGTGGAGGAACGGTGGCCGGAGAATAACCCCTGCACCACTCGGCTGCCGAGGGGCAGTGAGGCGAGGACTGTGTCCTCCTTGGCCCGTGACACGTCCCGACAAAGAGGGGCTCACGTTTCTGGAAGTGGATATGACTTAAATTCTCTTTTTATCGCAACCGAAAAGCATCCCGAAGCCCCCACCCCCATAAGTTTAAAATAAAAGGGGCGAACACGGTCCCAGCTGCCTCCGGCATCTTGTTGGGCATGGATGGAGCAGGCTTGAGGGGCTCTTGCCTGGGCCCCCCCCACCCGGTCCCCAGGGCAGGAGCCAGGAGACGGCTGCTGGAGCTCAGCGGACTGAGGAGCCAGGAGGGAGGGGGCTTGGTAGACGGGACAGAGACCCGGGACTAGGGTGACAGGGCCTCGCAGGACCTTGCCTTCCTCATCTAAGTAGGACCGTGAGCCACGTGACCCGTTGGGGAGCTGGGTCGGGGAGCAAGGGTTCGCCGCGTGTCGCCATGGCCTGTTGGGTGAACACCGAGGAGCCTGCCCACAGGGCTCTGCACGGCGCATGGATTCAGTGACGCCGGGCTGCTCCATCTTTTCAGAGATAAGGAAACCGATGCCCAGAGAGGTTCCAGGCTTACCTCGAGTCTCTCGGCACCGTCGGGCCTCGTCCTAGACCATGATGTACGCGTCGCCACTCCCTCTCCTCCTTCCCATCCACCCACCTGTCCCCGGGGAAGGACGACGAGCGCCCCAGGGCAGCAGAGCGGCCTCAGCCAGGCAGGGTAGAGGCTGACGCCAAGGCCCAAGGCCCCCTCCTCACGGCTGGGACAAGGCTCCTGTCCCCTCCCCTGACAATGGGCCCAAAGGACCAAGCTAAACTGTCTCTGGCCCAACCCCAGGGGGTGTCAGGGCCCCAGGCCACGGGCAGCACACTGAAAACACATAGGAAACTTCAGTTAAGTCAGTGGACCCCTAACTTGCTCCACTGGAGCCTCTTGTGCGGTTGTCCTTTTCCATCCGTTTCTGAACCTCGGCCGAAGTGTTCTTAGCCTGAGCCATCACCTGCTGGTCCTAACGTCCTCTGGCCCTCATGGCCGCCTCTCTGGGGCCCCGCATCCGGCGGTCCCCGGTCATGGCCAGGCGACACAGCGGGCTGCCCTGTGCGAGCATGCCTCAGCGCACGGCTCCTCTCGCTCACCCCTGGCTCCATGCCGACCCTCCGGGCAGGTGCAGTGGCAGCCCTGCTGGGACTAAGGCAGGGCCGCGTCTAGCCCCGCAGATCGCCGCCTCGCTGTGGGGGGATGCTGTCGGGGGTGCGTCGCTGGCACGAGTGACCACAGCCCGGGACGACCAGCGCCGTGGGCGCCCTGGGGCACAGCTCGCGGCGTACAGCTTGCCAGCCCCACGGCTTCCAGGGCTCTGGGCACGATTCGCTCCTGCGCGCGGCCGTCGGGCTCCGCAGCGTCACCTGGCAAACTGGGCAGACCGGGAACTGCTCCAGGGCGGCCGCTCTGCACCCCGCCCCCCTCCACCCCACGCAGCCGCCCTTGTGCCCCTGCGTCCGAGTCTGGCTGCTGTGGACGCCCCACGTGATGTGAGGCACGGTGGCTGTCCTCTTGGCACAGTGGCCCTGGCTCCCCCGGGTCGTGGCAGGGCCCAGGACCCCTGCCTCCTGGCTGGATGACGTCCCGCTGCAGGCGGACGCTGCGCTCGGTGTGTCCAACCGCCGCGGGGAGGGCACCCCTGACGATGGCCAGCTCTCAGCCCTGGGGGCGCGGGGCGAGCGTTGCAGAGGGTCGGCGGGACCCGGGCTGATGGTGGGGGGCCACACAGGGCAGGCCCGGCCGTCCCCCCAGCCCACCCTCGCTCTGCTGGGGCTCCTGAATCTGTAGGAGGAGCAAGGAAGGCAGTGCCGTCCCGAGGGAGCTGCGTGGAGGGGACACCGGGCACCTGTGCCAAGGGCAAGAGCAAGGGGAACCCCGGAGCATCCAGGGCTCAGCCCTGCCCGAGGCCCAAGGCTCGGCCTCCCCATGTGGCCCGTCTGCCGCCTCCAGGCATCTGCTCCTCACCCTGCGGGGTGCCCGCTCTCCGGGGGCTCCGGCCTCGGCACAGCCTCAGCCTCGCGAGGAGGAACCTGCTGGAAGAGCTGCCCCAGGAGGAGGGCTGGGCTGCCTGTGCCCTTGTCCTGCAGGCACGTGGATTCAGCTGGACCTTGAGACCAGGTGGTGGCGGCAGTGCTGGCGGTCACAGTTCCTGCTTTGCTTTGCCTACGGTCGTAGAACAGACTGTGCGCAGGCCCCACGCTGCATGGCTTCCGCGGGCCCCCTCATGGGATCCCAAAAAGAGCCCCAGCAAGAGTTACGGATAAGGAAACTGAGTCACAGGGGTACGGGTGCAGCTGCTGCGCCGTGCCCGGGCCTGGACCCTGTGGGAGCATCCTGGGGTAAGTACGGCCCGCTGTGCCCAGAGGAAGCCGTGGCCCAGTTGCTGGAGACCAGTGTGAACACCAGCAAGTGTCCCGACAGTTACAGGGCGGGACCTGCACAGCGTGGACGCTGCATGCTCGGGCCTGGGGGGAGCTGGGCTGGGGAAGGCGCCAGGGCAGGAAGGGCAGGCCGCGGGCGCCGAGCTCAGGACGGATCCACCCGGTCGGTACCCTCACTCAGATCTGCAGAGACATCAGCACCAGGGGAAACTGAGGCAGAGCGGCCCGAACGACACACGGGCAGGAAGGACCGTAGTTCGGGGACAGATCAGCATTGGCCGCCCGCACACTCCCCAGCCTCACCCACAGTCTGAGGGGCTCCGCGTGGCCGCCCCGCCCATTGTCACCGTGACTCTCGGTCGTGGGGCCAGGCCCCGAGGTCAGCTGGCCTGCTTGGCTCCGGTCCCCAGGCCCTGGTCAGGTGCGCCGCCTGCCCCTCTGCAGGGGTCGAGTTTGTGCCCGGTCAGTCCCCGCGACCTGGTCCCAGCTCCGTGCTCTGGCGCCGCTGCGTGGCGCCCACCCAGCCCGTTCCCGGGCTTCCCCTGGAGCGGGGGGCCAGAGGCGACGGCTGTGCCCTCCCAGTGCCCAGATCCTTGGGTGCTAGGGGGTCAGCGCTCCGGGTTCGGGACTGAGCTGTGGCCTCAGGCTCAGCAGGAGCCGGCCGCCTGGCCAGGGAGGGTGGGACTCGGCTCCGCCAACCACCGCCGGTCTAGCCCCCGTGCGCCTGCTTGTCTTGCCCTGCTGCCCTCGTGTCAGGACCCGCGGAGCCCCCGCTCCTGCTCTGCTCACCTCCGGTCAGGTGGGGTCTGTGGGGCCTGACCCTGGGCCGTGCCCCCTGGAGGCGGCCCCTCCGCAGGGCCTGGGCTGCCCCACACGTCTCCAGCGGGCCCTGCGCCCGGCGGACCCGGAGAGGCTGAGGAGCATTTTGCTGGAACCACGGGAGGGGGAGGGGGAGGGGGAGGGGGAGGGGGAGGGGTCCGAGGCAGGCCTGGTGTGGCCCTGACCTGCGCGGGGGTGAGGCGCGCTGCGCGGCGGGGAGGGTGCGCGGGGCCGGGAGGTCCGCAGTCGGGTGGCGAAGACGGTGCAGACTGGGAGGGCGCGGGCGGCCCCAGCTCCAGGCCGATGCTCGGCCCCGGGCGGACCTGCGACGGACGGACGGACGGACGGACGGCAGGTGCAGCTGGAGCCCCCGGGACGTGCGGGCGGTGGAGGCGGGGGGCGGGGGCGTGGACGGGGTGGGGGGCGCGGACGGGGTCAGGGTCGGGGCGTCGTGGGATCAAGGGGTGTGGTTGGGAGTCAAAGAGGCATGGCAGGTGTCGAGGGGCGTGGCGGGGCTCAAGGGGTGTGGCAGGTGTCGAGGGAGCGTGGTCGGGTCAAGGAGGAGTGTGGGAGGCAAGGGGTGTGCCTGGCGGTCAAGGGGATGTGGAGGAAGGTCAAGGAGGGCGAGGCTGGGGCCAAGGAGGCGTGGCCTGTTTCGGGGGCGTGGCCAGGGCTGAGGGGGCGTGGCAGGCGGTCAAGGGGCGTGGCAGGTCCCAGGGAGGCGTGGTCAGGGTCAAGGCGTTGTGGCGGGGTCACGAGGCAAGTCCCAGTCGTGGGGCGTGATTGGCGGTCAAGGGGGTGTGGACGGAGGTCAAGGGGGCAGGCTGGGGCTGAGGGGGCGTGGCCGGGGCGAGGGGCGTGTCCAGGGTCAATGAGGAGTCGGGTTCGAGGAGGCGTGGTCTGCCGGGGGCGTGGCCGGGGTGAGGGGCGTGTCCAGAGTCAATGGGGAGAAAGGGTTTCGAGGAGGCGTGGTCTGTCTGGTGGGCGTGGCCGGGCCTGGGGGCGTGGCCGGGCTCTGGGCGAGGCGGAGAAGCGCGGCTGCAGGTGCAAGGAGTGGGAGGCGCTGCCGCGCGGCGCCTGCTTTGCTCCCAGGGCCGGGGCGGCCCCGCGGGCGGCCTGCGTGGTTACGGGCAGCTCCCTCCGGATGCAGCGGGCCGGCCTCCCGGCTCCGGAGCTCGCCCGAGCGCCGCAGGGGGAGGCGCGGGCTCTGGCGACACCGCGGTGGGCAGCAGGCACACGGGACCGGCGGGGGGGCGGGGGCCGTGGGCGGCCGCAGGGCACGGAGCCTGGAACGCCGCGCGCAGCCAGCTGCGGTCAGCAGGAGACACAAAGGTCTAAGTGTGCGCGGCCGGCGGGCGCAGGGGCCAGCAGTGGGCTGGAATCTGAGGAAGCACCGGCCCGGCCTGGCGGAGCCCAGACCCGAGCGGACCCGGTGGAGGCACGTGTCCCCCGCTGGGGACCCCGCCCGCCGGCCCGAGGACGAGGGCAAGGCAGGCGGGAGGGGCAGGGCACCGAACCCGCGTCGTCGGGGGCAAGGGCGCAATGGAAGATCCGGACAGTGAAGGAGACACAGTGGTGCCGCCGGGGAGGGGAAACTGAGGCTGCAGACGTCACAGGTTCGTGTCGGTGCCCCACTGGGTCAGGCCCTGCCGCCTCCTCCGCGAAGTCCAGGGCAGGGACCTGGAGGGCAGGAAGGACGGGCAGGCCCACCTCGGCCCTTCCAGGGCTGCAGGGTCGGCGCTCGCGGCAGCTGCTCCTGTCAGCACCTGCGCCACTTTTTATACTGATTTGGCCTAATCACCTGGACAACCCTGGGCGGGAAGTACTGTTTTTATTTCCATCTCATAGATGGGAAAGGCAAGGCCCAGAGAGGTTACGTCGCTCATCTACATCACACGGCACAGGACGAGGGGCCCTGGTTTGTGCCCAGGGCTTCGGGGTCCAGGGCACAGGCTCTCTGCTGCTTCACTGTCCGAATGCGGCTCTCTGGGCAGGGGAGGGCAGAGGAGGGTGTAGGGTGCAGGGGAGGGCAGGGGGGCAGCGGAGGAGGGCAGAGGAGGGCAGAGCAGGGCAGGGCGTGCAGGGGAGGGCAGGGGGAGGACGGAAGGGAGGTGACAGCTGTGACTACAGTCAGACCCTGCCGTCACCATCAGGAGCCGAGGGTCAGGTGTTTGGGGTGCGTCTCTAAGGTCCCGTGACCCCCAAGTCCTGCTGTTCCTCCCCGGTGGGCAAGGCCCTGCTTGTCAGCAGCACACGTGGCAGAGAGTGGGCCAGCCGAGGTGTCGGGTAGGACTCGGTGCTGTCGGCAGGTTGGCCCTGAGTGCTCCTGGCTGTCTGGGTGGACAGAGCGGCCACACTCAAGGACCCGGGTGGTGGGAGAGCTGGGGCAGGCCCTGGGGGCCGGCAGATGGCAGCCGCGGGGAGGGCACCCCCAGGCAGGGCAGCCCCCTGACAGCAGCCCCCCCACAGCAGCCCCCAGAGACCAAGGGGCAGGGGATTGCGGGCTGCAGTCCCTTTGCAGGGATGACTCCCCATCCCATAAAGTCCAGGCGGGCGGTTCAGTGCTCCCCCCATGCAGACGACCTCCCCCCCGGATGTCTTGCATGCCCAGACCCCCGGTGGTCACCCTGGCACCCTCTGCCCCATGGGCCTGCAGGGCCGCTGCCCAGCTCTGCACAACCCTCGGGAGCCCCTGTCCCTCACCTACCCGCCTCCCCGGCTGCCGCTGCCTCCCTGCTGTCCCCACTGTCTGTGTGCCCGGCCAGGCCGAGGTGGGGCCACCCGGGAGGAGCACTGGGCAGCCCCAGAAGCAGCGGCATTTGGCCGTTTCCCCCCTGCAGGCCCCGGGGCAAGTGGATGCCTCTGCCTGAAGCCACGGGGACAGGATTCCAGGGCCTTCGTGGGACCCGCGGGCCCGTCCCTGTCTGAACCCCGCGGTGAAGCAGCACGGACTCGGCCTCGCAGAAGGCCCTCGAGGCCCAGCCCAGTGCTCTCCTCTGTGGAGTCGTGAGCCCGCTGGAATCCAAAGGCTGTTGCAGAAAAACCCAAACCAAAGGGGCTACCTAAAACCCCGCATCCGTGAGTGTGTCTGCTGCGGCTGTTTGGAAGAACACCAAGCCTGGGCGCCCATGACACCAAGCCCGGGTACAGGTGACACCAAGGCCTGGTGGAGCGCAGCCTCCCAGGCTGCCCCCCTCTGTGTGCGGCGCCCGCGCGGAGCCAGGTGGTGCACGGTGTGCTCGGCCGCCGTCCCCGGCAGTACCCAGGAGCCAGGCAGCGGGGCTGGGCCCCCAGGTGGGGGCTGACCTCTTGGGCCGGGGCCCCCCGTCAGCGCGGCACGCCGGAATCCGGGCACCGGGGCCCTTCCTGCGGCCCAGCCTACCCACCGGAGGGCAGGCCAGGGGCAGGCACCTGGGCTGCGAGGCCAGGACGCAGGGACCCTTCCTATGGCACGGAAAGCGCGTGGGTGTAGGGAGCACCCCGGGTCCCTGGCCGCAACCTGGGCGGGGGGGCTATGCCTGTGGCCCCCCGAGACCTGGGGCCGATGTGCGATGCTTCTCACTCGGTTCCCGCGGGGGTGACATGGGCCGGGTTTCCCTGCCTGCCCTCGGGCTGCTGAGGCGGCGGGCACCTGGCTGTTGGTGGGGGGGGGGGGCTGGCCACTGCACCCAGCAGCCCACAGGACCCCCCTCATGTCTTCTGAGGTCGTGGGGGCAACAGGAGGACAAAGGGGAGCAGGGCCTGGGCAGTGCGGCTCCGATGACCCTCACCCCACACGTGTCCTGGGGGACAGCGGGGAGCAGGCGAGGCCTGTGTGCCCCCCCACGCCCCCCCATACCCGCCCCGGAGGTGGTGGCTGCATGCAGAGGCTGGTTGGGGTTGAGAGCGAGGGGGGCGAGGTGGGTGAGGTCAGGGTCCACTGGCCGGGGACTGGCCCTGAGCCGTGGCTACGCGGGCCGAGCTAACCCCGGATCCCACGAGGGGTCCTGCGGGGCCGGGACAAGGCCTATGCTCTCCTGCGGGATGAGCGCGGCCTGGGTACAGGGGCCAGCATCCCTCCCACCAGCTTCCCTTAAAGTGTCCCCTGTTCCTGCATCCTGCCACCGCGCCCCTAGGTCGCATCCCGGGTCGCCAGCTGCCCCCTGGAGCTGGGCCCCCCTGCGCCCCTGGGCACCCCCGTCCATGTGGCGGCTCAGACGGGGCCTATCCCTCCACGCACAGCGCAAGCCGGTCTGGCCCCGGTGGCCCCGGCCCGTCCTCGCCCACCCACTCGCTTGCCAATGGCCGCCTGCGCTAGCGCAACGCTGGGCCTCCGCCCTCCGGGCCTGCAGACCATGAGCCACAGGCTTGCTCGGCGTGGGCTGGCTCCCGCGTGTTCGCCCCGCGCTCGGCACCCATCAAGGGCTGCGCTGGGAGTCCCGTGGGGAACAATGCGGGGCTTCTGTGGAAACTAGGGTGCCGGCTCCCAACAAACCTCTACCCTGAGTCAACAGAGAAGGCTCTCAAAATTAGGTGAAAACGTGTGGGAAAAGTAAAGATTCTTCAAGGATGCGGCACCGAAGAGCTGGCCAGGTGTCCTCGGGGGCCTGGACCATATCAGAGATCCGCGCCGGAGGCCGCGGGGGCACGGGAGGCGCCGGGCTGTCCCCCCGAGGAGAGCCGGGACCGAGCGCGCGGGCTGTGCGTTGGGGGAGCCGCCGTGTGCGCCATGGTCGGGGGAGGCGTCCCTGTTGAGCTCTTTGTTTTTGTTTTTTTGAGATTTATTTATTCATGAGACAGAGAGAGAGAGAGAGAGAGGCAGAGACCCAGGCAGAGAGAGCAGTGGGCACCCTGCAGGGAGCCCGACATGGGACTCGATCCCGGGCCCCCGGGGTCATGCCCTGGGCTGAGGACAGACGCTGGACCCCGGAGCCCCGGCGTGCCCCCATGTGGAGCTCTCGGCTCCTTAAAAGGCACTTGTCAGGCTGACGCGTGTTGCGCAGCGCCGCGTGCAGGACGCCGCCAGGTTCCCCGGGCGACCAGCCCCGCTGGGAACGTGGCTCCATCATCCTCCAGAGGCCCCTGGCCCACGGGCTCTGCGCTTGTGTGCGGGGACCTCCATCGGCCTCACGTGCGCGGCACCGAGTGGCTCCCAGACCCCGGGAGGCCCCCCCTGCCCTGGCCCCGGGGTGCCAGGAGGAAGCCTGCGGCCTCGGAGGGAGCGCCGCCCCGGAGCCCCCCAGGCACCCACCTGGCGCGCTGGCTCTGACCTGTTGCTGCAGGGGAATCAGCTGCGTGTCGTGGACTCGGGCGCTGAGGAAGCCCCGAGCTCTGCAGCTTCGGAGAAGCCCCTGCGCTTTTGGACGACCCGTCCAGCTCGGCCCCGGCCCCGCGTCTCCTGGGCTGCCTGTCCCTGCCCCGGGCTCGGGCACCTACGTCTGGACCTGGGGGCCCCTGGCTCCCACACAGCGCCCAGGACTCCCCAGAACCCGGCGGGCCACGTGGCCAACCGGCCCCTAAGTCCTGACCGAGCTCTGCACAGACAGACGTGCAGCTGTGGCGTCCCGCCCCAGTGCCCACCTGACCCCCTGCACCATCACGGAGCCCTAAATGTCACCAGGTCAGGCGGCCAAGGCGGTGCCATTGCAGCAAGCCAGGGCCCCGACCCAGACTGCACGGTTCCAGGTGACGGTGGGGGCCGCGGAGGGTGGGCCCAGGCCCCAGTGAAGGCGACGCTATCCCCACCGGCAGGCTATCGAGGCCACGGCCACCCGTCTCCGCAGCACTCTGCGCCCTGGCTGGGTGACCGCCCGCTCATCCCCACGTCCCTGGCCACACTGCCGTCGTCTGTGTCCAGTGGACGGAGGCCTCCAAGCGTGCGGGAGGCTGGAGGGGCCTCTGGTGTGCACTGACCATGGAGGCCACCACAGATGCAAGTGACGAGGGCCAGGCGGGGAGGCCCGGGCCCCGCGACCCCGGCCGGCCTCCTCCCGGCCTTGCCTCCCCAACCCGGGCCGCCTCTGCGGGGTCCCCGTGCTCCAGCGGGGTGGCGGCCGGGTAGCGGGGGTGGGGGCCACACAGCACTGGGCGCGAGCCAAGGCTGCGCCCAGGTGGGCACCCCTGCGGATGCGAGGCCAGGCGAGGCTCTGGGCTCCCCTGCCCCGTCCCTCCCCACGCACCTGCCCCACCGGCCACAGGCTCCCTCAAGGCGGGGGGGCTCTCCGTGCACGCCCCGACTGCCTGCTGATTAGCTCCATGATTCTGCTCCGGTGCTTATAATAGGCTCCAATAAAGTTATGGGGGTTTCAAGCCGTAATGGCTTCCACAGTAATTAATGCACAACTGGGTTTATTGCTAAGTTTATTTTTAGAGCTTTTCTCCCTCATCCCCTCCTCCCTCCCCCTTCATAGCTGTTTTGGCCAAAAACACTAGGTGGGATCAGTCCGCACAGGGCCCCTGCACCCTGGCCTGCATCCTCCCCTCCCAGAGCCTGCCTCCTGCTCCTGCCGCCAAGACACTTCCGCGGCCCCACGGTGGAGGCAGCTTCTGTGCAGAAGGGGGGCTCCGGGGCAGCCCTGGGCCGGAGGCTGCGTGTAGACCTGTGCTCACCCTGCACCCGGGGAGGTTCCAGGCTCGGGGACCTGCTGACAGCGGAGCACAAGGGCCAGGACTCACGTCTGGCTCCTCTGTGACCTGACCTTGGACAATCACTGGTGCCCACTGGCCTCCATGACCCCCTCGTGAAGTGCGGTTACAGCGGCACCTGTGGCTGCAGGTGTCACGAGCATTGAGTGGGACGTGCTGTCACTTGTGGACGCCACCAGGTGCTGCATAACAGCTGGTTCTTGCCGAGGCAGCCCGAGCAGACACGCGGGGGGGGGGGGGGGGGGGCGACAGGTGCCAGAGGCAGGAGGCTGGGGACCAGAGGCCACTCCACGTCCTCGAGCCTGGCACAGAGAACCACATGCGCCTCCTGGGCGGGGGCCTGGGCTCCGAGGCCTGCAGAGGCCATGATGGGGGCACAACTCGGACCCCTGAATCCTTGTCCCTGCTCTGTGCGTGTCGTGTGCCGCCACCTGTAACGGGCAAGCCTGGTGGGCCTTCCACGCCCCTGAGGAGGGCAGCCGGCCGGCGAGACGTACGGACTGCCCCGGAAACCCCACACGGTACTGGGAGGCAGACCTGTCCTTCCCTGAGGCGACAAAACTTGGAGAGACGAGGCCGTGGGGGCGGGACGGAGGTTCTCGGCTCCTGACCCCTTCCAGGGATGAGGAGCCCGCGCTCTGCTGGCCACGGGCCTCTCCGAGGCCACCTGTGCACACAGCTGGGCTGGGCTGGCATGTGCCCCCCCGGCTGGGCTCCCAGCGTACACGAGGCCCAGCACAGAAGGGAAGGAGGGCAGGCGACAGGGTGGCACGGATTCCGCGGTGGCCATGAAGGCAGTGTGCTGCTCACCTGGTCACGCAGGATAGCACGGCCGGCCGACGGTGGTGCCAGACCCTCCGCACAACCAACAAGACGTGCAGGCAGGCCCGCCCGCTGGCCGAGGGTCTCCCAGGCCCCCTGTCGTTGCCGCGTGGGCCGCAGCCTGGGGACGCGCAGCCCCGCAGGCACCTCTTCTCCGCCGATGCCGGAGCCAAGGGAAGAGCCGCGCTGCGTTTGGGCCCAGGGCTTGTCCCCAGTACCTCCCAGCAGCGGCACCGGGTACCGCGGCTGGGGGAAAGCGTCACTTGAGCATGCACGGGTACGCGTGCACACATCCCGTGGCCTCCGCGGGCCTTAGCGAGCTTCTCCTGGAAGCCGAGCGCAGCGAGTACCCCCACCCCCGACCGCAGAGCACGCGGAGGCAGAGTGGCCGGAGCTCGCAAAGGGCACAGGGCTCGGCGGCGGCGCTGGGGCTGAGCACGAGACGCGTGGGTCCGCAGGCCGTGCCCTCGGCTTCTGGGCCCCGCTGAGCCATGGAAGCGGGCCGCGCCACGTCCCCACGCCCGAGGGCACCGGGCCCGGGTCACTCCTTAGGGAGGCGGTGGCGCAGGCTTCAGGGGACGACGGCACCGAGCCCGGCCAGGCCCTGCTGGGCACCAGCCCCGCCCCCAGGTCTCTGGCCATCCCGTCCTGCTCTCTCTTGCAGGTGTCCACTTCGCAGGGCTCCTGAGCGCGCCCTGGCACAGCCACCCCTTCCCGCTCTCCGGCCTGGCCAGACCCTGCAAACCTGCTTCCGCAATGGGTGGGTTGTGAGCGCTGGTAAGACCTGCTAGCCAACATTCGGCTTCTCTGCTCTCCTCGCGCCTGGCCCGCCCGGCCCATTCCTGTTCTTTTCTCCCCTGTGCTTGCCACTGTCTGCTGCTGTCGCCCCCGGGGCCACCCTTCTCCTGACCTTGCCGCCGCTCAGGTAAGGAGGAGCTGTGGGCCCAGCCAGCCTTGGAGATGCCGAAGAGACGGGACATCCTTGCGATTGTCCTCATCGTGCTGCCCTGGACGCTGCTGGTCACCGTGTGGCACCAGAGCACCATCGCGCCTCTGCTCACCACGCACAAGGGTGAGCCCCTGACCGTGGGCCCTGTCCCCAGCCAGGCTCCACAGTAAGAAGGACGGCAGCCAACACCGGTGGGGCCGCACTTCTGCTGACTAGGCAGCTGGGGGAGCCGGAGGATGGGCCGGGCCGCAGAGCTTACCTTCTGGGGGTCTCGGTCCCTCCGGATGTCTGATGAATGCCACCTACACACACGCATGCGCAGACACACGCACGCAGACACGCATGCATACACACGTGCAAGACACATGAACACATACACGCATGTGCACAGAGATGCACATGCACACACGTGCACAGACACGCATGCACAGAGACTCATATGCACAGACGCATCCATAGACACACGCATGCACAGAGACACACATGCACAGATACATGCATCCATAGACACACGCATGAACAGACACATGCAAGACACGCATGCGCACATGCACACATGCACACACGTGCACAGATCCATGCAGAGACACACATGCACAGACATGTGCATTTACAGACACACACATGCAGAGATACACATGCACACACATGCACACATGCACAGACACACATGCAGAGACACATGCACATTCACATGCACAGACACACGCATGCATAGACACACACATGCGTAGATACACGCATGCAGAAACAGACATGCGCATCCACAGACACACACATGCAGAGACACACATGCACAGAATGTGCATCCACAAACGCATGCATGCACAGAGACACATGCACAGATACATGCATGTGCACATGCGTGCACACATGCACAGATACACCTATGCACATAGACACACATGCACACACGCATCCATAGACGCATGCACAGACACACCCACAGGTCTGCATGCAGTCTCAGGATGTGTAAGGACTGGTTGCTCTCAGCTGTGGGTGGCAAAGGATGGATGGGCGGAGTTTCGGGCCTGTGTTTTAAACCACTCCAGGAGACCATACCGTTTGCCCCTTTTTTCCTGCTCAGGCAGGAGACCCCGATCTAGTCCTACCTTGTGAAATAGGCCTGGATAGAGGAAAAGTCCCACGAAGTACTCATGGATGAACAGGCTGGAACCAGCCTCTCCTGGCCTTGAGTGCAGAGCTTTCCCCTCCACCAGGGGCCTTTCCTGCTCCACTGGGCTACCTGTTCCCTGGCCCCCTTCCACGTGCCCCACGTCTAGCCTGCCCCACATTCCTTGGTCTCTCCCTGACGCTCTTCTTCCCTCCCGTGTACTCTGTGCCCTACAGACTTAATACTAAGGCAGCAAGTCTCCTACTGAAACGTGCAGCATCTTACATGGGGAGCAGGATAAAATACGAAAGCAGCAGGCCCATCCCAGAGTCTGAGGCAGGGCCTGTAAATCCACGTGTAGCTCAGAACCCCGAGTGATCTGGATGCCGGCAGTAGCCGGAATCATAATCTGAAGCCAGGCTGCTCCACAGTCATGCGGTGGGCCCTGCTCTGCCCCAGCAGTTCCTGGAGCTTCCATGAGGAAGACTTTCCAGGCTGAGGATCACAGAATTCCCACTGCCCACTGCTGGGCACCTGGAGCCTCTCCCGACCTTGATCCTCCAGCATCTCTCTTTGGTGCTCTTCATTTTGGAATGGCGAACCTGCCACCATGTCTTCCCAGAGGGCTCGCTACCATCTACACAGCGGCTTAGTGTCGTGTGCATTCCAGTCTTGGCAGAGCTCTGGGGGCAGAGGTTCAGAATGCTTTGCTAAGCACAGACGCTGCTGCCTGAGGACAGGGTGTTGGCATCTGTCCCCTCAGACTGTGCCAAGGGGGCTGGATGAAAGCTGCAATGAAATAATTTCCGGGTGGCCGGGAGTCCTTTGTGACCCAGAGGTTACAGAAGCCCTACAGCCAGCACAAGGGCTGAGTTCACATTGTGGCCAGGTCACAGTGCATGGAGAACCAGGCCAGGGCCCAGCCCCACCTGTTTGGGAGGATTTGAATGTTAGAAAGGTGTGGAGGATGGCTCTGAATCCTCCTTCCCAGGCCTCAGTTTCACTGACTGCAAGATAAATAAACCCTAAAAATACCTTGGTCAGAATCCCCGTCACCATCTCTCTTTCTTCAACTTCGTGCTGCTTTCCCAGTTTGACCCCAAACCCCTCCAAAACGTCACCTTTGCCCAAGAGGGGCTGAGCCGGTCTTCCTACGTGTGTGCACTCACACCCCAGGGGACATGGTGTCCCCGGCCCGGGTGCTCCTTAGCCATCACTGTAGGTCTTCTTGTGCCATTGGCCTGTGTGACTCTCTAAGAGCCCAGAGCCCAGAGCTGGTCTTCTGGGTTCACCGTACCTCCTCCCAGAGCCCGGGGACACGCCTCCGACGAGCACCTCCTACAAGCACCACATAACACCCCATCCGCTAGGGACAGTGATGGGAAGGAGAGGAAGGGACACAAGGGCCAATCCTGAGCATCCCCCCTGGGACCAGGCTTCGATGCAATCGCAAGAATGCTTATTTCGCCCCTGCTCAGCTGCACAAAGCTGGGCACACGTAGGGCTGGCACCCGTCCTCCCTGTACGCGCGGAAGTGACAGCAGCCTGCCTAGCAGACCTAGCGGCGTTCAGAGGCCTTTCATACACTGACTCGTTGATCCCTGAGGTGCTATAGGGGTAGCAGGTGCTGGTCTCCGCTGCTTATTGCGGCTGCTGACATCGAGGCACCGGGAGCTAAGTAACATGCTCAAGGGCAATAGTCAGGGACCGAGTGGACAGGGTCTGCGCCCAGGCATTGGGATCTCTCCAGGTATGAGGTATGTCCTGACTGTTCCCACCTCCTCCTGAGAGGCTGTAAGAGCAGGGGGGCCACACAGTGGTTCAGACAGAAAGCCCCGACCCCGAGAGGAGGGGCTCATTAAAAACAACAGTACCAGTGGCCCTGACTTCTCCTCTTGACAGAACTTGCTTCACTAATGAGGAAAATGTCCAGGATCTAAGAAAAAGCTAGGTCAATAGAGCTGCCCCAGCTGCACAGACTGCCTTCCGGAAGGAATAGGCCCCCCAGCCTGTGAGTGTTGCAGCAGAGGCTGGGCTCTGCGAGGTTTCACCCACTGCCCCTCGTGGTGTCCTTGGGGGCGATGCGGAGACGCTAGCTGGACCCTGCACCCTAGGTCAGCGGTTCACCAGCCCTCGGGGGGGGGGGGGGGGGGGGCTGAGCGAGTGCCCCACAAGTACAGGGCGGGAGCGGACATCAAAGCTGCAGAACTGCTAAAACACCGCTCCTTTAGTGTGGGCTAGGATTTAAGAACGGCTAAAAGCACAAACGATCATGGATTCAGGATTCCAAATTGTCCTGCCAGCCCCTGGCAGGGTCCTGGAAGCGGATGTGGTGGTGGAGTATGAAGTGCTGCACCGGGACTCCTAAGACCAGGAGGCGGGGACCGTCTTGAGTAGGAACTTGCGGGGAATGGGGTTGAGCCGGCCTCGGCCTCAGTGGGGCCCAGCGCGCCGAGGCCAGGGAAGCGTCTACACCACCGCGGGCAGTGCCACCGGGCCATGCAGGCCCCTCGGGCGGCCGGCTCTGGCCAGGAGGGCCCCGGGGTGGGGAGCGGCAGGGCACTGGGCCATGTGGAGCCCAGCACTCGAGGAGGGGAAGCCCGCCCTGGCACGTGGCCCGCCGCGCCCCAAGCGCTCGGAGCCGGCGGAGGAGACGGTGGGAGGCGACTCCTGTGTCATTCGGGACTCGGACCCGGAAATGCGGGCAGCATTCCAGGGCCGCGGCCTTCTCCGTTAGCTCTAGATAGTTCCAGATAGTTCTAGAAGCCCGAGCCCGCGGGGTTCCGAGGACGGTCCTGGGGGAGGGAGGAGCGCAGGCCAGGATCCTGTTGAGGGGGGTGGGGGCGTGGCCAGGGTGTGAACGGGGCGGGGCCGGGGCGGGGCTTGGGGCCGGGGTGGGGGTGGGGGGCCGGTTTGAATGGGGCAGGGCCAGGGGTGTGGATGTGGGCGGGGGCGCGGCCCGGGGCAGGGCGGGTTGCAGATGGGGCGGGGCGTGGACGGTGTCAGGCCCGGGGTGTGGACGGGGGCGGGGCCGGGGCAGGTTGTGGATGGGCTGGGGCCGGGGCCGGAGCCAGGGGCCGGGCCGGTTGTGAATGGGGCAGGGCCAGGACGAGGTGTGGACGTGGGCGGGGCCAGGGCGAGGTGTGGGCGGGGCTGGGGCGGGGCCAGTTGCGAATGGGGCGGGGTCAGGACGGGGTGTGGACGTGGGCGGAGTGGGGGTGGGTGAGGTGGGACTTGGGGGCGGGGCCGGTTCGAGTGGGGCGCGGCCCCTGGCGAGGTGTGGGTGAGGGCGGGGCCAGGGGCGACGTGTGGGCGGGGCGGGTGTGACCGGGGACGGGGCCAGGCCGGGGCAGGGGCGTGTTGTGTACAGGGTCGGGGCCGGGGCCGGGGCCGGGCGGGGCGGGGCGGGGCGGCCTCCCGCGCGGCCCGGCCCCACTCGGCGTGTCCCCCCCGCCCCCCCCCCCCCGGCAGATGACGGCAGGGACCCCCGGCGCGAGGCGGCCCCGGGCGCCGACCCCAGGGAGTACTGCATGTCGGACCGCGACATCGTGGAGGTGGTGCGCACGGAGTACGTGTACACGCGGCCGCCGCCGTGGTCGGACACGCTGCCCACCATCCACGTGGTGACGCCCACCTACAGCCGCCCGGTGCAGAAGGCCGAGCTCACGCGCATGGCCAACACGCTGCTGCACGTGCCCAACCTGCACTGGCTGGTGGTGGAGGACGCGCCGCGCCGGACCCCGCTCACCGCGCGCCTGCTGCGCGACACGGGCCTCAACTACACGCACCTGCACGTGGAGACGCCCCGCAACTACAAGCTGCGCGGCGACGCCCGCGACCCCCGCATCCCGCGGGGCACCATGCAGCGCAACCTGGCCCTGCGCTGGCTGCGCGAGACCTTCCCGCGCAACTCGAGCCAGCCCGGCGTCGTGTACTTCGCCGACGACGACAACACCTACAGCCTGGAGCTCTTCGAGGAGGTGGGCGCGGGCGTGCCCGGGGGGCCCTGGGGCGGGCGCCGCGTGGAGACCGCAGGCCGCGGGGAAGGGACGGGAAAAGCCCGCGGGCTTCAGGGGTCGCCCCGCGCGGTGCAGCCCTCAGACCGCAGCGGTGGCCTCGCAGCTCCTGCCCCAGCGCCGCCGCCAGTGGGTCACACGACGTGGACCGGGCTGCCCTTGGGGTTTGGGGGTCATGGGAGCCCGGGGAGGGAGGGGTCCCCCCAGACTCCACATTGGGAGGCTAGGCCTTGCAGCAGGGCGGGAAGCTGAGGTCAGGTGGAGGAGCCTTTCCCTGGGTGAGGCAGGCTGCGGCTGTCCCCGCGGGGAGCGCGTCTGCAGCCCCTGCCGTGGCTCCGGGTCAGCTCAGGCCCCTCCTCCCGGGCCGGGCACCTCTCCCCATCGGCAGCCCCACATGTCCTCACTCCACATCCCCTCCCGTAGATGCGCAGCACCAGGAGGGTGTCTGTGTGGCCTGTCGCCTTCGTTGGTGGCCTTCGCTACGAGGCGCCGCGGGTCAACGGCGCCGGGAAGGTGGTCGGCTGGAAGACGGTGTTCGACCCGCACCGGCCCTTCGCCATCGACATGGCTGGATTTGCCGTCAACCTGCGGCTCATCCTGCAGCGCAGCCAGGCCTACTTCAAGCTGCGCGGAGTCAAAGGCGGCTACCAGGAAAGCAGCCTCCTCCGAGAACTCGTCACCCTCAATGACCTGGAGCCCAAGGCAGCCAACTGCACCAAGGTAAACCCTCCGCGGCACCAGGCATGCTCCCCCCAGCCCCCCGCCGCCCTGCAGAGCAGAGCAGAGGGCGCAGAGCCCGCGGCCAGCCTGGAGCCGAGCCCACGCAGGCAGGTTGTCCCCTCGGCCATCACCCGGGCATCAAGTGGGGAAACGAGGGTGGTGGTCACTGGGGGGCCTAAGGGTGCATTTCCTCCCAGACCTGGAAACACCTGGGCTCTGGGACCACCCTGCAGACACGCGTGTGCATATACATCCATGCACATGCCTGCCTGGTGCATGCACACACGCATCGCACACCCACGCCGATGTGCACACCGCGTCCAGCTTGGACTTCTTCAGCAACAGCCTGGACTGTCGCTTTACTGAGCCTCCTGTAGAAGTTTCTCTCTCTCTAGAGGAACCTATCAAGAAACGGGGGGGAAACGAGAAGTGAGAGGAGATTGTGGGGCTGACCCGTGTATTTTCTGTAGCTACACACTTGTTTCCAGCAGATATTTGGAATGCATCATGTGTACAAACGGCAGGTAGGGGTGGCAGTCGGTAGAAATAAAAAACAGTGGAGAAAATCTCGATGATCGAGGGCAGAACAGGAGGAGAAGTGCTTGCAGAGGAGGAGGAGGGATCGGGGTGGCAGGCCGGAGTCAGGGCCTGCCCCAGGTTGTTCCGTGTCTCTGCACACACAGATCCTGGTCTGGCACACGCGGACAGAGAAGCCGGTGCTGGTGAATGAGGGGAAGAAAGGCTTCACCGACCCCACTGTGGAGATCTGAGCCCCAGGAAACAGGTATGGCAGGGACGCGGGCAAACCACCCTCTCGTGTTAACTGAGTGGGGGGGACAGGGACAGGGAAAGGGGGCAAGCATGAACGGGGCATAGCCCAAGTCCCCTTCCCACTGCCCGTGGAACACACTTTCCCGCACACAGCTGCGGCCCTCTGCCACCAGCGCCTCTGGCGGCCTCTGGACGGGGCCTCGTGACGACCCTGTTGCTACGGTCACCTGGGTGGTGACTGTGGTCCCAGGCGAGGCACAGCTCTGGAGACTTTCTCCCAAGCTCCGCCCTCCCTGCGGGTCCTCGCTGCTGTGACAGGGGCCCCGCACTCGATGCAGGGGAAGGGGGCTCGTGGTGGGGACGGCCCCAGAGCCCAGCGCGGCGGCCAGCAGGGGACGGCTCGCCTCCGACCTCGCGCTCTGGGCCTCCGCTGCTTGATCCGCCAGGTGCGTTGCTGGGGTGCGGCCACAATCTTGGGCACCTGTCCAGTCTTCCCTACAGAAGTGTTGCTCTTTGTATTTGATTCCTCAAGACGTCCAACGCGGGCCGCGGTTCGTCTCTCTCCATTCGAGCGCTAGAGGAACGGCGCCCAGAGAAGCCGGTGGCAGGGCCGGAGCCCGATGGTCCCCGTCCCGAGTTGTCCGCGGGCTTCGCTAGGATCTCCCCACGAGGGGGGGGGGGCTCAGATGGCGGGGCTCACGCCATCCCTGAGTCAGGCTCTGGTTTCGGGATCACACCTGCTCTGTCCACCTGCAGGGCCCACAGGGTGTCCGTGGCTTGTTCCGTGGCCTGTTCGGGCCCCGAGCCAAGGTCCAGCTTGAGCGGTGCTGCTGCAGCCGTCCCCGCCCTCACCTGGTCACTGGAAGGCCCCGCCCGCCTCCCAAGCAGGGGCCCCGGGACCCCGGGGCGCACTCTGCACGGGGCCCACCGTGGGCCGGGTGGCCGCCGCCGCTGCCCCCACCACGTCCCTCCTCTCCCTGCACAGGAGCCTCCTCCTCGCACCGTTCCTGGCCGTCCATCGTCTCCCGTGGCTGATGGTCCCTCCGAGACAACCTCCTGAGGAAGCACCATCACCCTCCTCCTCCGGGGGCTGCAGAGCGCGCCCAGCCTGCTCCAGGACACGGGACGGAGGAGCTAAAGCACAGACCCCAGACCTGTTGTTCTCGTCCCTGCAGTTGACCGGCTCCGCCGCCAGCCCAGCGGGCCAGCCCCAGCCCAAGCTCCCTGCGCAACGTGGCCTGCAGGCAGGCGCGGGGGCCCCGGCCCTGGGGTGAGGCCAGGCTGGACAGGTGAGAAGCCCCCAGCTGTCTGGGGCAGTGTGGCCTTCCCCGCCCGCTCCTGGGGCCCAGCATGATGCCCAGGCCACTGGCCGGGGAGCACCGGGAACACCTGGGCAGAGCCACCCCCAAGGAACCAGGCCCCTCTGGCTTCCCCCGGGCTCCTGCCTCCAGAGGAGAAGGCTGTCTTGACCCCCACAGGCGACCGTCCTGCTGCAGGGCCCCCACGCCTCCCGCCGCGCTGGGGGTGACATCCCTGCGGCGGCCCCACCCCTCGCACCTGCTCCCAGGCGCACAGGGTGGGGGGCCCTGGAGCCAGTGCGGGGCCTGACCTGGACCGAGACCGTGAGGCCCATGGACACTCGGCCTCCCCTCGCCCGGGCCCGGCAGGCAGGAGCCCTCTGTGTGGAGGCCTAGAGGCCTGGGGGGGCTGAGTGAGCCCGGGGGCTATCCGTGCTTCCTCCTGCCCGTGCTGCGGTGCTGGGGGGCAGGCTGTGGCTTCAGGGAATCCGTGCAAACAGGCGAGGGCACTCGGACCCCAAGGGGACGCTGCTGTGCAAATCATGCCATCTTACGGCTCCCTTGTCCCCGAGGCGGGGCTGGAGGACCGCGGCCTGCGCCCCCCGCCCCCCAGAAACAGTGCACGCTGCTCCCCGGACGCGCGGCCCTCTGCTGAAAGCTGGAAGCACAATTTTCATCCCAAGTCGAGAAAAAGGAACAGCCTGAGCCAACCCAAGAGGTGTTTATTTTTTAACGCTAACAGCCCCCCCTCTGTGCACACCCCGAGACCGGTGCCCCTGCCCGCAGCCCCTCCTGGGGGGCGTCCCCAGCCCACCAGTCAGAAGGGGCACCGGCTACCGAGTGGGAAGTGGATTCAGGGCCCCGCAGTGTCCGCGATCGCCCCACCAGGCCCCGCCGGGCAGGACATTGCCAGCAGGTCCCCGGGGCCGCTCGGAGCTGGGGTGGCGGGCGGGAGGACGGGGGTGCACGACCCTTAATGAATCTGCCCAGGCACAGCACTGCCTCACTCATCGACACCGCCCTGAGCGCTCAGGGCAGCCTGGCTGGTCGTAGGCCACCTTCTTAGCCAAAAACCCAGGGCTCGTTTTTCAGGAAATTGATAATGAACAACAAAAGGGGATATTCTCTCTGTTTTTTGTTTTTTGGGGTTTTTTTTTGGCGGATCCTATTTCCGTTCTTTTCACCTAATAGCCTCTCGTAGCTGCATGTGTATTTATTTATAATTATAACCCTGGTGGACTGCAGCTTTCATCTTTGTCGGGAACGAGTTTGTTCCAAATCAGAGCTGGGTCGCGACCACAGTGTTTGGCAAACCCGGTCTGTCCCTGCTCTGCACCACAGAGGAGCGGGGCCGGGGCTCGGAGCCCCGAGAACAGAGCCTGGGGAGACGGCGGGGCCCATGCAGCTGCACCATCTGGTCTGTTTTAATTTAACTGTATTTAATTTGTTTCCAAAATTAAAAGTCAAACATGGTTTTTAACAGCCCTAACCCTCCGCAGCCCGGCCTTTATTCTCGCAGCTCACCTTCACCTCCCCTGGCGCCTGTCCGGCAGGCGCTACCCTCGGAATCCGCACCGAGCGGTCAGGGCACACAGCACCGACTTCCTGGAGCTTCCCTCCCTGGGAAACGAGACGAACCCCCATATTCCAGGTGTGGTCCGGGCTGGGAGAAGCAGGCGGCCAGGTGGGGGGTGAGCGCAGCTCGGGGGCGACCCCTCCCGCACACGGGGTCAGAGCCCTCGACAGCATCAGGACCAGCGGGAAGGCCGGTGCACCTGCCACCACCGACAGGGGGACGCCGCGGGGGGGCCAGGCCAGAGCTTTGGCTTCTCCCCAGGGGAGAGGGAACTGAAGCCGCGGGAGGGCCTGCAGCCGAGGGCCACCAGGATGTACGCGGCCGTGGAGGCGCCGGTGCCCCCCTGCGCCGACCGCCAACAGAGGCCAGGCCAGGCAGGCTCCGGCCACCATCCAGGCAGCAGGTGACGGGGAGTCAGAAGAGCAGACCCCGGGGCCGAGACAAGCACTCGGGCGAGGCCCAGCCAGGAGACCCCCCCACCACCTGGGGAGACGAACTACGCGGCGGGACAGCCAGTGGCCCAAACGACCCTGAGAGCCAGCAGCGCGCCGGGGCGGGGGCCACGGGCTTTGGTGCCAAGAAGAGGAGGTGCGCGGGCGGCGAGGGGCTCGGACGCCGGACGCAGACAAGCACTAAGCGCGGGACCGTCCTTGTCCGGGGCTGCCCAGTGAGTGTGGACAGAGGAAGAACAGGCTGGAGGAGCAGGGCCTGGAGCGGGGCGGCGAGGCCACCCGCTGGGAACCCCATAAACAGGACGCAGGGAAGGCAAGCTCCACCCAGGGCCTGGCCCAGAAGCCGCGGGCCCGACGGCGCAGGACGGTGAAGAGCAGTCGGCGTGACGCGTCCCTGCGCAGCCCCGGACAGGCGCCCTGGGGCTTCTCCGCGCTGCACAAGATCAGGGGGTCCACAAGAGCATCTCCCCTGCCACCCCGGCCAGCGGAGGCCAGTGGAGGCCAGCGGCGGCCAGCGTCCGCATCCACACAAGCTCGCTCGGTGGGAGGAGGCGCAGCGATGCCGGCTCCCCATGCTGGCCATGTCTGGGAAGCCCCGGTCCCATCCCCGTGTCAGCCCGCGTGCTCCCTTCCAGGCCAACTCAGGGTGGCAGAGGAGCTTGGGGGGCTCGCACCTGGCTCCGCAGCCCCCCTGCGAAGCCCCGTGGGCCCCGTGCTCCCCGCAGGCTCAGCTCCCGGCCGTGGCCGCACCACTAGGGCTGCAGGGAGCCTCGCGGCTACTGTCCCCCACGCAGCCTGGGAGCTCCTAGTGAAGACACGGTCCTGAGGTGCCCCCACCTAACCCTGTGCACAGAGGACGACATGGGCCAACCCGATCTGGGCGTCCCCCGTGGAGCCCTGGGCCGTCCAGCGGTCTCCCAGCCGCCCGCAGCACCAGGACGACCTGCACATGACTCCTTCCCCGCAAGGGCGCTTCCGAGGACCTTCCAGGCGGAACGAAGGTCGGGAAGGGGGTGGGAAAGAGCCAGGGGCTGGACCATCCGCTAACTGGTGGAGTCCGAGTCGAGACCCCGAGGCCAGATGGCCCCCCTGGTGCCCGAGCCCACGGTGCCTTCCCCTGGGATCAACGGGCACAGACGGGATCTGAAAAACATCACCTAAAGGGTCTGATTCAACTCTGCTGCTTTACTGCAAGTCAGGACGGTGAGCCCGAGCTGCTGGGGGCTCGGTCCCTAGAAGGAGCACCTGGAATTGGGACAGACGACCGCGAAGGCCTCTCCGCCCGCCGCGTAGCCCCAGGAGCCTAAGGGGGGGACCCCGAGCCGGAGGCAAGGCGTGGGCTAGGCCTGGGGGCCCCGTGGCTACAGCGACACCCGAGGCTGCCTGCCGTCCACGGGGCGGCCTCCCAGCCGGCGGAGCTTCCTACGGGGTCTGCGCTCCGTCCTCCGCAGCCGCTTCTGCTCGGAGTAAAACCGGAAATCCTCGCTAACCCGGGGTATTTCGGTTTCTGCTGAGCCTGCTTGTCCTCTCATCAGATGCAGTTGGAGCGGAAATGAGGAGAGAAAACGTGTGTGTGTCTCTAAACAGTTTCCTCCAGGATTCCAGAGGTGGCCTGGGGCGGGCTGAGCACCCGCGCCCTTCCCCAGCCCCTCTGCCTTCAGATGGAAACGGGCCAAGAGAGCGTGGGGGGGCACAGGTGGGAGCACAGGAGCCACTGGGTCTGGAGGTCCCGCCCAACAGAGGGCCCCAGGCGTCATCCCGGGGACATCGGAGACGTTCTTGCCCCCAGGGCCGCACCCCTCCGTCCTCCCCCAAAGAGGAGAAGTAGGAAAAGGCCAGCCGCAGACCCTTAGGTAACAAGGGGTCCCTCCGTCCTGCCCACCCCTCCAGGCCCAGGGTCTTGACGGGAACCAGTGGGCCCGGCCGCGGCCCCTGGCCCCTGCAGGTACTGCTGGAGGAAGCTCTGCTGCATGGGGTGTGCGGGGGGCGTGCGGGGGGCGCGCAGGAGCAGAGCGGCAGGCCGCGGCTGGGGGCAGCGTGCCCTCCGGGTGGGTCCCCAGCGCAGCTCAGTCCAGGTACTGGCTCCTGCCCAAGTGGGGCGTCTCGGTGAACTGTATGGCAGGGCCTGCCATCCTCTCCTCGAAAACAATGACCTGGGGGGACAGGGCTGGTGTGTCACAGCAGCAGGGCTCGGTCCTGGAGCCAGAGGAGGCTGCCGTGGGGGAAGGGACGGGACCCCGGGTCATCAGCACAGAGGGGGCACCCGGAGAGGTTTCCAGCCCTAACCAGCCTACACGGACCATGACCGGGGATTTCCCCGGGAAGCTGCGATAGGGGGGAGGCCCAGGGCAGGGAAGGAGCTGCAGGTGCGCCCACCTGGTTGATGCCTTGGTCCAACCAGGCACCTGGGAGGTATAGGGTCTCCTGGGGTCCAATGTTCCAGTAGCGTCCAAGGTTCTGGCCGTTGATGAAGACGACCCCCTTCTCCCAGCCCTTTAAGCAGAGTGGGAAAGGGGTTAGTTGGGGTTAGAAAACAACCGGACACATAGTCCCGGGCAGACAGACACATGCCACGTGCTCTTCTCCCGGTTTCCGTGTGAACAGAGATTTCAGCAGCCGTGAGGCGAACACGCTGGGCGCCCAAGCTCAGACCTGGGCCCTGGCGAGCACCAGCAGGTGGCTCCTCTGCCTTGAGTCCGCCCCCCACCCCGGGGCCCCTCAGAGAGGGCAACACAGGGCCTCCGGGGCCACCAGCAGGGGCGGGTGCAGGCCGGGCTCAGAGCGCTCCGAAGCAGGACGAGAACCCAGCGGGGAGGGGTCCACAAACCTCCAGCTTCATGAAGGTGTCGAAGGGGGAAAGGGAGATGGACAGGGCACCCAGGAAGAAAGCCGGGAACGTGGGTGCTTCTGGGATAGGGCTCCACTTGTCGACGCTGAACCTATGAGCAGAATGAGAGGCCAGAAGGAAAGGTCGGCACGTTCTCAGGGTGGGGCCCCGTCCCGAATGTCGTTACAAGGGTGTTGCCCGTGCCCACCGGTTCCGAGGAGGGGTGGGAGTCCTTGGGCAGGTCGCCCGGAGCCCGGGGTCCGCCCACCGCGCCTGGGAGGCCTTGGGGCCTTGCTGGCGCTCGCTGCTCGTCACCCATGGGTTCACACACTTGGTGGGGTGGGAACCCACCTCTGAAAGAAGCTCTTTCTCATATCCAAGCTGTAGATCCTGAATTTTTTCAGGGGAGCATCATTGAGATAGATGTTTCCAATCAAACCTGTGGGAAGGGAGCACGGAAACTGGAATGAGGCTGCAGCTGGGGGCGCAGCTGACCCAGAGGAGGGCCTGCACATCCATGCGGTTTCTGCAAAGTTCCGGTGAGGATTCCTCCAAGGTCCATATGGCACGAAACCCCCGGAGATCCGCAAGGAGAAACAGATGGGTGAGAGCAGGATTTGCCAGGACCTCCCTAGGACCTGCAGGAAGAATGCGGGAGGGCAGCGGGTCACACTGTCCCAGCTGACCAGGGCCCCTCGCCGCTCTCTGCGGGAAGCTCCCTTTGGCAAGAAGACCTCCCAACACAAAACAAGGCCCGAGGGCAGATAATCGAGGGTGCGGCAGTGCTCACTTAGCTCAAGGGCCCGACTGCACAGGCCTAATACCGCACCCACGTGACCTAGGATCACAGCTACAGCGTTTATGTATTTCCACCGTGAAGATGTGGCAATGGGACGTGGGCACCCACGGGCCCGTGTGCGAGGATGCACACACACGTGCACACAGATGGACGAACGCCCTGGGAAGGGGCCAGCGGCGCTGGTCCTGGAGCAACAACCGTGCAGCTCGTGACCATGGGGCTGCTGACCTGCCAGAGACGGAGTCTCAACAGGCCGAGGGCTGCAAACAGCTTTCATGGAACTTGCAGACCCGGAAATTACAGTACAGGTGTGTGCGTGTGTGTGTGTTGGGGGGGGGTGTCTCAGACATAAACATGGAACGTTCCACAGGGTAAGTACTCCACACTGAGAGCCCGCGCATGTCTGGAGCCTGGGACGCGGACTGGGAACAGGGCTGGCCAGGCGATCCCTTCCTGCCCGCAGGAGAGCGAAGAAGGGAAGATGGGCCCAAGGCCGGGCTCCTTAGGGGAGCAGGCCAGGTCCAGAGAGGAACACTGGCGGTTCTGTGAGGGAAAAGGAGGCCCGGACGGTGCTAGGAGCTACCATGAGGCCTACGTGGAGGGAGAGGCCCAAACCCCAGGAACTCAGAAGCCCCCAGTGGGGCCACGGCGCTTCCCAGGCCAGAAAGGAAGGGAGGCACGGGTCCTCTATGACAACGGCAGGCATCCAGGAGAGAAGGGAGGTCGCCCGCATCCCCTACCACAGCAGGATTTGTCTGGATTCTTAAAACCTACATGGAACTGCCTACATTTCGATAGATAAAAAGGGAGAGTTCAATTCAAGCAGAGAAGGTTCAGGAGGCCAGGAAAACAGCGGAATACTCCTAGGAGAGCACGCCATCAAGGGCATGTCGTTCACTGTGTGTACGCCCCCCGGCCCCCGAGATCACCGCTGGGCTTCCATGTGCATCCAGGAAACAAAGTCTGGGGCACCTGGCTGGCTCCTGGTTTCAGCTCATGTCACGGTCTCAGGGTTGTGAGATCCAGCCTGGCGTGGGGCCTGTGCCCAGTGCTGTGTGCTTGAGATTCTCTCCCTCTTTCTCCATCCCTCCCCTACTTGCAACCGTACATGCGCTCTCTCTCCCTCAAATAAATAGTAACTATAAAAGAGAAAAAAGGAAAGAAAAATCCAGTGTGGAGACCCAAGAAGGCAGGGGTCCCATGCCATGCTTGGCTTTCTGGGAGCCCCTTCCTCCAGCCTCACCGCCCCAGCCCAGCTCCCGCAGACAGTCCCCTGCTGAAGCAGAGTGCAACCCAGGAAGATCTGGAGAGACTGGCTCAATGTTCTCTGTGCTCACCGTGGACGTGTGGACAGCATGTCCGAGAAAGAGGTCAGACCCCAAGTGGGCCTTTCAGAAAGGCCCCCTTCCACCTCCCTCCAAGGGGCCTCCACAACCCACTGCCCTACAGTGAGCCTCTGGAACCCACCTCCCTCCACCAGGCCTCCATGACCCGCCTCCCTTCACGGGTGTCTACAACCCAGTTCCCTCCAATGGGCCACCATGACCCACCGCACTCAGGCTCCACGGCCAGGTCGTACTGGTATGGAGGAGACACAGCCTGGCACAGACGAGCACCAGAAGCTGACGACTCCTGGCACACGCCATGACCCACCTTTGCGCTGGTCATCAATGTTGTCCCCATAGTTGACTCGCCCGCGATTCTCCACCAAGATCCTCAGCCTGGTGTAACCCTGCCAGGAACACAGTGGCCCGGGATCACCACCTGATTACCCAGCCACAAGGTCCCAGCTGCACCTCAAGAGTTTCTTGTGGAATCCCAGTTCTTTCCTGGTCATCATTAGCAATAGTCTGCCCCTCTTTCCATCAGCAGCTCCGTGGTGAAGGAGCCTCGTGTCTTCCAGGTCTTTCTCCTTTCCTCCCACCAAACCTGCTCAGGAAGCAGCTGGTGCAGCTCCCCAGGGTAACACACCTGGACCAAGGGAATAACGATCTTCTTCCTTTCATAGTCCAAGAATCCTACAGACACTGTGTTCACAAACACCTGCCAAATTAGCAGACAGAGAGCATCCATGGATGAGTGGGAGGGAGGCACAAGGGGGCTCTCTGCCAAGCAAAGGAAGGGGTAACGTTCTGTGTGTACAGTGGATACGGGGTTAGCCGAGAAGAGACAGAAAATGAATGTCCTTGACTATAGTGAGAAGGACAACAGAGCTGAGGTGATGGGCCCTTTCTACTCACTGGCAACAGCCAGATATGTGAGCACTGAGGAAAGAGAGTCAGACGTGTATGGAAGAGCTTCCAGACTACAAGGTCACAGGAAATAAGATGCCCCAAGATCAGGGCAGAGGTCCCTGACATAGAAATTTTTAAAAATACTAGAACAGATCAACAAAACTAGGAGCTTGTTCTCTGAAAGATTCACAAGATCAATAAATCCCTGGCCAGACCTACGAAAAAGAAAAGAGAAAGGGTGCAAATAAAATCAAGAATGAAAGAGGAGGGATCACAACCAACACCAAAGACACAGAAACAATTGTCAGAGAATATCACGAGCAACTATATGCCAACAAATTAGGGAATGTGGAAGAAATGGCTGCATCCCTGGAAACATATAAGCTACCTAAACTGAAACAGGAAGAAATAGAAAACCTGAACAGACCCATAACCAGCAAGGAAAGGTAAGCCGTCGTCAAAAGTCTCCCAACAAACAAGAGAAGTCCAAGGTCGGACAGCTTTCCCGCTAAATTCTACCAAATATTTATTTATTTATTTATTTATTTATTTATTTATTTATTTATTTATGATCGTCACAGAGAGAGAGAGAGAGAGAGAGGCAGAGACACAGGCAGAGGGAGAAGCGGCTCCATGCAGGCAGCCCGACGTGGGACTCGATCCCAGCTCTCCAGGATCGCGCTGCCCTGGGCCAAAGGCAAGCACCAAACCACTGCGCCACCCAGGGATCCCAATTCTACCAAGCATTTAAAGAAGAATTAACATCTATTCTTCTTAAACTTTTCAAAAATAGAAATGGAGGGAAAGCCTCTAAACTCATTCTATGAGGCCAATATGACCTTTATCCCAAAACCAGACAGAGACCCCACCAAAAAGGAGAATTACAGGCCAGCCAATATCCCTGCTGAACACGGATGCAAAACCTTTCAACAAGATACTAGCCGACAGGATCCATCCAGTCCATTAAGAGGATTATTCACCACGGCCAAGTGGGATTTATACCTAGGCTTCAGGGATAGTTCAACATCCACAAATCGATCAGCAGGATACATCACATTAATAAAAGAAAGGATGAGAACTATATAATCTTCTCAATTGATGCAGAAAAAACATTTGACAAAGTGCAGCATCGTTTCTTGAATAAAACTCTCCGAGTGTAGGGAGAGAGGGAACATTCCTCAATATCATAAAAGCCGTCTACAAAAAAGCCCACAGTGAATACCTTTCTCAATAGGGAACAACTGAGAGCCCTTACGCTAAGGTCAGGAACACAACAGGGATGTCCACTCCCACCCCTGTTGCTCAACATAGTACTGGAAGTCCTAGCCTCCGCAGTCAGACGACAAAAAGGAATAAAAAACATTCAGATTGGCAAAGTCGTACTTTCACTCTTCACAGGTGACATGCTGTATGTGGAAAACCCGAAAGACTCCACCCCAAGATTACTAGGACTCCTACAGCAATTCAGCAAAGTGACAGGATACAAAACCATGCCCAGAAATCAGTTGCGTTTCTATACACTAACAATGGGACTGAAGAAAGAAATCAAGGAAATGATCCCATTTACAACTGCACCCAAAACCATAAGACACCTAGGAATAAGCCCAACCAAGAGGTAAGAGATCTGCACTCTGAAGACTACAGAACAGTTCTGAAAGAAACAGAGGAAGACACAAAGAACTGGAAAAAACATTCCATGCCCATGGGTTGGTTGGAAGATCAGACATTGTTCAAATATCTATGCTACCCAGAGCAGTATGATCCCGATCAAAACACCATCAACATTTTTCACAACCTGCAAAAAATAATCCTAAAATTTGTGTGGAACCAGAAAACACACCAAATAGCCAGAGAAATGTCAAAAAACAAAAACAAAAACAGAGCCGGGGGCATCACATGCCAGATTTCAGGTTGTACTACAAAGCTGTGGTCATCAAGACAGTGTGGTACTGGCACAAAAACAGACACATAGATCAGTGGAACAGAATAGAGAACCCAGAAGTGGACCCTCAACTCTGTGGTCAACTAATATTCAACAAAGCAGGAAAGACTATCCACTGGACAAAGGACGGTCTCTTCAATAACTGGTGCTGGGGAAATTGGACATCCACATGCAGAAGAATGAAACTAGACCACTCTCTTGCACCAGACACAAAGACAAACTCAAAATGGGTGAAAGATCTAAATATGAGACGAATCCCTCAGAATCCTAGAGGAGAACACAGGCAACACCCTTTTTGAACTTGGCCACAGCAACTTCTTGCAAGATCCATCCATGAAGGCAAGGGAAACAAAAGCAAAAATGAACTCTTGGGACCTTATCAGGATAAAAAGCTTCTGCACAGCAAAGGAAACAGTCAACAAAACTCAAAGACAACCTACAGATGGGAGAAGATATTTGCAAATGACCTATCAGATAAAGAGCTAGTAGCCAAGTTCTATAAGGAACTTATTCAACTCACCAGCAAAGAAACAAACAATCCAATCATGAAATGGGCAAAAGACATGAAGAGAAATCTCACAGAGGAAGACATAGACATAGACATGGCCAACACGCACATGAGAAAATGCTCTGCATCACTGGCCATCAGGGAAATACAAATCAAAACCACAGTGAGATACCACCTCACACCAGTGAGAATGGGGCAAATTAACAAGGCAGGAAACCACAAATGTTGGAGAGGATGTGGAAAAATGGGAACCCTCCTGCACTGTTGGTGGGAATGCGAACTGGTGCAGCCACTCTGGAAAACTGTGTGGAGGTTCCTCAAACAGTTAAAAATAGACCTGCCCTACGACCCAGCAATTGCACTGTTGGGGATTTACCCCAAAGATACAGATGCAGTGAAACGCCAGGACACCTGCTCCCCGATGTTTATAGCAGCAATGGCCACAATAGCCACACTGTGGAAGGAGCCTCAGTGTCCATCGACAGATGATAGATAGAGCAGCTGTGGTCTCTGTATACGTGGAATATTACTCAAGTCATAAAAAAATGACATCTTGCCATTTGCAGTGACACGGATGGAACTGGAGGGTCTGATGCTGAGTGAAATACGTCCGCCAGAATAAGACAAATACCGTATGATCTCACTCATATGTGGAATTTAAGAAACAAAACATGAACAGAAGGGGAAGGAAGGAAAAATAAAGTAAGACGCAGGGAGGGAGACGAACCATCAGAGACGAGCGCAGGAAACAGAGTGGGGAGGCGGGGGGGGGGGGGGCGCATGAGGTGACCGGTGGCGGGCACTCTGGGGGGCCCGTGACGTCAGGAGCACTGGGTGTGGTATGCAAGCCCTGAGTAACCCAACTCTACCTCTGAAATTGTGTTAATTAAATCAATTTCAGATAAAACACTTACAAGAGAGAGAAACTGCCCCTACCTGGCCCCGGTCACGCACAAGACCACTGAGGACGCCCGACGAGGCGATGGTGGTCTCGTACAGCGTGTACCCAAAGGACTGCCCGTTCCCGTCGTTCACTGGCAGGTTCTCCATGTTGACCGGCTTCTCGGAACTGACGGGCTGTGCGGGGGGCAGTGGAGGGAGGCGAGGCTGGGGGCGGGGGTGCCGGGCCCTGAAGCAGGCCCTCTGACCTCCTCTAGCTCCCCTCCTTTACGCAAACGCGGGTGGCGGGCGGCCAGCGTGCTCGGAGATCGGATGGGAACTTCTCGGCGGCTCAGCCCTGTGGCCGTCGGGGCTCAGGGAGGGCGACGGAAGGAGGCCCAGCGATGGACCGGCGTGCAGCCCGCCGCCCCCACCCTGCCTGCACCGCCTGGGGGGCCCCTGGCCTCAGGGCTGCGGCCCACGCACAGGCCTCCCACCCTGTGCCCGTCCACCAGGCCCGAGAGACCCCCCTGCGCTCCGGTTCCCTTCCAGTCCCACTGGTCCCTCGCACCTCGCGCTCTGGCACAGGCCTGCTCCTGGCTCCAAGGCCGCAGACGGGACCTCGAGGCTGCCTCGCCGGCTTCTCCTCCCCCCACAGCCCCGCCCCGCGGCACCCACCTCCTCCATGTGCTGCAGGGCGTCCCACAGGGACAGGTACAGATTCGGTCTCACAGGCTCATAGGCGATCTTGGGGAGGAGGCTGGGTTGGGGAGGAAGAGGGACACCTGCAACACACACAGAGCCACCCCTCGGGGACCCGGTCGCGCCCCAGCTCCCGTCCACCCCGCGGGCTCCTTTACCCCCGAGGCCAGAGAGAAGCCTCCCTGAGGGTGCCTGGCGCCTGGAGGAAGGCCGGCGGGAGGCAGGGTGCCGGGGGTGACCTCGGGGGTCGGGACGTAAACCGTGATGAGGACAGCGTCCCAGACTCGCCTGCCAGCGTCTAGGGATGGCCCTGCTCGCAGGTGGCCAGACTGGGACGGCCTTGCTCACAGGTGGCCGGGCTGGGACGGGGCAGGGCGAGGAACCCCGCGGGGCGGGCCAAGGCAAGGGCCCCGCTGGCAGTGAGGCAGCGGCGATCGGGCACCTGAGAGGGAGCCAAAGAAGTCCCGGAGCTTGAAGTACTTGGCGGTGTAGTCCCCGGCCTCGGTCAGCACCGCGTCGTAGTCTGCGGGACCGGGCGCCGTCAAGCCGTGGAATGGCAGCCAGACCCTGGGGCGCGCTGCGGGGTCCCCTCCCAGCACCGGGGAGGTGGCCGGTGGGGGCACAGCAGCCCTGGCACCTTGGGACACCACCATCTGGCACCACCCTGACTCCCCATGGCTCGCCTACCTTCGGGGACACCCAACCTACAGGGCCCAGGGGCTGCATCCTGAGGACGGGCTGACCCGGCCTGCTGTGCTCCCCTCTTCCCGCGCCCCCCATGGGCTCACAGCACGCCCGTGCGCTGCACCCCCTCCTGCCCTGGGGTCTACAAGCGACGGTCCAGGCAAAACCACCCCTTCCCCAGGCACTCCAGGGCCCCACGCATGAAGGGGGCCAGACGCGGGTCCCACAGACTCTGCACACAAACGTGGGGTGTCCGGGCCGGGTCGTGCTGGGGACACTTGCCGTAGCTGGTGACGTCAGATTTATACTCGTGGAAGTGCATGGCTCCGTTGATGAAGCCGAAGTTGGTTCCCCCGTGGAACATGTAGAGGTTGATGGAGGAGCCGGCGTCCAGGATGGCGGACACGGTCTTCAGAACCTCTGCAGGCGAGGGGACGAGCCGATCGCGACCTGGGGCGCCACCATCAGCTCCAGCTCTGCCTGCACACCCACTGGAGGCGCGATGGCGCAGGGGAGGGGCTCGGAGACCAGGCCCCGCCCCGCCTCCGGCAGAGCCCCGGCAAAGACAGCAGGGCGGTGGCGCGGGAGAAACACCAGCATCGGCACCAACGCACGTGCGCCCCGCACCCAGCTCGCGGCTGGCGACCGCCGACTCAGTGCCGCTGGGCCCGCGACGCTCCCCCCCGGAGCGGTAGGCGCCGCTGCTGTCTTCCCGGGCCACGGAGCGTGACCTACATGCCAGGTGAACCGACGTGGCCTCCCCTGGGAAGCAGCCGGGCCTGCAAAACCCGGCATCCGAGCAGGTTCCCCGCCAACGTGCTCCACGAATGGAGACCACGGGAAGCAACCTGCACGTCGGTCACCGGGAGGACGCCTGATCAACCGTGGGTTCATCGTCAGCGCACAGGGCCCTGCTCCTCCGTCCGCAGCCTGCGCCCCGGCGACGGCCAGGCCACCAGCAGGTAATGGAGAGTGGCTACCACCACGAGGGTCCCTGCGAGCGCATGCAGGGCTGGGCCACGTGGGCCTGGCTGCGCCTCTGCGGGAGCACCTGCTCTTCCTTAGGACCTTGCGCAGCCCCTCCATCCAGACATGGCACAGGCCACCGTGCCAGCTGTCCAGGCCACCTGCGGGTCTCCCACTGGCAGGAGGCTACTGGTTGTTCGGTCTAGGGGCCATCAAAGCACACAGCAGACCTCCAGCGGGTGGGCACTCAGCACGCCTCTCCCCCGGCCGCCCACAAGTGGCCCGCGTGTGCTCCCTTGGGGCTTTGGGACGTTCACCTCCTCTTCCCACCTTCTTGGCACTTGCTGGATGTTTGCGGCCACCGTGCGTCACTTACGTGATCACAGAAACACAGTAAAGCGCCGCACAGGGTCCTGCCACCCACTGGAGACGTGGAGACATGAAGACTGGGGCTCTGCAGCAGCACCACCCAAGCACGACACAGGTCCCCCCAGAGCCCGGCCCCCACCACGCGGCGACAGCGGCTACTGGGTCGCCAGGAACTGACTCCCGCCACACATCAGCATGCGTGCTGGGCGTGGGGACCGCAGAGCACTCACCAGAGGAATCCAGGATGTTGTGTGGGCCTCCCCATGAGTCAAACCACCCCGTCCAGTACTCCATCACCATCCTGGGCTGAACCCTCTGGGCACCACAAAATGAGAGGTTAGCTGGCCGAGAGAGGCAGAGGGGGGTCCTTCCTCCGGGAAACCCAGCCTGTCTCTCCTCCTGTCTCTCCTCCCTGGCCTCAAGCTCTGGGCCGCGCAGACCCGAGAGTGAGCGCGGGTGTCGGCTGCAAGCACCTGCACCAGCTTCCCCTCCACCTGCAGCCTCCGCACGGAGCTGGGGACTGAGGTTGACGCAAGGGCCCGACGCCCTAACCTGGCTCTAGAGTCGCCTCTAGAGACGGAACCCAGATGTGCGTCAGGGCTCCCATGCGCTCCGCGACTGCTGTCCCCAGGCTCAGCCTCCCAGGTCAGGCCAAGCTTTGCTCATCCTCTCCCCAGGAAGGAGAATTCTCCGTCAGGATCACTCCGTTCCTGACGGGCTCCCCGTGGACGCAGGCGGCTCCGCAGCCGCTTCCCCACAGTGGGAGGGTCGCAGGGTCACAGGGCTGGGGGGCCGGCCCCTCCTGGACGGCTAGCTTAAGACCGACAGCCCTGCTTGGGGAGACCAGGGAGCTGCCAGCACAGCTGCTCACGGCCCACCCGCACCTGCAAGCCCGGCTGCGCCTCAGCTGGGGTGTCTTGGAGCCAAAGCAGAGCACCGACCTGGGCCAGTAGCCCCAGGGGCGCAGGGGTCCCCCCACCCCAACGGGGGGGCCACACCACACGTGCAGTAGCCAGGGACCAGGGCCAGGGGGCGCACTCGTGACCCACTGGGCAGCAGACACCAGCCACACCGGGAGCAAGGCTGTTGGGGATTGTCCTTTTTCTAGCAGGACCGGCAGCTGGGATCCTCAGAGCCGTGGGCCCCCAGGAAGGGGAGGGGGAGGCGGCCGCGGGCCAGCACCACACCATTAGGCCACCAGGGGACACGCAGTCTAAGCGCCACGTGCCAGCGGCCTCCAGGGCCACGGGGCTCCCCGTGCCAGGGGAGCCAGGGCCAAGGCACTGGGGCCAGCCACGGCCCGGGCCCTGCCCTGCATGCCTCTGCCAGCTGCGGACCTGCTGGGCGTCCACTGCTCCAGCAAACTGGCCCCGCACCTGGACAACGGCACCCACCATAGCCAGCTCGCCCGGTCACCAGGGAACTCGCACGGATGCTTCCAGCACATGGTGCCTCGCACTGGAAGTGCCCGAGGACACCACGCTGCTCACCCTCCCTCATGGGGCGAGCACCCAAGGGCGCAGGGGGTGCTGCTGGACAGAAGGGCCCCCATCGTGGCGCCCGTCAGCGGCAGGACCCTGGGCACACGTGGGTGGGGGCCCCAGCCAAGGAGTCCACAGCAAGCCTGGCTTTCCTGGGGGCTTTCCAAGCTGACGTCACCTGGCCCTCACCAACCTCCGAGGGGGTCCTGTCACCGTCCCCACTCCGCGAGAGGAGGAAGGGAAGCGCGGCAGCCGCACGGCCCCCAGGGGCAGATAGCCTGCAGCACCGGCACCTGCCTCGACGGCGCTCAGGGAACCCCACCTGGCTGCGGGGTGCTCGCAGGGACCCCTACCCCTATCTCTCCCCGGTCGGCCTAACACTGGTCCCTCCCACACATGCAGGTGCCCCCGTGCTTGGGGTGTCACACTCCTGCGGGGACTTCCTGTCCACGCGCCTGCAGATGCGACATCTGCTCTGGGGCACCAACAGCTGACCAGCCGGGATGGGGGCCACGGACGCTGCCAGAGTCGCTCGGGAGGCCCGGGCGGCGACACCTGCACCCGACAGGCACTGACGGTCGGGCATCCACCGCCCCCCAGTGAGACACGGGGAGACCTGGGTCAGCTCCTCGGGCCTCGGGCGCTGCCCCTGCCGTGATCCCATCTGCCCCGGGGGACGGGCCCCGAGCCCGAGAGCTCGACAGGACCAGGCTCTGGCTGCAGGTTCCCGTCCACCTGGAGGATGGAACTTAGACTCGGAGAGCCCCCTCCTCCGAGAAGCCGGCCGGGGCTTCTCATCTCGCTGATGATGATCCTTCTAGGCCCGGGGGCGGGGGGTGGCTTAGGGTCAGACACAGTGCAGGACAGGACAGCATTTCTCCTCTCAATCCCAAAACGAGCACAGCTGGGCTCACGGGGACCAACAGTTCTGGTCCAGAGCCTCAGGAACACAAGCCCGGGCCTCGGGGGGCGGAGACCACACCCAGGCCTCCGTCTACACGGCAACACCTGAGCCGCGGCCTGCCTGGGGCGGGGCGGCCGCAGGAGCACAGGGCTGAGCGCCGCAGGGCCCCCTCCCTGGCTCAGCGCCCCGGGCTCCCCGCACCCGCGCACCCCCGCCACGGCCCCTCAGGGCTCCAGCGCCTCCCACGCCCGCACGGGGCAGCCGCCGCCGGACTCACCTGGACACTTACGAGAAAGTTGGTCAGTAGCTGCAGCTCGTGCTGGGACTGCAGGTTGATGGTGGCCAGCGCTGCGGACGAAGCGGGCACCGGGTCAGAGCCCCGGGGGCGCTCGGGCAACCAGAGGCACAGAAGCCCGCGGCGTTGCCCACCTCCGACGAGGGTTTAGATCCTCGGGTGTCAGGAGACTCCCCGCGATCCTCTCCCCCCGCGGAGCTCACAGACAGCCGCTCGCTGGGCGCGCCCTTGACCGACATCGTTCTTGTACCCAGAGCGCAGCTTCTGCTCCTTCTAGAAGCCCGGCCCGAGCCCCGCCTCTCACTGCAGGCGTCTGTGCCAGGCAACCCTCTAAGTGAAGACTCCCCTTTCGTTTCTTAAATGAGGGCTAACTTTCTATCCCGTTCCATAATGCGTCCATCTTTTCATCTAAAATTGTATTTTAGGGATCCCTGGGTGGCTCAGCGGTGGAGCATCTGCCTTGGGCCCAGGGCGTGACCCTGGGGTCCTGGGATCGAGTCCCGCATCGGGCTCCCCGCAGGGAGCCTGCTTCTCCCTCTGCCTGTGTCTCTACCTCTCTCTCCGTCTCTTTCATGAATAAACAAAATCTTTTAAAAAAAATAAAATTATATTTTAAACAGCATCAGTGAGAGTGACACCCAAAAAGGACATGCTACATTTGGCCTACAGTCGTGGACCCTTCGGGCCACCACGGCTGCAGAGCTGGTCTGAGGCTCCTTGCCCGCCTGTCGTCTGCTTGGACAGTGGGCCTCCTGAGCACCAGGCTTGGCGTGAACTCCAGCAGGCCTGGGACGCCTGAGCCACACTGAGCCACCCTGACACCCCGAAACGCTCCCGTTGTACATGAGCTGCTGGTCACCAGTGATGACAAGCCATAGCTCACACTCCGGGAGGTGAGGTGACCTGCCTCAAGGTCATACGAGTGGTGAGCGACAGACAAGGGCTGCAACCCCCGCACCGAGTGACACGGACCCTCTGTCCTGCGAGGTCACCATCGAGCTGCTGGAGAAGACCCTGCACCCAGACGCCCTCCCCCAAGGGAGGAACCTTGCAGACAGGAGGCCCGTCTGAAACTCAGCAGGAGAAACCCAGAAGTGAACAGATCAGCAAGGCCAGCGACATGCCGCCTGGCCCTAGCCTTCCTGGCCCCTTGCTCACAGGAACAGAAGGGTGCAAGGGTGGAAGGCCACAAGAGCAAGACTGAGGGGACACAAGGCGGAGAGGAAGCTTCAAGAAAACCTCGGGGGGCTGGAAACAGCAGGGGGTCAGTGAACAGCCCAGGAGGCTGCAGGAAGTCCACCGGCCTCCCACCCCTGCCTCAGTCCTCGTCGCCCGTCCCAGGATACGTCCGTCCCTGCCTCACACACTCAGGCCCTTTCCCACCGGTGCCCTACTCCAGGGGACCACATGCTCTGAGAAGCTGAGCCTGGGGGTCTCCAGGCCCAGAGGGATTGCAGCGCAGCGGCGTGTGGAGGGAGGGGCCTGACACGGGTCAGGAGGGTCAGGAGGGTCGGGAGGCTGTCTCAGCCCGAGCACTGCCCGAGCCCCTGCCCGCTCCCGACCTCATGCGGCCGTTCAGAGCCTCCTCTTTACTCTGCTCAGTCGGGAGGCCAGAGGTGGAGAAGATCCTCTCACGTGGAAGACTGAGCAGGACTGCTAGGTATTACAGAGAAGAAAAAGAAGGTAAAATATCCTCAGAGGAAAGACAGAGCCCATCTAAAAAGTGTGCCATGAGGAAAGAAACACGTTCCGGGAAACAAGAGGAGGACTATGAGAGAGACGTCGAGGAAGTCGGCCAGAACGTGGAACTAAGGGCAAAGATAAGTGAAAAAAAGATGTTAGACAATCAACATGAGAATCCAATCGACAAATAACAGGAGCGACCAAAGGTCAGAAAGAAGAGGGAAAAGCACATCAAACACTGCACTGACCCACGTCCTACTGACAACGACCACGACTATCTCAATTCAGATGGCCCACGGAAGTGCCCCAAAAGGGAAAACATCTCACACCAAAGAACGTCATTGTGAAACACCTGAATACCAAGGATAAAGGGAAAACCCTTTAATATTCTAGAGGTGGGAAGAAAAAGAAAAACACAGCGAAAACACGTAAGAGGATCAGGAAGCCAGATGTCCTGGTCCCTCAGCAGCAACGGCAGGTATGGGACTCGGGGTGCAGTCAGGGGAGGGGAGAGGCCTCCCCAGGGTGAGGCCCTGGGGTCTTGGGGCCCTGGACGGGGGTGCAGCCTCAGCAGAGGGTGGGTCAGGGTCGGGCCCTGAGGTCTTGGGCCCGGATCACACGGACTCTGCCAGGTACAGGACTGGAACGCAGGTAGGGCAGGAGCCTGGGGATCTTGGATACTGGGTTAGGAAGGGGAGGGGACGCCAACAGCCACCGCCACCTTGTGCGTCCACTAGGTGGTGTCCACCCAAATGTCAGGAAATAATAAAACAGAAAAGGGAGAGAAAGGAGACTCAAAAGGAAAGTGAAATAGTACAATTACACTGAAAGCGAGTCACTGTAAATCATGCCGGAAAAATCGCTCCCCTCGCCCCTGCTCCTCGCAGCCCCCGCCCCCGGCCCCGCCCCCACCAGCCGGAATCACGCAGGGGCTCCGCGGCCGCGGGAGAGCCCGCCCGGTCCTGGCTGGGGAGGCGGCGGCGCGGTGTCGGGCATCTCGTCTACACCTGCGAGCGCCTTAATCACATTAATGGAAAGAGCCCTTCCAACAGCAGGCGGCGCTCCGGGGGGCGGGGAGCGGAGAGGGCGGGGGGAGCGGAGCGGGCGCTGGGCTGTGCCGCTGCGGCCACCTGGGCACCAGCCTGCGGACGGCCCGGCCCCGGCGCCCAGGGATGCGCCCGGAGGCCCCGGAACAGCCGCAAGGAGACGCCGCCACCGCGTGGAAGCGGCGGGAACGGCGGCTGCTCCCTGAACTCCGTCTGGGTAAGGGCCTCCTCCTGCCCCAGCCCAGGTCTCCCCCAGTGGCCCGCAGGCGCCGGGCGGCCGGAGGACAGGCCCGCTGGTGCAGCCTGATGGAGGCGAGGCGCGGGGGGGGGGGGGGGGCAGCAGGAGGCCCCCAGCACCGCCGTCCCCGCGGAGCTCGGCTAAGAGCACCCACCCCCCGGGATGTTAGAAGGGCTGGGTGAGCGCCCCGCGGAGCTGCCTTGCGGGTGGGTGCCCAGAGGCGGCCTCCCGGGGGTCGTGGAGCAGCAGGGAAGCTGGGGGTGCCCAGCAGGTGTCAGGAACAGGAGAAGGAGGGAGGGGAGCGGACTCCCAGCAGGGTCACAGGTCAGAGGGGGCCCTTGGGGGCCTTTCTCACAACCTGCGCTCCACTCTGAAGGCAGCAGCCGGGCCTGGAGTTGCGGGAAGCCCGGAATCCATCCAGGGGACGTGGCACCTGCTGCCACGTTAAGAAAAAGCGGTCTGGGAGTCACGAGTGGGAAAAGGTGGGGTCCGGACAGCGCAGAGAGAATGATGCTAACAGCTGACGGGGTCAAAATTACTTGATGGGGATAAATGTGAAGATAAAGCTAAAGAACGATTTTCTGCGTGTCAGGCATCTAGAAGGAGAGGCCTGAGAGCGCCCACAGCGCTTAGTGTCTGGGCAACTGGGGGAAATGCAGTTGCAATTTACTGAGGAAAAAAAAGACCCAAAGTGGGCTCAGGCTCTGGGAGGGAGAGAGGCTCAGTTGCCCTCGGGTTCGGCGGAGGCCGGCAGCCTTCGGGCACGTGCCAGCAGGCGAATGCCCAGGTGAGGCTGCAGCCCTGCACGGCCGCTCACGGAGACGAGCACCGCACACTCATGGACACACATGTCGGAGCTAAAGGCACCAGCAGGACACCCCCAGGAGAGGAGGAAAATTCACTCCGAGGAGGAAGAAGGAAAGAACTTAAACATCAAAACTCAGGAGCAGGGAAATAAGTGACCAGCAGGAGAGACCAGGTGGGAGCAGCCTGTCAGAGAAAATCCAGGAACCTCGAGAGGAAAACCTTTCAAGGGCAAGACATGGGTGGTCGCTGACAATCAGAGGCGACAGGGACAAGCATTTACACTTGTGACAGGGCGGTCACTGGGCACCTGGAGAAGAGCAGAGGGAGTGGGAGGGTGGTGAGAGCCCTCGGAGGAGAGATGGAGAGAAGAGCCCGGGAGCCAGCGAGCAGGGAGGGGGAAGCACAGCAGCCTCTGCGTAGGCCACAGGGTGGAGCGATCTGCCTTGGAGGAGGAGGCCTGGTTCACGGCAGATGCATGATCCCCTGGAGCGAGAGTCCGTGACCCAGCACGGGGCTGCAGTGGCTGCGGGGCCTGCGGGAGAAGGGGCCTGGGGCACAGGGTGGAGCGGGGCCAGCGCCTGTAGGCAGCCAGGTGTGAGGCCGAGTCCGGGAAACAGACACTGCTGGAGGGAGCGCCCCCCGCCCCCCAGGTCTGCTGCTGGAGGGAGCACCCGCTGCCTGGCCAGCTGCCACCACGACACGGCCCCCGGGCAGTGGCCAGAACCTCCACGAATTGGGCCAGGTTTGGGCACGCCACCCTCACGGGCCCCCTAATGCTGCATCTGCTCGTCCCTCTCTGCAGACATCCAGAGGCCTTCTAGGGTGACCAACTCGCCAGTCCTGAGCAGTGGTTGGTCCTGAATGAGCGTTTGCCAGAGGTGGGGGCCTCAGATCCCCCGAGCCTCAGGCCCAGAGCTGCAGGCCCGATGCCATGAGGGCAGCTCAGACCTGAGGGAAACCCCCCGCAGCCCGGCCACACGGGGAAGCGTGCAGAGTGAGGCCAGGCTGTCCCCCACCACCTCCAACCCAACGCCCCCCCCCCCCCCCCCACAGCCCAGGCAAGCACCTCCATCCAGGACGCCCTTTTGCAGGCCGTCCTTGTTGTCTGAAGTCAAGAGCAATTCCACTATACCTCGGTCCTCCAAGGCCTGTTGGGGAAAAGAACACAAGTCGATCTGTCAGTCCCCAAGTCCCCAGCGCTGGGAAGGTGGCAGCTAGGAGACCCAGAGGGAACAGTTTGAATTAAAGCATTTACTTCTCTGCAGAAAGTGGACAGAAACGTAGCCTCTGTGCCCACCATGTCCAACAAAGCTGTCGGCTGAGGTGCAGCGGGGTGGGGGCGGGGCTGTCAGACTCGGGCCTCCCCTGGCTGCCTTAGAGCTGGGGCGCTGCTCCCCTGGCCTACTCGGAGGCTGGCTTGCAGGGGGCTCCACAGGCGGGTCAGCCCTCCCGCCCCTGCCTGGAGAGGAGAACCTACAGGCTGGAGCGCGGGAGCTCGGTCTGCCTGTGTGCAGGGACTGCAGTAACTTCCAGATGGAAAATGAATCTGCCGGGATCCCTGGGTGGCGCAGCGGTTTGGCGCCTGCCTTTGGCCCAGGGCGCGACCCTGGAGACCCGGGATCGAATCCCACATCAGGCTCCCGGTGCATGGAGCCTGCTTCTCCCTCTGCCTATGTCTCTGCCTCTCTCTCTCTCTCTCTCTGTGACTATCATAAATAAATAAAAATTTAAAAAAAAAAAAAAAAGGAAAATGAATCTGCCTGGGACAGCAGGATGCTGACCTCACGGGCCAAAGCTCCCGCCACTTTAATTAGGTGGATTCCCTGAGGCCACTTAACATTTCCTCAACCCCCACCGCAGTCCTGCTTTCCGAGTCCTCTAAAACCACTGCCAATGATCTATCCAAGTCTTATTTATGGACTACTTACTACATGTCTACAACAGTCCTGAGCCAAGTGACCTCACACACATGCACAATCCGGAGAAGCAAACTCTCCCATTAGTCCCACTTCAAAGAAGAATAAATGGAGGTTTAGAAAAATTAAGGCATTCGCTCAAGGCCTGGGCTACAAAGGGACAGAAACCAGGTCTAAGCTTAGGCCTGTTCTTTGACACTTCAAAGAACAGGCCTAGCCCTGCCCTTCCCTGACCTGCCACACATTAAATTAGAGGTGCTCAAACTCACCCACACGTTGGAATCAGATGTCTGAGGACCACCCCAGAGATTCTTATTGAGTTGGTATGGTCTATGGCCTGGGCATAGGGATTTTTAAAGTGAGTGTTCAGGGCAGCCCGGGTGGCTCAGCGGTTTAGCGCCGCCTTCAGCCCAGGGCCTGATCCTAGAGACCCGAGATCGAGTCCCACATCGGGCTCCCTGCATGGGGCCTGCTTCTCCCTCTGCCTGTGTCTCTGCCTCTCTTTCTCTCTCTCTCTCTCTCTCTGTGTCTCTTATGAATAAATAAATAAAATATTAAAAAAATAAAGTGAGTGTTCAGATGAAGCTGGGAATCCTTGCTTTAGATGCCAAAATGAGAGCAGCTTCTATAGACACTTTACTAATCATCACACTCAGTGAAGCCCGTCCCTTTATTCTCAGCCACTGCGACACCATGTGTGTACTGCAACCCCCAATTAGACTCAATCGGTAAAAGGTAAATAACTGACAACCCTACTGAAATAAAAGTACAGTGAAAGGATTCACTAATTAATAATTGGTGCTAGGAGATGAGGCATTAGTACGGGAAAAGTAGTAGACCATCACAGCACATCATGGTTCACACTGTATCCAGAGGAGGGAATGTAAGGAAATAAACCAAGCTGACTCTTACCTTCTTGATGTAAGGCATATAGGCGGGGTCTTTGTTATAGGAACCATATTCATTCTCCACCTGCACAGCAATGATGGGGCCTCCATGCTTGTACTGGAATGAGATAAGCAAAAGCAGAGTTTGTAGTGGAAACTGTACTAATTTCACCACACTTACCACAAATTACCAGCAAAATAATCCACTTGAAAGCATAAATGTCTCAGAAGATGTGATTACATAATTGAGAATGCTGTCAGTAAGACACAGAGTACGTAGGGAGCTCCGGGTCCTTGTTCCTCTAAGGAAACATCAAATGAACAATTACAGACGGACTCAAATGACTTTATTGGCGCTCTGGAAACCAGTTAAATGTTTAAGTAAGTCAACAAAAACACATGTTTAAAATGATGAGAAATTCCATAGTGTTTTTGGCTCACCCTTGCCCCACTCCCTCCCTGGCTTAGCATGCCGTAGTCACAAAAAAGTAACCCAATTCCCAGTTCCCTCCCTCAAGACAGAAGGAGCAAAATGGAACTTGTTTCCAACCTTCTGGCTGTCTGTGGACTGCCCAATAAACCAGTTTCTGTCTCATCCAACTTGGAGCTCAGACAGGAAATGCATAGCTTGGACCTCAGGTTGGAGGCTACATATGGCAATAAAGGTCACAACATGTGAAAATTTCAGAGGGTCTAGAGGCCCATGTATGCCGAGGTGCACGGGGTCATAGGCAGAAAAATATGATAGACATTGAAGGCCAAAAAGAAGCTGGAGACTCTTCAGGAAATTAAGACATGTAAAAGCAGCCAGGAAAAATCAGGAGGAAAAAAAAAGGCAACACCCACACAGGACAGACTAGACATATGCCCAGAAAACATCTGAGAAGATCTAAAGCCATCACCCCACGCTGATCTTCATGCTTAGGAGCCCACCAAATAGTGAAGGTGTTCCCCACCAGTTTGCAAAGACTGCAGGGGCTGACTGTTGTTTCCAATGTCCAATTTTCAACAACAAAAGCAAACACACGGCAAAAAAACAGAGTAACACAGTTCATTCAAAAGGATAAAGTAAATCTCTAGAAACTCTCTCTAAAGAAACACACACTGGATTTACTAGACAAAGATTTTAAAACAACTGCCATAAATATGCTCAAAGAGCTAAAGAAAACATGAATAAATCGGGAAGAGGCCATATCAGTAAAGTGAAAATATCAATAAAGAGAAAGTATAAAAAATTATACAAGATTTCTGGAACTGAAAAATATAATATCTGAATAGAAAAAATCACCACAGAAGTTCAACAACGGACTTCACAGGAAGAAGAAATAATGGGCTAACTTAAAGACAAATCATTTTAAATTATTCAGTCTACAGAAAAGTGGACAGAATTTAAGGGACTTACACAACATCAGCAAGCAGACAAATGTACTTATTGCAGAAATTCCAAAAGAAGAAAGAAAGGGGTAGAGAGATTATTTGGAAGAATTAATGGCTGGAAACCTTTCAAATCTGAGGAGACATGGATATACAAATCCAAGAATCTTCGGTGAACTCCAAGTAGCATTAACCAAGAGACCAAACCAAGCCACATTACAATCAATCTGTCAGAGCCAAAGACATAAAGAGAGTCTTGACAGCAACAAGGGAAAAACAATTTGACATGTAGGAACAATCCTCAAAAGACTATCCATGGATATCTCACCAGAAATCTTGCAGGGTAGTGAGTGACAGAAGGATGATACATGCAAAGTGATGAAGGGGAAAAAAAAACTATCAAGCAAGAATTCTATATCTAGCATCACTATCCTTCAAAAAACAAGGGAAAATTAAGATATTCTCAGACAAATGAAAGTGGAGGGAGTTTGATACCACTAGACTTGACTTATGAGAAATGCTACACAGAGTCCCTCAAGTTGAAATGAAAAGATGCTTGACAGGGACTTGAAGCCATAGGAAACTACTAAGTTCTCCAGTAAAGGCAAATGTCAAAAAGAATGAAATCTTGGCCATTTGCAATGACGTGGAGGGAACTAGAGGATATTATGGGAGGCACAGGAAGTTAGTCAGAGAAAGACAAATACCATATGTTTCAGCCATATGTGGAATCTAAGAAACAAATGAGTATAGAGGAAGGGAAAGAAAAATTAAAAAGGTGAAAATTAAGAGGAAGGCAAACCATAAGATATACTGAACTCTAGGAAACAAACAGGCTTGCTGGAGGGGAGGTGGGTGGAGGGAGAGATAATTGGGTAATGGGATTGAGGAGGGCTCTTGATGTAATGAGTGTTATATGCAACTTCTGAATCACTGAATTCTACCTCTGAAACTAACAAAAAAAAAAAAAAGAAAAACATAAAAACGAGTATTGTTCTAATTCTAGTTTATAAATCTTTTTTATAAGATTTAAAAGACAAATGCATAAAGATAATTACTAATGTATATTAATGAGTATACAATAAAGATGTATATATACTATATACGTATATACTATATACATATATACTATATATATAATTATGTATACAATATATAAAGATGTAAAGATTGTATATATAGATTGTATATATACAATATATAAAGATGTCACTTCTGACATCAATAATGTACAGGGAGGTGGAGCTGTAAAGGAGTAGTTTTTGTGTGTGGCACCAATATAAAAATAGAACGTCATCACTTTAGGACAGTATTTGTAATCTCCATGGTTACCACAATGAAAATACCTATAGAATATACACAAAAAGAAATGAAAAAAAAAGGAATTAAAACTTGTCACTATGGAGCCTGCTTCTCCCTTTCTCCCTCTGCCTGTGTCTCTGCCTCTCTCTCTCTCTCTCTCTCTATCATAAATAATAAAAAAATAAAAAATAAAAAAAATCTTGTCACTATAAAAAAAAAATAACTGAATACAAAGGAAAGTAGTAATGGAGGAGATAGGGAGAAAAAAAGCTACAAAACATACCAAAAACTAGTAAGAAAATGACCAAAGTAAATGCTTCCCTATCAGTAATTCCTTTAAATGTAAATGGATTAAACTTTCTAATGAAAAAACCTAGATTTGGAGTTGAACAAGACTATAGACCCAATGAACATAACAAATGCACATAGAACACCCCATCCAACAACATAATACACATTTTCCTCAAATATATACACATGGAACATTCTCCAGGACAGATCATGTTAGGCCATGACACAAGTATTATAAGATTGAAATCATACAAAGTATCTCTTCCAATCATCCAATCACAAAAGAATGAAACTAGAAGCCAAAAACTGAAAGAACACTGAAAACTTCACATTTCAAATTCCAGAAACACTTGGAAATTAAACAACACACTCTTAAAAACCACCAACGATCCAAAGAAGAAATAACAGGGAAATCAGGAAATATCTTGAGACAAAGGAAAATAAAAATTCAACATAAACTTATGGGATGCAACAAAAGCAGTGCTAAGAGGAAAATTTATAGCCGTAAACACATTAAAAAGGAATAAAGGTGGTATGTCAACACCTAACTTTTCACCTTAGAGAACTAGGAAAAAGAAACAAACTCAAAGGTAGCAGAAGGAAGGAAATAATAAAGATTAGAACAGAGGCAAAAAAAATAGATAATGAAAAAAATAAAGAAAAATCAACAAAACTAAGAGTTAGGTCTTTGATTAACAAAAGATTAACAAAAAATATTAACAAATCTTTTTGTTAAAAGATTAACAAAACTGACAAACCTTTCCTGAGACTAACTAGCCCGGCCGCATTATCCACAGGCAGAAGCAACGCAGACGTCCGCTGACGAAGGAGTGGATGGACAACATGCGGTACAACCATACAGGGACTATTGAGTCTTAAAAAGGAAAAAAGTTCTGACACCTGCTACAACACGGATGAACCCTGAAGACATGCTAAGGGAAAGAAGCCTGTCATAACGGACAGATACGGTACAATTCTACTTCTGTGGGTTCCCCAGAATGGACAGTTGCACGGCGACAGAAAGCAGAACGGTAGCTGCCAGGGGTTATGGAGAAGGGCGACAGGAGGGTATACAATCCTCCTAGAGTTTCAGTTTGGGAAAACGAAAAAGTCCAGGAAATGGAAGGTGGTAATCTTCGCAAAACAATGGGAATGTATGTAATGCAAGTCAACTGTACACTCAGAACTGGTAAGGATAGTATATTTTATTTTACATGTATTTTGTCACCATAAAAAAAAAAACAAAATAATCATGTTATACCTAGAATTTATTTCGGGTACACCACTTCCATATTTAAGGATGCTTCTGAGCCCTGTTCCTGGCATGACCTTCCCTACAACCCCCACGTCCACCTCCACCGCCCAGTCTACGACAACCTGCTGAGTCATCTCAGTAATCCCATCTTCCTTGCAAAACTCCAGGCTAATCATTTCCTGGCTTCTTACTTCTTTCATAATTAGGGCTCCCAAGGTTTAAGGAATAAAAATACAAGATAGCCAGTTGTACTTGAATTCACAATGAATAGACGTTTACCTAAATTATGGGTATTTTCAACGTAGGCATGTCTCACGCAACATTTAGGACATATTTATACTAAAAAAAAATTCCTTGTTTATCTGAAATTCAAATTTAACCGAGTACCCCGTGTTTTATTTGCACACCCTACTACATCAAGTAGTTCCTTTGATCTACAGGTGCTGTGAACATTCCAAACCACTGGCTCAAGAACAGTGTTTACTGATGTACTAGCGTTTTTTATTAAGGTACTAACGTCTCAGCACGACTCTTCTTTTTACATAAGACATTGGGTTAATCCCATTCCTGCCTTTGTATTGCTTTCAAATGTGACGTGCAATGGTATTTTCTCCCCAAAACTGATTTTCACCACCCATGTTTTGAACACGGGGTGCCCCGCACAGCACCTTTGCGGTAGGCAACAGAAAGCTGTACCTTGGAAAGTCCTCAGCTGTAATTGTAGGACCACGGATCGCCCGCCATCCTACGGGTAAGGGCACACCTGTGTACACTCCTCTCCACGCAGGACCCAACCAGCGTGTACACACTTAGGACACCGGCTGCTGGGCTTCTCTGTCGCTCAACTCCATGTCCATGTCAACTGCCCGGAGCGCCTCGGCCCACAGATCGCGGCCCTGGGGAGCGGGTTCCCCTGGGACCATCGCCTCCCAGTACGGCAGAAGACGAGAGAGGGCGCTCCCTGCTTTTACCTGGAGTGGCACCACCCGGGCCATCAGGTGATCAAAATAAAGGTCCACTGCTTCGGTGAAGCCCTTGTAAGTCGTTCTCAGCCTCATGCCAGAGTCTTGGAGTAACCAGCTTGAATAAAAGGGGGGGGAATTAGTGGCGGGGTGTGTGGGTGGGCCCTGGGCAGGATGATGGGGGGAGAAAGGAAGCAGCTGCAGGGCTGGAGCGGGCCCTCCCCACCTGCCCCGCCGCGGGCCCGGTTCTGGCTCTGGGCCAGCGCTGAAGCATTTACTTCCCGATCTCGCTACAAAGGGCTGAAGCCAGCGGGGTAAGGAAAATCCCAGAAACGCAGCCTGACAAGGAGGGGAGGCCGGGAGGCTAATCCCTCTTCTCAGCGCTCCCACCCGCTCTCCAGGGTCACCCTGGGGCTCGGGAGCCTCAGCCGCTCTGGTGGAGCTGGGGGCCGGAGGGGGGGGAACGGCCTGCCACGGCTTGGCCTTTGCCTTTGCAGCCACTCCCGCCACAGCCGGGCTCAGGAAGCTTCCTTCTCACTGGAGACCCTGAGAAAACCCTTCTGTTTCCTTACAGAGGGTGTGACGCCCCTCGTCCTCCGCGGGCAGCCCTGAACACGCCCGGAGATTACCAGTTTGTTAGGTAAAAAGGTAGGAGGAGACCGCAGCTTCTGGACTCAGCCCCCTCCCTCCCCGTGGCCTGCAGGGCTCCAGCCTCCGAGCCCCCCATGTGGGGCTCCTGGGGGTGCGCCCAGGAGGAGGGCTGAGCGCTGCAGTTCTCGCTGCTTCTGAGCTAACCCTTCAATCCCGTCCTCCTCCTGGCAGCTGCCGCTGAGCCTGAGGACATCGCTGACACACAGGTTTCTAATCCCCAGGTGCAGGGGAGGGCACTCGGCTGGGTGGGCACTGCTTTGTCAAGGGCACAGACACAGAGGAGTGATCCCAGGGAGCAAGGAGACGGAGACAGAGCTTCGTGAGATCCCCAGGGAAGCGCTGGGCCACACTGGATACCAGAGGGAAAGGGGGGGGGGGCATTCCCCAGGAGACCACAGGGCAAACAGGCCCAGCCTTCTTCCTGGTCAGGGGCCAGCGGCCATCTGGGGCACCGGGAGGATGGCAAGGACCAACCTACTAACCACAAAGTTTTTCCGTGGAAATTAGGGCCAGTAAGGATGAGGACAAGCAGCGACATGCTAGGAGGGGATTACTATCCAGATTTCCTACTCTAGCCCCGCAGCATCCCACAGATCTTAGTGGAGACCACACACCCTAACGTGACTCATTACAGCCTGAGATCTGAAGATAAAGCAGCAAGCAAAAGCACTAATTTGTGTCTCCTATAGTTTATCAAAATAAAGCGACATCATTTGAAAAGGCCTCCCCTGGGCACCACTTATTCTGAAAAGGAGTCTCAGCACACAGCGAAAAATAGAGCTCGGGAGCAAAAGCCAACCTACGTTTGTGGCTGCCGTTTTGCACAAGCACCCAGGGCAGCTCAAGCTCACCTTGGCAAGCCCCCGAGGTCGATCTCGCTGCAGATGTAGGGGCCTGGACGCAGGATCACCCACAGCCCCATCTCCGCAGCCAGCAGCACGAAGGCCCTGGGGAGGTCAGTGTCAGCAGCTCTCAGGACGTCAGGGGGGTGCAGCACAAGGTGGTGAGGCCGCCCAGCCCCTCTCCCCCCTCTCTCCCTCCCTCCACAGGCCCTGGGAGCTGGGTTCCCACCCTCTCCTAGCCCACGACCTTCTGCAAGCCCCACCGGGGGGCATGAGGCCCAAGGCCATCAGACAGGGGGCAGGGGGCCCTACAGTGAACCTCACTCCCACGGCCCGGCTACCCTAGAGGGCCAAGCCCTGTGACAGCCCAGGTGGCTGGACCACACTGCAGAGCGGAGCCGACCCTGGGGATTGGGCCCCTCTGGGCTGTGGTGAAGAGGCCTGGGCTCAGGATGCAGACCCCGACCCCGCAAGCAACAGGTTCACAGCTGCCTACACCTGGTCCTGAGAACGAGGATGCTGAGCCCAGCCTCTCTCTGCTCCTCCAAGCAGAACCACGACGATGGCCCCGTGATCGTCATCAACCCCAAGGAGCCACTGCTCTGCCTCTCCACCCCGGGCAAGGCCGAGAAGCAGCAAGAGCACTTACTCCATGTCCAGGTTCCCGGAGAAGTCGAATTTGCCTCTTTCTGGCTCGTGCAGGTTCCATGGAACGTAACTGTAATGATGGCAAGACAGGAGTGAGCTTTCCGTGGACTCCCCTCCTGTCCTAGGTGAGCTTCTGTATTCCTACAACCCATCGTGACGGGTGCAGATGCACCTCTGAGGTCTGCTGTCCCAGTGGCGTCAGGCCTGGAACCGAGACCTAAGTGCAGAGATCTAGGGACCTTAGAGAGGCCGGGGCCAGTCCCGGGGGGCTAATCCCTCGCCTCCTCCGGAGAAGGGAGAGCAGGCCAGGGAGATTCGGCTGGAGCCTATGACGTGACCACGGCCACCTTGAGCGTGCACCCCCCATCTCTCCCACTCTTCCTTCATCACAGAAAAGAAAAAGGAACTTCCTAGGAGGAAAAGTTAAAAGATAAGAGGAAGCTTCAGTCGTCAGTCAGTCCCATAGGTTCCAAAGAATTCTCTCTTTATCTCATCTTTGGAAAATAAAGAAGTTCTGCAGGGGGCCCAAGTCCAGGGAGAGGTTTGGGGTGACTGTGACAGTAACAGGCGCCCCCTGGCCGGCCCTGGCCCCACCTGCCACGTGCACAGGTAAAAGGAAAGAGGCGCCCACCCTTGAGAGGAGACGGACGACCTCGCTTCTACAAGGCAACGCTCAGTGGGCAACGCTCCCGCGGCCTCAGGGGTCCTGCCCTGGGAATGAGGGCACCCCCAGGGCCGCAACGACCTGCGCAGACCCGCACGTCCTCTTCGGTCCCCCTTCTGGAACATCACACACGGGTCTCAACTGCGCTGCGGCGGCCCCGCCCGATCCCGTGACTCTCTTCAGAGACCATCTGCAGAGCTACATCATGAACCACTCAAGAAAATCTACACCCTTGATCTGTGATCACCACATTTTGCCTGGAAATAGCTTTCCCAAGGAAGCTTTTTGAAAAAGGATCACATTCGTTTGCTGGATACATTGGGGGGTGGAATGTCGGTTTAAAAGAAATTGAAAATCAGGGCGTCTGAGTGGCTCAGTGGTTGAGCATCTGCCTTCAGCCCAGGGCATGACCCCGGGGTCCCGGGATCGAGTCCCACGTCGGGCTCCCTGTGTGGAGCCTGCTTCTCCCTCTGCCTGTGCCTCTGCCTCCCTCTCTCTGTGTCTCTCATGAATAAATAAATAAAATCTTTAAAAAATAATAAAAATCAGCCACATCTTCCTGTCGTACACCCTGCTCACCTTCACTGGGCTCCCCCGTGGGCTCTTTCTGTTCCTCTGGAGCCTCCCAGCCAGCCCAACCCCTCACCCGTAAGAACGGGGGCACCAGGCCGGGCAGGAGGCTGTGGAGCCCCGCAGACCCGGGCAGGGGGCCCGGCTCCTCCTCACGGAGCTCGGCCCAAAGATTCCCTTTGGGGCCGCTCGGGTTCGGAACCAGGCCACGCTCCCCCGCCCCGACCCGAGGTCTGGGCTGCCCGGGGGAAGCCGGGGACATGCCGCACACGCCAGAGGCAGCTGGGGGTGGGCCCGACTCACGTGGTGAGGGTGTTCAGGCCACAGGCCTTCAGCTTCAGCAAGCGGTCCCTCCAGTATTCCCGGGGCACCCGGAAGTAGTGCATGGAGCCCCCCAAGATCCAGAAGGTGGAGTCCTCCAGCGTGAAGCGCGGGCCGTTGGCCTGCAGCCCCGACTGCCGGTTTCTCAGCCACACGGGGACCAGACGATACCAGTCCAACCTGCAGGGGGACAGGGAGGGAGAAGCTGTCTCTGTCCTGGCGGGGGGGGGGGGGGGGGGGGGGGCTTCCTCCGTAGGCAAGGCTCCCTCCCTGGGAAGAGCGAGCCAAGACCACAGGTGGATAGGAGAGGAGCACATGGGGAGGGGGTTCAGGGTAGCCAGGGAGTCTGGGGGATCCAGGGAGTTTGTGGGGGCTGGGGGATCCAGGGGGGCTGGGGGATCCAGGAGGGCATGGAGATCCAGGGGGCCTAGGGGTGCTGGGGGATCCAGGGGGGCCGCCTGCCTGCTCAGGGCACCAGCACCCGGCCATGCGGAGCCGCCTGGAGGGGCAGCGGCCGTGGAGCTGCAGAGCCCCGCAGGGAGGCCTGTGGCCGGCGGCGTCCAGGCACAGCCCGTGTCCCTCGTGTCAGCGTCTGAAGCCCCAGCAGAGCCACAGTCGGCACCCGAGCCCCAGCCGGAGGGTGCTGGCAAGCGGCAGGCACCCCTCCAACTGCCCCCAGACTAGCATGCCCTCCCTGCCTTGTCCCATCTCCCGGCCGTGGAAGGAGCCCGGCAGGAGTGGGGGGACAAAGGGGGGCTGGACACGGGGACCCGACCCAGGGGCCAGCCTGGCCACGACGGCGGGGCGAGGCGGGTCCACAGCGCATGTCCCACCAAGAACCACCGCGTCACCCGGGGGGGTCGGGGCCATGGCCAGAGGATGGTCCTCCTGCAGCTCTCGGGGCGGGGAAGGAAGGAAGCAGGTAGAGGGAACGGGGGCTCGGGCTCGGGGCGCCCACCGGTGGACGCGCAGCCTGACACGCGGGCGTCTACCCGGGCATCTCCTCTTTCGCCTCCTCTCTCTGGTCACATGTTTTCAGTGGAGTCCATAAGGTAACATTAGGAAAGAAACTTCGAGAAGGGGAGGAGGAGGATCCCTGGCTCAGAGAGAGCGGGGCGCCCTGCTGGAGGCCAGAACCGAGGGCCACCACGCGAGGACGGGCCCCCCCCCCCGGGCAGTCCGGGCACCAGGCTGCGCACCAGGCTGGGCGCCGCACAGGAGCCCCCGACGGGGTCAGCGCTTCCCCGCTCAGCTCGGCTGCACCGCCCGAGGGGCCGCGGGGTGGGCACCCTGCTCTGCACGGCCCGCCAGGGTGTGGGTCCCCCGGGAGCGCGCAGGTGCCGCGCAGGGCCGGGGGCCACAAGCTCGGGTGAGGCTGCGGCCTGGGCTTCCCCGCGGGAGGGGCGCCCGAGACCACACAGGCGCCACGTACGCCGCGGCCCGGGAGGCTGTGCCCACGGCCACGGCGGGCAAGGAGAACCGCCTCCTCCGGCCTCTCAGCCGCCAGGACCCGAGCTCCCGCGGGGCCGCCTGGGCACACGTGGAGACCCCACCACCGCTCCCCTTCCCTGAAGGCAAAGCTGCACGTTCCAGGTTCCGAGAGGTCCCGGAGGGCAGTTCCTCTGGGGGCGCCCGACTGGCTCGGTGGGGTCGGCCCGGCTCAGGTCCCGAGTTCAAGCCCCATGTTGGGCTCCACACTGAGCTTGGCACCAGGGCTTAAGCCGACTCCTTCCAGAGCCCCCCGCATGGGGAGGACGTGGAGACGAGCCCCGGCCCTGCTCCTGGGTAGCCCTGCACCTCAGGCCGGCGACACGAGCTCTGGGGGCATGAGCGTCGTCCTCCGTAAAACGGGGTGTGTGCCATACAAGGCTCTGCCTCCCTCTGCATCAGCTTGCTTCTGCAGGCTCTGCGTTGGGGACGATCACCTCGCAGGGCTCTCCTAGGGTCCTTCACATGGAAGTTCCCCGCCCTTCTATTTTTTTTGAAAATTTTATTTATTTATTCATGAGAGGCACAGACAGAGAGGCCGAGCCACAGGCCAAGGTAGAAGCAGGCTCCGTGCAGGGAACCCAACGCGGGACTCGATCCCAGGACCCCGGGGTCACGACCTGAGCTGAAGGCAGGTGCTCACCCGCTGAGCCCCGGGAGCCCCTCGTTACCTTTAAGGACGGTGAACACAGGACTCGGCCCTCAGCCCAGCAGGCCGCACTCCGCTCACTGGCCAGACCCCCACCTCAGAACCATCTTCGAGTCGCCAAGCTCTAGTCCCTGCCTTTCGTTCAGGGGTCTCCCAGATGCCGTGGGGGCCCCTGCTCAGGGCACGGGTGGAGGTGGGCTGGAAGCTCCACCCTATGGCCTGCGCTCGCACTCGCCCGACCTGCCCGCGCCCCACCAGCCACCTCCAGGTGCGGTGCACCTGCCGAGCATGGTCACCTGGGTTTGCTACAGACACTCATGCTCAGGCCTCAAGTGAGACCCGAATTAGAATCCACATCCCAACCAGACCCCAAGGTAAAGTCTGAGAAGCACTCATCCGCATCTCGTCCTCGGACATCTGTATGTCACCTCTTCCCGGGGACGCCCAGGGGGCTCAGCAGTTGGACGCCTGCCTCCAGCTCATGGCATGATCCTGGGACCCGGGATCGAGTCCCGCACCCGGCTCTTGCGGAGAGCCTGCTTCTCCCTCTGCCTGTGTCTCTGCCTCTGAGTGTCTCTCACGAATAAATAAATGAAAAATAAATAAATCTTCATAGTCTCATCCCAGATAAAGCGTCTATCTGCTTCTGTCTTCACGTGCTGTCATTTTCTAGATTTTTTTTAAAACAAAATATCTCATCTCGGTGCTTACGAAGAGGCATGAAACTAACCCTGCAAACCACAAAAGCTAGCTCGTATCAAATTCCAAGTTTGGGAGAAATCAGCGGTTTCCTCTCTGAAAATGTGCTGGTACGTTACTAAATGAGTTTTTAATCCATTAATGAAAAGGATGAATTCACTGAGAAAATGAGGATAAATGTGGGATTTCTCCAAGGAATTCACTGCAAGAAAATGAAAGGCGGTACACGGTGCAGCTTCATAAACAAGAAAGCACCATACAAATGGTTATTAATACTGATAACAGTCATTAGCACTAGAGATCACATATTAATAACCACCCCCACGCTTCCTGAGTAATTAACTCAGTAATAACAAAATAAATAAAGTGGAAACTATGTGGTTCTATCAGGTCAGAGACACTTTCCTTCCAAATTAGGCCTGTTTCCAAGGAGCTAACCAAGGCCTCAGGAAACCCTGGTTTCTGCTGCTCCTCCCAGGGAGCAAGTAATTCATGCTGAAACCTCGTAGAAAGCATTTATTAGAAAGCTAGATTTATTCATTCATTGTTTAGATTGTAGAAAGCTTCTTCTTAGGTAATCTCTGTGCCCAACGTGAGGCTCAACCTCAAAACCTCGAGACCAAGAGTCACACGCTCCACCGAACGAGCCAGCCAGGTGCCCCTTGTCGAAAGCTTTTTTTTTTTTTTTTTTTTGACGAGACCAGGGCATCTGCCTTCCTCTAGCTGGAGCACGTACTACTTTTTCCTGGAAATTCTGTTGCCTTTGTATCTTTGCTTCATTGTAGGATAAGTAAGTTCTCAGTCTAAGAACCAACTGAGGAGCAGGCCTCGGCCACCAGGCTGACCCATGCTCAGGTTTGCTCTGCTCAGAGCCATCTCCGTGCACGGTCTACAGCGAGGTTTCCAGATGGAGGCACATGGGTCAGGATGTGTGACAGGCCCTTGCACCATATAACAAGACCTCTACATCCCGGTGCCACCGTCCCTTTTGGCAGGTGACAGCAGGTTGTGCAAGCTACAGACCCAACAGGTTAGAGGGGAAGTAACAGGCGGTGGACGTGGGGCCCCAGTTCCCTGCTGGGGAACTTCCACAGGGAAGATGGAGGAGGATGGAGGAGGATGGAGGAGGATGAGAGGAAAGCGTCCTCCTTATATGTCATCACTGTAGTGGACTGTGAGGACAAAGGACACAGGGCAGGCTCCACACAGGCTGGTGGCACCGGACATGGTCAACAGTGCTGGGTCAATGTGTTTGAGTGGGAAAGCCAGATGGGCTGGTGACAAGCCTACACCTCCCTCATGTGGGCCCCTGAATCGCGTCCCAGCCCCCGGAGAGGGCCTTCCAGGCGGGCAGGACAAGAGCCACATCCAGTCACCAACTTGAACAATCTCCTTAGATCCAGGGCGCTCGTCAAGGCAGGGCTGAAATGGCTCTGGCCGTGCCAGAAGGATCCCAGGGTCACCTGTACGTCCTGCAAATGGTGATCACTAATGGGGCCGTGGCAGGACTGGGAGGCTTCCCGTAGGGTCACAGTCACCAGCTGGAGGCATGCTGGCCCCCATCAGTGACCAGGCAATTTTAGGCTGGCCAAGGGTGTGCACAGGCTCAGTACACGGAGGAGGAGTGTGCAGAAATCGTCCTTTGGTTCACAGCCTCAGTCCTCGCTGACCCCGAGGACTGGCCGCTCTGGCCCTACACATAATGGAAACTTAAGATATGTCAACTGACAAATCCAACCTCCAAGTGCACTGGGATCCACGGGGCCGCCCCCAGCACAGGTTCACTGCATCGGAGTCCAGTGCATCGTATTAAAGGTACCGACCAAGATTGACAGTCGCCTCCTTGTTCATGCACGTGGTCACGCCAGAGACCATCATGTAGACGGCAGTTCTGTTCAACTGCCCTGAGGACGTCATCACACGTACAAATCTCCTCGCTGGGATCTACAGTACACATCTCTGGTCATCACCCCAGAGCCTGATGCGATTACAGGCTCCCACGAGGCCCACTTCCTTGGGCATCCCATTCCCTTCAACTGCCCGCTTGCGGAAATTTCGGCCTCTGCAGTCTCCGGGCTGTATGCTCCCCCTCAGCAGCGGAGCTTGAGAGTGTAAGAAAGGAGCTGCCCACCCTCCGGCCCAGGCCAGTGCCCTTAATGCCTCTAATCCAGAATAATGGCTCCTGGATCAATCCTGGAACCCCAAGAACTTCAGCCCCAGTGAAACAAACTGTCCTTGTAGCTGATGTAGCTTCCTGGATGCGATCCCTGGACCCGGCCCAACACTTTAGGCTCCTGCTTTGCTGGAACAGCAGTTAGTATTTCCAAAGGGCTCAAGCCTTCCATTCCGAAGGCCAGTACACTCATTTTGCAGGGATGTGAGGTCATTTTGCAGCACTTTGCAGGTCAGTGGCACTACTGCAACCTTAGTGCCTCCGTCCTTGCCTCTGAAAAGGCTTCTTGGTAAGCCAGGAACTTGCCCGGCACCCAGGCTCCAGCAAGTCAGGCCAAGTGGCTGCTTATAGGGTCCAGGGACTTGCTGCTGGTTCGGAGGGCGACATCTTCTAAATACTGCCGAAGTTTATATGTGAATAAATGCGGATTAGACCAAAACCTTGAGACCCATTGGTGAAGCAACAAAACTGCTCCGTAGTAATCAACCACATATTAACAATAAAATGTATTTTGATGTTATGGGACAGAAATTCTCCATTTGGGGGAAAATTTCCATTGTGACATCATAAATAGAAAAAGTCTTTTCTCAAAATAGAGGTGAAAATTCCATTAGAAAAATGCAAGACCTCTACTGACATACGTGCTTAGAGATGCTCTAAGATCTAAGATCTCTAAGATGCGTGTGGAATCAGAATAAAATGATTTCATGAAACAAGGGGAAATGTAAATATGAATGATCAATATTTTTTGAAATCCACCACATAAGGGACGCCTGGGTGGCTCAGCGGTTGAGCATCTGCCTTCAGCTCAGGGCATGACCCCTGGGTCCCGGGATCGAGTCCTGCATCAGGTTCCCCGCATGGAGCCTGCTTCTCCCCCTGCCTGTGTCTCTATCTCTCTGTGTCTCTCATGAATAAATAAAATCTTTTTTAAAAATCCAGCACGAGACTTATCTACATAGATATAGGAGATGGACTAGCTCTTAAAGATACAACCTATACACACGCAGATTAAACAACTTCCCCCTCCATCTATGGAGCTCAGAACCTCCCTCACATCGATCCAACAGACATAGAATGTGCTATTTACTTATTTTAACTTATTTTTTACTTATTTTAATTGTCCATCAGGATTTAAAACGAGTATCTCATATGGTGAGCAATTCTAGGTACAGAAATACACCCAGCAGATCTTCACTGCAACCTGGGGTGGGGGGGGGTTAGTCTTGGGCTTTATGTTAACTCCAGTGTAGTTGACATACACTGCAAGTCTGCAGGAGCTAAAAGACTGCAAACAATTGATGTCTGTCAACAGGGACCCGTTTGAATAAATCCTATCCCTAATGGCACCTGGGGTAACGCACAGAGCGGTCTTCCTGTCCATGCCCAGAGTAGCCTTGCAAGAAACATCATCATTATCACCTCTACTAGGGTGCAGAGGGGCTCCTAGGGGTTCTTTATTTTCCTCTCTGTATTATTTGAATACTTCGTCCTTTACGTAGATTACCGACCCACAAGGCAAGCTTTGCAGGAAGACACAGCACGTTCTTGAAAGGAACAATGCCACCATCCGTCTGTCCTGCTGGAGTATGAAAGCCGTGAGCATCATCAACTAGGAGTCTCCGCCCGCAGACCCCAGTCAAGAGTTACCTGCTTCATTACCATTAGCGTCCAAAAATAGTCCTGCCCTTTTATCCCAGAAGTCTCACACAATGGGAACTCTTTCTCAACACGGCCTTTGATATCCAGAGCAATAGGTTTACGCAAGAAATAAAATTGAGTGGTGAGGAAGCAGCAATTACCCCTAAACCAGAAGAACTGAGCTGGATCATGGGGGAGGAACAGGGGAGAAGGGGGCCAGCCTTCAGAGTCTTTTTCAGGTGCTAAATGTTCTGAAAAGACCGCTCTAAATTCCAGCATTTCCTGAAACTTCATTAGAAGACCGTTCAAGGCGATATAATGGAACTCTGAGTCATTTCATCAAAGATGAAGTGTTTTTATTTCACGTGCTACTTCCTTGACCCAAGGTACAGAGAACTCTTTGGCCAACCGTCCCATACAACTGCTGCCAAGGCTGCGTAGCTTTTCCCTGAATCTCCTAGTACCCCACTTTAATCACAGATACACCACTGGTGACCATGCTCTTACTTTAAGATACTCTGGTCCCCTTTCAGTTGGCTGGTTAAGGCCCACCATCTTCCCTGCACAGGGCGACTCAGACATCCTACCCACGCTCTCTGACTCAGCCATGTCCAGGGAGCCACAATTCCCCACTTGTGTCTGAGAAATGACTATCTGCTGAAAGAGACACTTCCTAGGTGCTGAAGACTCGCTACTAGAAGATCAAAGGAACAGTGTTCAAAGATTTAAAGATTCCAGGAAATATGACTCAGGCCTCAAGCAGGGTAGAGTCCTGCAACAGGCAAAGCTCATAAAAATCATTAAAAAGTCATTAAAAAATGACCTCACAGAGGCCCAGGAAGAAAGGCACCATTTGCCCACACATCCTTGAAAGACAGGACTGGCCATGATCTGGATTAAAGAAGGTGACCAGGTCATGTTGCTAAGTGATTCACCTTCTCTAAAGAGAAGAAAATAATAAATAAATAAATAAATAAATAAATAAAAAAAAGATTTAATAGGCTCTCCTCTCCTCTCCTCCAGGAAGAGTATAGGGCCTGGAATCCAGATAATGCCAGGGCAGGAGCCCTGAGTGAGGCAGAGCTGGGCAAACAGGTGAACTTACCTTTCCGGAGGCATGATGCAGAGCGCCTACCTGGTCACTTTCTGCTCTCCTGACTTTTGCCAGCTAAAATATCAGGTTTGAACGATGCCAGGTTAATTAATTATTGCTCAGTGATGCATTGATGGTAAGGAAAAGAGTCATGAGTGGGAACCATGTCCTGATCGTATCAAGCAGGCACTCCGGCGTCTACGGAGTGCGAGGAGGAAAGACCAGGAAGGGCAACTAACTCTTCACACTGATATGCTTCAAAGATCTCCACCTAACACGGAGTGAAAGAGGCCAAATCAAAGCAGAGTATTTACCTTAGGATTACGTTTCTGTAGAGCTCTAAAAAATGCAGACACACCGCTGCAGAGCCGGGTGTACAGGAGTGGGGGAGCAGGGAAGGGCACGGGAGGCACGCACAGGGCACAGGCGAGTTCCAGGCGCCTGCGGGCATCTCCACCCCCGACCGTAGGGGGATTTCCACAGGTGGATACACACGCACCAAAACCAAAGCCTATCCAGCCGTACCAGCTACACAAGTACAACTTGGGCATGACAGTTATCCGACAACAGAGATTAACTTCAGAGCAGTGTCCAAGCTCCAAAATACAGAAGGTTGAAATCATCCTCAAAAAGTCATCCTGGTCCTATTTCTTGGATGTGACATAAGCAGCTACGACTGAGCATGAACCAGCCCAAGGTAAACCTCATGGGAAAAAACAAAAGCTGGGGCCCAGCGCCACCTGCCCATCACCAGATCCCTGCCTTCTGAGGGACAGGGAAAGGACTGATCCCCACGGCTCCGCTCCACAGAGCTGCCACTGAGCAGCCAGGTCCCGTGGGGCCTACATGCCACGGCCACAGCCCGGCAGCCCTGGGAGGGCCCCACCTCTGCTCGGTTAGTGACCTAGGCCAAGCTCGAGCAAGGCCAGCAGAGGAAGCCGCAAAGTGCTCTCGTCTGCCATCCGGAGAGCATCCTCGGTGTCCAGGCCAAGCAGGAGGAGGACCTGGGCAACACCACGAGGCTGCTACAACTAACGACGCCCAAGACACAGATTTTTGAAGGACCCTAAGAGATGGCCCTGAATTGGGCTCAGAGCTTCTGCAGCCTCTGTCTTCCCGGCTGAGAAGTGGGGGTCAGCAGGGAGAACTTTCCAGTCGTTTCCTCAGGCTTGAGCCACAGCGACTCCCAGGCACGCACGCCACAAGCCCCACTGACTCCTGCCGGCCACTTGCCCCAGGCAGGGCCACCGGCAACTGCCCCTGGCAGCTCAGGCTCCTTCTCAGCCAGTCAGCTACTTGACACTTCATCCTCCTTCCTGCTCGACACCAACACACACCCAGCCTCCTGCCCACCCCTCTCCCTGTGGACGATTAGGGTGCACAGCCGCCCGGCTCCAGGCCTCAGAGCGGCCCCCTGTGCCTCCGCGTGGACTGCCATTTCCTCGACCTCCAACAATGAGCAAACCACAAGCCACCTGCACACCTGTGGCCTTTCTCTCTGGGGCGTGGGCTCCTTGGTTCCTGCTGCATGACAGAGACTCCTGTTCCCTCTGCTTTGAGTAATCCTCTGGGCTTTGCATCAGCCTTGCGTCAAGAGGAAGCCTGAGCAACCTACAAGAGCCAGGACCAGTCTTCACGGAAAAATGGGTTAGAGATCACTGACAAGGTGGAAAAAGGGCGTAGAAACCACTGGAAACAAACTGCCCCTTCAGTTTTCTAGACCCCTGAGTGAGAAGAGCACCATCTCTTTCTCTCAAATGATTATAACATCTCACCCACTCCAAAGCCAGAACAGGTAAAGCAAAGACACGTAAGTCTTACAAAGGTGGAAACAGAGAAATTCCTGAATTTGTCCCGTGGCAGCAAAAAACACTTAGGTATTCATTCCTCCCAATCCCCTAGAGAAAATTCAGAGAAACTAATGAAGGAAGCTGGAAAAAGCAAAAAATAAGGCTGAAAAGGGGGGTTACCTTCAGCTTCCTCAACACTAACTTTCAGGGCCAAAGCATTTGATACCCCTGGTCGGCTTCCCCAGCAACACGGGAGGTTTTGAATATGGAAAGTGCCAGCCATCAACCGGAAAGACCTGGTCAGAACCGTAGAACCCTATAAATAGACACAGTCCCCCAAGTCCTGGGCTGGGGCACCGCGGCTGCGGGTCAAGCCCTTCTACCGCCAGACACAGCCACTTTGTAAAGGGGGGAGGGCAGGGCTGAGCCGATGGCCCACCGACCTGGGAAGGTGGAGACCAGACGCATCAGTCCTACAGTGGGGCTAGAAGTCCCCGTTGGAGAGGCTGAGGTTCTCCGAGGGCCCGCGGGGCAGCGTCCTCAGGACTGCGCCGCAGGTGGGAGCGTCCAGGAGCCGCCGTGGGGGGGGGGGGGGGGCCGGCACGGACCGACCGCAGGTGCGCGTCCAGGAGCCGCGGGGGTTGGTGGCACCGACCACCCGCAGGTGCGCGTCCAGGAGCGCTGGCTTCTGGCGAACGGAGCAGCCCCCGGCAGACGTGCTAGGAGATGCGGGGGCCCGGGGGCAGCAGCAGCAGGCTCCCGAGGAGGACGAGGGGTGCAGCAGGGACCGGGCGCAGCGAGGCGACCTGAAGCCGTGCTGGCCGCCCAGGGACCTGGGAGCGCCCGCGGAGGAAGCAGAGCGGGGACCACGAGCACCGAGAAGGGGCCCGACGCCCGGGGACTGAGCGCAAGCGCCCGGTGTCGCCCGGGGGGGGGGGCCCGGGGTGCCGGGGCTGCCTCCGCCGGGGGGACCTCCGGGCGCGCGGGGCGGGGGCGGGGGCGGGGGCGGGGGCGGCTCACCTGCGGAGCACCAGCAAGCCCAGGAGCAGCAGCAGCAGGACCCCGAGCGTGCGGCCGGGCTTCCGCGCCAGGGTCCACTTGCCCATCGCTGGCGGCGCGCACACCCCGCGGCCGCCTCTGGAGCCTGCGCTCGGCCGCGCGGGAGGCTCGGGCGGGGGCGGGGCCGCGCCCTGGTCGCCAGGGAGACCGCCCGCGTCCCGCCGGCCCGCAGGCGCTCATTGGCCGAGGCGCCTGGCCCCGCCCCCGCGTGGGCCCTGAGGGGCGGGGCCTGCCGGGGCGGGGCCTGTCGGGGGCGGGGCCTGCCCCAGGGGCGGGGCTGTACAGGTGGCCTCCCCGGGCTGGTGTGGGCTCGCCCAGGGGTCCCGGCCTCCCCGCCCGTCCACCTCCGCGGCCCCGGCCCTGCACGGTGTGCACAGGTGCGAACACACCGGGCACGCGAGGCCCCGTCCTTACACACCGGAGAGCACACCCCGCACCGCGCTACACCAGCAAGCCCCGCTAAGGGCGCCGGCGAAGTCAGCACTGTCGTTTTACAACAATTCAGATTCTGAAGAGGGATGTATGGTGAAAAGTCCGCACATTGTGGAATCTCCTCTAGACGCATTTTCCGCCTTGCGTGGTGCACGTGGGGATAGCCCGCGGGGTGGTGAGTGCAGAGGAAGGCGCCCCAAAATATCTGTTGCCTTTCGTTTCCAGGAGTCCTAGTCCAGTCCTGACTCCCAGTGATGTAGGAAGGAGTTAGGGGCAGAGGGCGCTAGGCAGGGAAAGGCCCAGAGTCAGGCTTCCAGGAATCTGGCCTCCCATTAACCCCAAGGGCACCGAAAGGCCCGAGTCAGGCTCCCACCCCTCCCAAGGAAACAGAGATAAAACAGTAAAAATAAAAAATAAACCCGGCTCCGCAGCTCCATAGTGTTAGGGAGTCTCCCCCTTAAATGGCTACTAAGTGATCACAGAAACCCAGGTGCAGAGAGTGTTATGGAGGAGCCCTTACCCAGAGAGGAACACCTTGTTTGTGCTCAGGATATTCACAAAGAAATATCTTGTTTGTTACAAATCCTCCATGTTTGTTCTAAATATTGACATGATATTCACAAATCCACCCTGATATTGATACAAAATTTACCAAGTTCCCTGGTCAGTTTCCCATAAAAGACAGCCCCCCCCAGTGGCCACCCTGTGGGGACCCCTCTCACTCTTGAGAGCTTTCTCCGAATCTCTGCTTGATAAATTTCTATCCGTTTGCTCACCGTCCTCCCTGAGATTCATTCTTTGACTCCATGAGACAGGAACCAAGCTCTGTTCACTGGCACTTCCAGTTTTTCATCTTAAAAAAAAGTCCAGATAAAACCCTCACATTTGGGGATCCCTGGGTGGCGCAGTGGTTTGGCGCCTGCCTTTGGCCCAGGGCGCGATCCTGGAGACTCGGGATCGAATCCCACATCAGGCTCCCGGTGCATGGAGCCTGCTTCTCCCTCTGCCTGTATCTCTGCCTCTCTCTCTCTCTCTGTGATTATCATAAATAAATGAAAATTAAAAAAAAAAACCTCAAATTTATGAAAGGACGAATAAAATCCTTATCCTGGGACATAATTATGTCATAAAGGATATTGCATAATATTTGAGCAAACTTCTGCTTTCTAACAATCACACACCCAAATATGTGATTCATCCCAAGAACAAAATTCAGATTTTCCTGAAAGAAAATCTGAAACAGGGATCCCTGGGTGGCGCAGCAGTTTGGCGCCTGCCTTTGGCCCAGGGCTGGATCCTGGAGACCCGGGATCGAATCCCACGTCGGGCTCCCGGTGCATGGAGCCTGCTTCTCCCTCTGCCTGTGTCTCTGCCTCTCTCTCTCTCTCTCTGTGAGACTATCATAAATAAATAATAAAATAAAAATTAAAAAAAGAAAATCTGAAACATTTTCTAGGAAAGTTAACGTTTTTTCAGAGCATCTGAGTTTCTAGAAAATATTCCCTGTTGCATGTTCAAAACCACTTCCCTTCACTTGTACATGGTTTTGAACTTGTAAAGCTGATAGGAACAAAAGGAGATTTTACTTCTCAGAACAAAGACCTGCAGAGTTTGATGTGAAGGATCCTTTTACTACCATGAGGCAAATAATTAGGTAGCAAAAGTTAAACCAAAGAGAGAAAGAACAAACAAGGGGAAGGCTAGCAGGGCAGGCTGGAAACATTCCTGGAGATGTTTAGAGAGAAGTAGCTCCCTCTTAGCACACTCCGCAAAAATCAGTACCTTTTTTCCTTTTTTTTTTTTTTAAGATTGATTTATTTATTTATTTATTTATGATAGACATAGAAAGAGACAGAGGCAGAGACAAAAGAGGAGGGGAAGCAGGCTCCATGCCGGAGCCCGACCTGGGACTCGATCCCGCAACTCCAGGATCATGCCCTGGGGCAAAGGCAGGCGCCAAACCTCTGAGCCACCCAGGGATCCCCTTTTTTCCATTTTTTTAGACATAAATTGCTTGATACTTTACTAGAACTATGGTGAACATATTTTGACATAATTGGAATAAAAGCTAGCCCATGAGACATGGAGAAAGTGTCAAATGTGGCTAACCTTTTACCTTTGGAGACCCCCCTGGCCACACCCAACACTCACCCCTCACTCCTCATGGTATTGCTGGGCATTAGCACAATTTATCACATCACGGTATCCTGAGTTAATATGAAGCATCTCCATATTTTTTCAGATACTAGTCAAAACTTGTAAATATGAGCTACTAAACCTCTGAAGTTCTTAGCCCTTCCCTGTATCCCTTGTTTTTTATTTATGAAAGAAAACATAACTCAGCACTTAAAAAAAAATCATTAACCCTTAACCTTCTGGGAAGTGCAGAACTATAGACACAGCTACTCACAATTTAAGAACAATCTTACTCTATTTGACTTTAATGATAGCACAGAGGATGTACAAAGATAGCACTAATCTGGGAGGTGTCTTCCTGAGGAGTCGAGACCCCTTTAGGGCCGCCTGGGTGGCTCAGTGGTTGAGTGTCTTCCTTTGGCTCAGGGGGTGACCCCGGAGTCCTGGGATCAAGACCCACATAGGGCTCCCCGCAGGGAGCCTGCTTCTCCCTCTGCCTGTGTCTCTGCCTCTCTCTGTGTCTCTCATGAATAATAAATAAAACTTTAAAATATATATATGTATATATATATATGTATACACACACACACAAACACTTTTAAAATAATCCTTTTCAAAATATTTAATGAATTTTTTTTTTTTTTTTTATTTAATGAATTTAACCCAAAGCAGACAATGAGATACTCAAATATCGGGAACAGAAACTACAGTTAAATAAACTGGCCCAGTGGAAATGTAAAGAAGTTCTGGCAAGGCGCATGGGATGGAAACTAATCCCTGATGCCCAGGAATCAACCTTCACAGGCTCCCTTTCTGGTGTCAGGGTTTTGGTTTAGAAAACATAAAACATGTTTTGTTTTGTTTTTAGTGAAGTCCTGTTGATATCCTCAGCCCGCAACTCTAGGTTAGAGTTCCAACAGACCAAGAGAGCACAGTTCTTTCCTCTAGAGTTCACCTATGCCACATAGTCCGTGAGAAAGAAATGTAGTCCAAGAAGCACTGGGGACAGGGAGTAAAAGCTGCAGTCCTTCAGAATCAGTAGAGTGGAGGCTCTCATGAAAGTTGCCAGAGTCTTGAGCAAAGAAATTAAGAACATTGGGGAACTTCTGGGAATAAATGAGGGCAATTTCAACTGTAGACTATTTTCAAAAAGAAAATAAAAAGTCCCAGGAAGGGATCCCTGGGTGGCGCCTCGGTTTGGAGCCTGTCTTTGGCCCAGGGCGTGATCCTGGAGACCCGGGATCGAATCCCACGTCGGGCTCCCAGTGCATGGAGCCTGCTTCTCCCTCTGCCTGTGTCTCTGCCTCTCTCTCTCTCTCTGTGTGTGTATGACTATCATAAAATAAAATAAAATAAAATAAAATAAAATAAAATAAAGTCCCAGGAAGGTGATTTTGGCCTTGGAAAAAGACAAAGCAGATTCAAGTTAAGATAAGTAGTCGAGGGGATCCCTCTGTGTGTGTGTGTGTGTGTGTGTGTGTGTGTGTGACTTTCATTAAAAGAAAAAAAAAAAAGTAGTCGAGGCTTCTCACCCCAAGACATGTGTCAGTGGGACTGGAAGGGACCTGTATGCACTGGGGGGGGGGGGGAATGCACTGAACCTCATCGTTGGCCTTTGTTGTCCAAAATATCACTCTTGGGGGGATCCCTGGGTGGCTCAGCGGTTTGGCACCTGCCTTTGGCCCAGGGCGCAATCCTGGGGTCCCGGGATCGAGTCCCGCGTCGGGCTCCCAGTGTGGAGCCTGCTTCTCCCTCCTCCTGTGTCTCTGCCTCTCTCTCTCTCTCTGTGTCTATCATAAATAAATAAATAAATAAATAAATAAATAAATAAATAAATAAATCTTAAAAAAAATATCACTCTTCAGCGTCAGCCTTTGGAAAGCAGAAAAGCCAAAGACTCAATTCAACGTTTCATGCATTAAGTAAGCAACAAATGTGTAATGACTACGTGCTGAACACTGTTTCAGGTCCTCACAGTACATTGGTGCACCAAACAGATAAGGCTCCTGACCTTTGAATTTACCTTCTAGCTGAAGAAGAAAGACAACAAAAATCAACAAATGAATAAGTAAATCGCAGAGTAGGTCCAAAGGTAATACATTGACAGCAAAAAAGAAAGTAGCTAAAGGAAGGAGAGTGTGAGTGCGGGGGCGGGGGCACGCGCCCAGGAGGCTGTATGAGCCGATGTTAACCAAGCGAAGATCTGAAGGAGGGGGGTTAGCCATGCATGCAGGTACCTGGAGGAAGGGCTGTGCAAGCGGAGAGAACCCACAGTGACAGGCCCTCAGGCAGGAGGGTGACAGGGTGTTCTGGGAACTGCAAGGTCTGCGTGGGAAGTGAAGGGGGGGATGTGGAGGTCGGGAGGTCACAGAAGTTCAAGGGCCTAATGACGAAGGCCTTTCGGAGGACGGCTCTGACTGACTGAGATGGGAGCCACTGCAGGCTTTGGACATCAATTACGCTTTCGAAGACTTCTCTGACTGCCGTGTTGAGACTCATCAGGAGTGGGAAGAGCAGAAGAAAGGAGCCCGGCTTCGAGGCAACAGTCCCAGTGAGAGATGATGCTGGCTCACACAGGAGTGGTAGGAATGGAGGTGGTGAGAAGTGTCGGATTTCTGGAAATAGCTTGAAAGCAGACACTGGAGGATTGTTGTGATCCCAGGATCTTTGTGGGGTAAGAGAAATAAAGAGGATTCAAGAATGACTCCAACACTGTGGGCCTAAGAAACTAGAAGAATTGGAGTTGCCCTTACCAGGATGGAGAGGTATCAGAAGCACAGCCTAGGCCGGTTGAGTTTGAGGTAGAGACCTGCTGGGGAGATACCCTGTAAGCTACTGAATGCACAGCCTGAAGTTCAGGAGAGAGGTCCCGCGTGGAGATGTAACACTAGGCGTTGACCTAGACTTGGCCTTTAAAGGCATGAGCCTGGGGGCGCCTAGGTGGCTCAGCGGTTGAGCGGCTGCTTTTGACTCAGGTTGTGATCCCGGGGTCCTGAGATCAAGTCCCTCATTGGGCTCCCTCCGGGGAGCCTGCTTCTCCCTCTGCCTGTGTGTTTCATGAATAAATAAATAAAATCTTTAAAAATAAATAAATAAAGGCATGAGCCTGGGTGAGAAAGAGGACCAAGGACGAGCCCCGGGGCAGCTGACGCTGAGAAAAGAGGAGAAACCAGCAAAGTTGAACCAGAGGAGCAGCCAGTGAGGCAGGAAGAAAATTCAGAAAAGAGGGCATCGTGAACCCAGGAGAGAGCAGTTAGCAAGGAGGAAGCCGTGATGACCTGCGTTATGTGGGGCGGACAGGTCAAGGCAAGGAAAGGCAGAGAATGAATCAATGGATTCAGTACAGGGAGGGTTCGGCGACTAGGACGGGGCAGTGCGGGTGGAGGGGTTAGGGCTGCGAGAGCTGCCTGGATGAAGAGGAATCCAAGAGGGAAGGGGATCAGCAAGGGGGACAGGAGCTGGGGGTCTTCGCTCTGAGTCGGGGCAGTGCGCTCTTTTCATGTCTATTTTAGATAGAAACTGCCGCCCCCTTGAATGCTGGTAGTGACCACCTACCCTTGAGGAGGTGTGAGGCCAATAGGCGCTGGTTCCCAAACCGAGGGCAGGCTCTCGGCGCCCGCACACCCAGGGCCACTCAAGGCGTCGCCGGCCCCTCTGGGGTGGAATGATCACGTCGGTTGATGGCGACTGCACACAGTGCCACACTGTCGGAAATGAGAACTGGACTCCTCATCTGAATTTGTTATTAATACCTGCATATTCACTTTCAAATGTAGGTACACATTTGAGGTGTGACGTGAAGTGAAACATCAAAATTTCATTGACAGAGCAAAACAATGATTAATGGTTATTATGAAAACTCTTACCATAACGTACAGAAGGAATTATGAAGAACTTTCAAATACTGAAGCACACAGAGAAATACACTGATAGCCAGTTAGAATATTAGGAGAGTACGTCAGCTTTATAAGTTCTAAGGAAGACTGTGATATCTTCTCTGAGCCAATAAATGTAAATAGATGATCTTTAGAAAATAAAGAAGGTAGGGGCTCCTGGGTGGCTCACTCAGTTAAGCACCCAATTCTTGGTTTCAGCTCAGGTTATGATCTCAGGGTCATGAGACTGAACCCTGCACCGTACTCTGCATTCAGCGGGGAGTCTGCTTAGGATCCCGGCACTGAGCGGGGCACTTGATGGGATGAGCACTGGGAGTTATACTGTATGTTGGCAAATTGAATTTAAATAAGAAATTTAAAAAGAATAAAAAAGATTCCCTCCTCTTCCTCTCCCTCTGCCCCTCCCCCACTCATGTACATGCACGTGCACACACTCTCTCTCAAATAAACAAGTAAATCTTCAAGAAAATAAAGAAGGTAGACATTATATATTTACATAGCATAGATTTTGAAATAGAAATAAGATATATTAATATTGTTATATAATAACTTTATCATTTTAGGACTATTTAATGTCTACCATCCGTAACATTAAACGACATAAGCTGAACATTTTTATAAGCTGAATTTAACTGTACTTCTTAATTTCATTGCAGCCATGAGTCTTGGGAAAAAGTCTTCTTTGGGAATTCTTGCCACCCCAAAATTTCATGAGGAGGATAAGCCACAGCATGATATGCAGCCACATCTATCATAAATCATGTTCAATTCAGATAGAACAAAGAATGAACAACGTGTGAAGAAGAGATGAGAGCATTAAACAAAAATGAGGCACATTTGGTTATCACTACCAAACTCCAAAAGGACAGACTTACAATATTTTAAGAAGACAATTTCTTATAGATTTGAATCTATGGAGGCTAAAAAAAAAAAAGTTTCATCATAATTGCTCTAACTTGCTATTTTCAGACATTTCCAACTGCCTAAGGATTTTTAAAAAGGTGCCCAACTTATGATTCCCAGGTGGGAAGTTCCTTCTACAAGACATGTCACTGAAAACCTTTTCCCCAAATTACATTTTGTTATGCACCAGATAGTGATAGGAAATATCCATATTTTGTATATCAGGTATCTGGACACATAGGAACAAATAGAAATTTTCTTAAAGCTTGACAGCATAATAAATTAATGATGAATTTAGCTGTGCTTCTCTTTTATTGTGTTACCACGATTTCTGAGTCTAACATAACGAACTAAGAAATATTTATAAAATGAAAAATTAGGAAATAAAGGTGCTGTGTATTTGTCATTGGCAAAGGACAAACATAGCTAAAGCCATAAATGACTTAGGAATTAAAAACGTATAGTTTCACTTAGGACCTTCAGCCCCGTACTTAGAAAGTAATTTCAGCATAGTATAAAGTAAGCATTTTTTGACCAAAAACAAATTCCATGACATACAAGATATTTTGAAACTTTCATCCCTTTACTTTAGACAAGATGTTCAGAAAGATTGAATAGCAGCTAATGTATGTTTTTTTTTTAATTAAGCTTTAGCAAAAGAAAGCCTTAACACCATACTCTACAGAAAGTAATAGCAATACAGGACGCCATACAAACAGTAAATGATTTATTTTCTTCAACCTGCTGAAGAAGGAACACGTTGGTATGCTCAAGAGGTAAAGTTATCCTAACATGACACTTGCTGAGGAATACTAGCACCCTGTGAAAATGAAAGCTGAAATGCTGATGAAATTGCAGAGATTATTTTTGTTATATTAAAGTAGAATTACATTACTCTGCTGCTACATTTTTACACTCAGTATTTAAAAGGATCCCTGTTTAGGGGAATGCAAATCAAAGTCAGAATGAGATAGCATTTAACACCCACTAGGATGACTGTGGTAGTAAAAAAAAAAAAAAAAGAATAAAGAATAAAAGAAAAGAGGATGCGGACAAATTAGAACCCTCATTCATTGTTGGTGGGATGTGAAGCGGTATAGCCACTTAGGAAAACAACTTGGTGTTGCCTCAAAAAAATTAAACACTGAGTTACCATGTGTTCCAGCAATTCCACTCCTAGGTATATACCCAAGAAGACTGAAAATATACATTCACACATAAACTTGAGTGTGAATGTCCATAGCAGCATTATTCACAATAATCAAAAAGTGGAAAGAATTCAAATATCCACTTATTGATGAGCGGATAAACAAAATGTGGTATCCATATAAAGAATTTAATTCATCCCTAAAAAGGAAAGAAGTACTGATATAGGCCATACATGAGTGAATCTTACAAACATCATGCCAAGTGAGAGGAGCCAGTCACAAAGGGCCACACATTGTATGATTCCATGTGTGTGATTCCATGTGTGTGAAATGTTTAGAATCGGTGAATACGTAGAGATGGAAAGTAGATTAATGTTGAGGGGCACAGGGGAGTGACGGTCTATAGGTACAGGATTTCTTTTCAGAGTGACAAAAATGTTCTGGATGTTGGGGATGGTTACACAATCTGATGAATATACTACACAAAAAAACTACTGAATTGTAAATTTTAAAAGTGTGGATTTTCTCATATATGAACCGTATCTCAATTTCAAAAACTTTTCTCAAATGTAAAGTACTTCTATTTGTCTTTTTCTATATAAAGAACTAGAAATATTTGCTTTACATATTGAGGCTAAATGTTTAGGAACATACAACTCTAGAATGACATCTTTCTCATGAGTTGAATCTTTTATCATTATCAGTAATTCTATCTAGTAAAGCCTATTATCATTCAGTCTACTTGCCTAATATTAATATGGTTACTCCAACTTTTTTATTTTTTTTATTTTTTATTTATTTTTATTTTTTATTTTTTTAGATTTTATTTATTTATTCATGGGAGACAGAGAGAGAGAGAGAGGCAGAGACACAGGCAGAGGGAGAAGCAGGCTCCATGCAGGGAGCCTGATGAGGGACTTGATCCCGGTCTCCAGGATCATGCCCCGGGCAGAAGGCAGGCGCTAAACCACTGAGCCACCCAGGGATCCCTCCAACTTTTTTAATAAGAATTTGCATGGTATGTTCATATTTTTAATTGAGGCATAGTTGACCCATTTTATGTTAGTTTCAGGTGGACAAACACAGTGATTCAAAACTATATACATTATAAAATGCTTACCACAGCAAATGCAGTTATCACCTTACAAAGTTATTACAATATTATTGACTATATTTCCTATGCTGTACTTTTTGTCGCTATGATTTATCTATTGTGTAACTGGAAGTTTGTACCTCTTAATCCCCTTTACCTATCTCACCCCATATTCTTCCCCTCTTCCCCTCTGGCAAACACCACTTTGTTCTCTGTATTTATGAGTCTGTTTCTGTTTGTGCATTTGTTTTTCAGATTCCACATATAGGTGAAATCATATGGTATTCGTCTTTCTTTCTCTGACTTAATTCACTTAGTAAAATAGCCTCTAGATCTATCCACATTGTCATAAATGACAAGATTTCAATCTCTTTATGTCTGAGTCACACTCCATTGTATATACACCACAACTTCTTTACCCATTCCACTGTCCATGGACAGACACTTGGACTGCTTCCATATCTTGGCTATTGTAAGTAATGCTGCAACAAACACAAAGGTTCAGGTTTTTTTTTAATTAGTGTTTTTGTTTTCTTCCGGTAAATACCAAGTAGTGGGATTACTGAATCATATGATATTTCTAGTTTAAATTTTTTTTAAGGAAACCCCATACTGTTTTCCATAGTGGCTGCAAGAAATTTGCCTTCCCACCAACAATGCTTAAAGGGTTCCTTTTCTCCACATCCTCACTGATGCTCTTTATTTCCACTTTTTTTGATACTAGCCATTCTGACTGGTGTAAAGTGATTATCTCATTGTGGTTTTGATTTGCATTTCCCTTGTGAGCAGTGACATTGAGCATCTTTTCATGTGTCTGTTGGCCATCTGTACATCTTTGAAAAAATATCTATTCACAGTCCTCTGCCCATTTTTAAATCAGATCATTTGTTTTTTGATGTTAATTTGCGTGAGTTCTTTATATATTTTGGAAATTAACTCCTTATCAGCTATATCATTTGCAAATAATTTCTCCCACTCAGTAGGCTGCCTTTCCATTTTTTAGTGGTTTCCTCTGTTGTGCAAATGCTATTTTAATTTTTATTTATTTATGATAGTCACAGAGAGAGAGGCAGAGACATAGGCAGAGGGAGAGGCAGGCTCCATGCACTGGGATCCCGACGTGGGACCCGATCCCGGATCTCCAGGATCGCGCCCTGGGCCAAAGGCAGGCGCCAAACCGCTGAGCCACCCAGGGATCCCCTGCAAATGCTATTTTAGTCCCAGTTGTTTATGTTTGCTTTTGTTTCCCTTGCCTCAGGAGGCATATCTAGAAAAATAGCTCTAAGGCTAATTTCCAAGAGTTTACGATCTTTATTTTCTCTTAGGAGTTTTATGATTTCAGGTCTGACATTTAGGTCTTTAATCCATTTTAAGTTTACTTTTGTATGTGGTATAAGAAAGTGGTCCAGTTTCAATTTTTAGCATGTAGTTGTCCAATTTTTCCAACACCGTCATTTATTGAAGAGACTGTCATTTCCTCATTGTATATTCTTGTTACTTTGTTGTAAATTAATTGGCCACATAGGTGTGAGTTTATGTCTGGGCTCTCTAGCTTGTACTATTGATCCATGTGTCTATTTTTGTGTCAGTTCCATACTGGATTACTGTTAGCTTTGTAACGTAGTTGAAATTTTGGATTGTGATATTTCTATCTTTGTTCTTTCCCAAGATTGATTCGGCTAGTTGGTATCTTTTGTGGTTCCATACAAATTTAGGATTCCTTTTTCTACTTCTATGAAAAATGTCATTGGTATTTTGATAGGGATTACACTGGATTTGTAGATTGCTTTGGGTAGTATGGACTTTCCAATTCATGAGCATGGTATATTTTTCCATTTATTTGTGTTGTCTTCAATTCCTTTCATCAATGTCTTAGAGCTTTCAAAGTATAGGTTTTTCACTTCCTTGGTTAAATTTATTCTTGGTATTTTATTCTTTTTGATGTTTATAAATGAGATCATTTTAATTTTTCCTTCTGCTAATTCATGCATGGTATATTTCTTAACTTTCTATCATTTTGTGTACTATATTAAAGGTGTATTTCTTGTAAAACTTATATATTTCATTTTTTATTGTGTCTGACAACTTTTACATTTTAATTCGAGGGTTTAGTGCATTTACAAAATTTACTGTGGTTGCTAATATATTTGTATTTTTCTACCATCTTAATATGTGCTTTCTACTTGTACTTATTTTTTATTTTATTATCTACTCGCTTTTACTTTTTATTTGTTACATTTTTTAGTTGCTTTTTTTCTCATTCTATTTGTCCCCTTTAGGGTTTTGTTTTGTTTTGAAAGTTAGAAGCATTATGTACATTAAGCAGTTAGGCTAAATTTATGAACATGCATATTCAACAAAGTCTAAAGTTTATATCTGAGAAACCTTAGATGCTCCACCCTTTGTTTGCTATCAAGCCCTTTCACCATAGATATTTTCTCCTAGTCTTAGAATATTATACATATTTTATCCTCAAATTAGGCTATAGCACATTTTTTATTGAATTAATGTTTGTTCACATGTATTTGCATATTTGTCGGCATCCTTCGTTTCACATTTTTTCTTGAATCTCAGACCTTCACACAGGTCATTTCTTTCTGCTGACAGTTTGTTCTTTAGCATATATTTTCTCCTCTGAGGTTCCCTGAGAGACTTAAACTGTAATGCCCTAAGGCATCCATGGTCTGAATGAATTAATTTCCTTAATATGCATCTGTAATATTCAGTAAGAAGCTAATCTCTAAAAACATTTTCAGTAAGGTGTTGTCTTATGGAACCCCAGTTAAGAAAGACTGCCTCAGAATTCCCTTTAGCACATGGATCTTCTGATAATATAAAATCTTTTTTGCCCATGTTTGTCTGCAAGCTATTTTGTTTTCTTTTGCTTTGGTTTTTTTCTTGAAGGACAATGTTGCTGGGTAAAGAGTTCTAAGCTGTAAGCACTTCTCTCTAAGCTCCCAGAAAACATTACATCTGGATAGTATTGTTGCATTCATATTTGTATTCACAAAAAATGACATAGGTATGGAGCTAAGTTATAATAACAGAAGAAGAGGTATAAATCAGGAGGCATGTATTCAAACACCTCTTTGAGCCTTGGTTTCTCCATCAACAAGGTGGAAAAGCCACATGGTTGCTAAGATTAAAAATACCCTATACATTACCTGAAATATAATACATATATATGATCTTCAGGATTATTATTTCTGTTTCTCTCCTTTGGTCTATAGTTTATCCATAGATTTTATGGGTTTGAGTCTATAACCCCAGAGAATAGTTTTACATAGAAATTGTGTGGATGCATGATAAAATTCGCTTTCAATGAGCCAACCATTCAGATTATTGGGAGAGAAGATCATCTGACTCCTCAGCCCTCATCCCAAGCAGGAAGGTTCCTTCTTTTCTTTTAACACCAGATCATTTGCTAAATTTGTTGAAGCTCCTAGGCACCGTATCTAACTGGGTGATAAGATTTTGTTATAGTGCAATGGTTTGAATTTAGGTCAAGTCCTATAACTTGATTATAAAAATGTAATTCATTTCCAATGGTGTCATTTGAGGAAATTTGTTTGACTAATATTTGTCCACTATCAGTAGGAGCCTTGACTATATCCAGATAGCTGAGAAGTAGTAAGACATAGAGTGCTCTATGACAGGCTGTGCTGTCATACTTGTCAGAACCAAGCAACCAAATTGCTACACCTTCTCTGATTGGATATGACCCACAAGGTCACCTTGGAGATACACAGGCTGTAGGGAAGGGCCTGAAGACATTGTTCATGGCACCTTGTTTTTTTTTTGTTTTTTGTTTTTGTTTTTTTTTTTTGTTCATGGCACCTTGTATTCCTCCCTCCTACACACACACACACAAACACACACCCCAGAAATTTGCCAATCAGCATCTACAGTATTTTCTCTGGCATACAGAGAGCAGTAATTCTTATTCTCTCTTAAGCCAGAGACTCTTTTCTTCCTTCCAACTGAGTATGAAGAGTCAGAAATAAAATTTGTTATTATTTTATTCATATCTCCCTAAAGGCACATTTGATTAGAGAATACAGATATGCTAAAGATTAGGCACTTAACTAGGTAAATCAGCCATTAAAGCTTTTGAAGACTTTTTAAAGCCTAAAAATAGGCATCATATAGATATACTATAATATTCATAAGAATTTCTTCGTTTTTTTTAGGTTATTTTTACATTTATGCTATTGTAGGCAACACTGATATTCTCAACATAAATCTGCCTACTAAAAAAAAAATGCTTGTAGATGAACTCTTACGATCCAAGGAATGTGTTATGACACCATCTCACAGTACGGGTTCATCTGTAGTTTGGATGTATGAACCACACTTCCTTTTCTCAAACAGGATGATCTAGGGAGAAAAGAAAAGTTGACAGTAAGGAGGGTAAGCCTATTCAGGACAGGACGAGAAGGACACTAGGTTGCATTCTGGGGATGAAGGCAGATCTCAATGTTTATGAAACATGAAAGCAGGGGTAGGGGTAACTCACCTCATTGTCTTCTGGATGAAGCCAAGCACCAGGAAGGTAAAGTGTTCCCTGAGGTCCCATAATTGAATACCGCCCAAGGTTATGTCCATTGATAAACGCAAATCCAGAATTCCAGGTCTGGAAGGAATGAAGTCTTGAGATATAGTAAGACTCACACTGGCGATGTCTAATCTAAGGCACTTTGGGGAGTGAGTGTAAGACTCAATGCTTTGTGGCACTGAAAGCAGCAGAGTTTAGGACGGGATATGTTCTAGAAACTAGGCCAAGCTGGTCTAGGGATGACAGAGAAAAACATGAACCAAACCTTTAATGCTAATGCTACTGTTGTTCCTGCCCCATGATATGTAATGCTGTTGCTTTTTAAAAAGTAGTTGTTCTACTTCCAGAGAGAAGTACCATGTAATAAAGATGAATGCTAATGCTAAGAACAGTTATAAAAGTTACACATTTTTAAAACTCTGCTCACAATACAATGATGAGTGATAGATAGGACCAAGATCTAAGCAAAGCACACTGAGAGGTAAGAAGACATTGAGACAGTTTTTCCCCTAGAGGCATCTGCTTATTCAGGAAGAGGTGGCTAAGAAGCTTAGCAGAACCTTTTATAGCCTCACAAGTTTAGGGAACACAAATTGGATACCAAGGAAACTTATTAAATAATTTACACCCTGGGCTGTGATCCTGAGGGCCTATACCCAAAGAGAAGAGTAAACTAGAAATAGCCCCGCCATTGGATGGAAGCCTGAATCAAATCATTTCCATCCTCATAATTATAGTAAGAGGATTACTAGTGTACCTAAGTCACTCCAGAGGTTGATGTACACTCTCTGATATCATCTTAGGCTTTAAGTTATCTCTAGCGGGGATCCCTGGGTGGCCCAGCCGTTTAGCGCCTGCTTCAGCCCCGGGCCTGGTCCTGGAGACCCGGGATCGAGTCCCGCATCAGGCTCCCTGCATGGAGCCTGTGTCTCTGCCTCTCTCTGTCTCTCTCTGTGTCTCTCATGAATAAATAAACAAAATATTTTTTTAAAAAAGGGGGATCCCTGGGTGGCTCAGCGGTTTAGCGCCTGCCTTCAGACCAGGGCATGATCCTGGGGTCCCGGGATCGAGTCCCTCATCGGGCTTCCTGGATGGAGCCTGCTTCTCCTCTGTGTCTCTGCCTCTCTCTCTGTCTCTCTCTCATGAATAAATAAATAAATAATTTTTAAAAAAATAAATTATCTCTAGCATTTTTTATATATAATTTCTGGAACTCAAAAAAATCAAGCAGATGGGGATGGGGAAGACAATATAATAAAAAAAAGTACAAGGAACAACAGACAATAAAAATAGATGCACAGGTGATGCAGATAATGAATTTATAAGTCCCAGGCTTTAACAGAATTATGCCTATTAAATTAATATTTAATAGGTATCAAAGGGGGATCCCTGGGTGGCGCAGCGGTTTGGCACCTGCCTTTGGCCCAGGGCGCGATCCTGGAGACCCGGGATCGAATCCCACATCGGGCTCCCGGTGCATGGAGCCTGCTTCTCCCTCTGTCTGTGTCTAACTATCATAAATAAATAAAAAAATTTTAAAAAAAATTAATAGGTATCAAAGACAAGAGCTAGAATTTTGACAGAGAAATGGAAATTATTAATAAGGTTAAAGTTATAGAATGAAAATTCTAAAATGAAAAAACGTAGTAATTTTTTTAAAGATTTTATTTATTTATTGAGAGAGACAGAGAGCAACAGAGGCAGAGACACAGGCAGAGGGAGCAGCTCCATGCAGGGAGCCCGATGTGGGACTTGATCCCGGGTCTCCAGGATCACGCCCTGGGCTGAAGGCAGCACTAAACTGCTGAGCCACCCAGGCTGCCCGAAAAAAATGTAATAATTAAAATTAAGAATTTAACAGATGTTTTGAGTAGCAGATTAGATATAGCTAACTAGAGAATATAGCTAAATATAAACTAATAGGAAATAATAGGATTAATTAAATAGGATTAAATAGGATTAATAAACTGAATAATAGGAAATAAAGTTTTCAAAATTAAGCTCCATGGAAAGAAGAATGAGAAACACACAAGACAGGAAGACACAAAAGGAGATATAACAAAATGATTCTAACATATAAAATTGGAACCTCTGAAATGCTCCAGTTAAAAAATAAAGATTGCTGGACTGTATATTAAATAGAGCATTGATATTTATAAGAAAACCATCTAAAATATAAAGGAATTGAAAAAATAAAAGAATAACAGAAAAAATAAAATAGATAAACCTTAAGCAAGAAGAATTTGCTATAGCTCTATTAATATCAGAAAAATTTGACATTAACGAAAGAAGCACTATGACAGATAGAAACATCTCCTGATGATAATATTCTTAATCTACTCTGAGTGATAATGACATATAGAGAAGCTAAAAGTATAGATTCCAAATGTATAAGGAAAATTGACGAAATAACAGGAGAAATAAAATTCACAACGATAATGGAAAATTTTTAAATGTTTCAACAGCTAATAGATAAAGCAAACAGGAATCAGTAAAGACAAAACATTTAAAATAAGGTGATTAACAAAGTGTAACTAAATGACATATATAGAACATTGATCTACTACATGCAGAACCTACCTATTCTTTCAAGTATACATAATAATCTTTATAACTTTGACCTTATGTTAGACTAAGCAAATGTTGTATTTTATTATTTTTTAATATTTTATTTATCCATTAATGAGAGAGAGAGAGAGAGAGAGGCAGAGACACAGGCAGAGGGAGAAGCAGGCCCCATGCAAGAAGCTCGACGTGGGACCCGATCCCGGGTCTCCAGGGTCACGCCCTGGGCCGAAGGCAGCACTAAACTGCTGAGCCACACAGGCTGCCCAATATTTTAAAGTTCTCAGACCACAGTGCAACTAAACAAGAAATTGATAACAAAAAGATTACTATAAAGTATCCCAAAATTTGAAAATTAAACATGTACACTTCTAAATAATGCAGAGGCCAAAGCAAAAATCACGCAGAAAGTTAGAACATATTTGAGTTGATCGGTGATGAAAATAAAACATATAAGGATTTATGGAATATATATCCAGAGTAGGAAATTCCATAAACACAGGGAGAAAATTGTTTGTCAGGAGCTGAGGGGAAGGGAAATTGGGGAAGTAAAGTGCTTAATGGGTACAGGGTTTCCTGTAAGAGTCCTAAAAGTGTTTTGGATCTACATAGAAGGAATAGTTGCATTCATTGTAAATGTACCTAATGCCTCTGGATTGTTCACTTTAAAATGATTAATTTTATGTTAATGTAAATTTCACCTCAATAAAGGTTTTAAACTTATGGGATACAACCAAATTCATACTTGAACAAAAAATTGTCTTAACTCATATGTTAAAGAAGAATAAAGACTATAAAAGTCAGCTACATAAGCACTCATCTCAAGAAATTATAAAAAGAAAGAACATAACTTCTAAGGTTAAAAGTAGAATAGACAAAACACGGTATACCTTCAGAATGGCTAGTATCAAAAGAATAAATAAATAAACAAGAAATAGCAAGTGTGGGCAAGGATGTGGATCAAAAGGTATCCGCACTGTTGGTGGGAATGCAAACTGGCACAGCCACTGTGGAAAACAGTATGGAGGTTCCTCAAAAAATTTAAAATAGGATTACCACATGATCCAGTAATTCCACTACTAGGTATTTACTCAAAAGAAAACAAAAACAATTCAAAAAGATATATGCACCTCTATATTTATTACAGTAATATTTTCATTAGCCAGTATGGAAGAAACCCAAGTGTCCATGGAGAAGTAAATGGATAAAGATTATATATAATAAATATATATAAATAGAATAATAAATAGAATATTACTCAGCCACAAAAAAAAAAAAAAAAGAATGAAATCTTGCCATTTGCAGCAATATGGATGGACCTAGAGAGTGTATTGCTAAGTGAAATAAGTCAGATAGAAAGACAAATACTATACGATTTCATTCTTTGTGGAATTTAAGAAACAAACCAACAAATAAAAAACGAGACAAGTGAAAAAACAGACTCTTACATACAGAGAACAAGCTAGTGGTTGCCAGAGGGGAGTTGGGTGGAGGGATGGATGAAATAGATAAAGGAGATTCGAGTACTCTTATCTTAATGAGCACTGAGAAATGGATACAATTGCTGAATCACTATATTGTATACCTAAAACTAATATAATACTGGATATTAATTATACTTGAATAAAAAATTTTAGAATGCAAAATAATAGGACTAGGTGATACAGGAAATTATTAGTATCTAAGAGTTGTGGGGCACCTGGGTGGCTCAGTCGGTTAAGTATCTGCCTTTGGCTCAGGTCATGATCTCGGGATCCTGGGACGGAGCCCCACATGGGGCTCCCTGATCGCAGAGAGTCCGCTTGTCTCTCTCCTCTACCCCTCCACCTCACCTGTGTTTTATTTCTCTCTGTCTCTCAAATACATAAATAAAATCTTTTTTAAAAAGTTGAACAATTAAAATAATGTGTTAGAAAAATACTAAAATGTATAATATATTTCATATTTTAAAATAGTTCCAGATCTATTAACAATTTGCAAAGATAGTGCAGGATTTCACAAAACAACAAAATAAAAATGATAATAATAATAAAGAAAATGGGAGAAATGAAACAGATGATAACTATAAAATGTGCTAAAAATTACAGCCAACCATTGATTGTTTGAAAGATTCATACACTGGAAATGTACAAAACGTATCAAGAAAAAAAGAGACGTTATCACAGATGATCTAGACATTAAAAATAAACAATTTAAACATAAAACATCGAAAATTCAGAGGAAATGGGAAAATCTCCCAGAAAAGTAAATTTTATGAAAACTAACTTTTAAAGAAACAAAATCTGACAAGTACTTTAATCTTGAAGAAATTTAATCCACACCTACCAATTTTCCCACAGTGAAAATGTCAGCCCTACACGGCTCCAGAAATCTACCAAACACGTAAGAAGTAATACCAGGCTTACACAGGCTACTTCCCAAATCGTTTATGGGGGTCCTAAAACTTGGGACCAAAACAGGACCAAGATGTCTCAGTCACAAACATAAACACAAAAGAAGTCTTAATATCTATAATAGCCAAACACTGGAAATAATACAAATACCTATCAACAGTAGGCTGGTTAAATATAGTATGGTATTTTATAAAGTGGGACCCCATACAATAGTGAAAATGAATAAATCACAGCCTCACTTAATGGTTGAATCTTAGCAACAAAAGAAACCCCATGGAAAAAGAAGGCACGCTATGCAATTCAATTTACATGTAGTCAAAAGAGGAAGCAATGACTTGGAGCGTTAGAAGCCAAGATAATGGTTCCCTTTTAGGGACAAGGAGAGACAGTGATTGGGAGGGATACTGACAATATTTTATTTTTTTCATCTCAAAATAATTACATGGCGTTCACTTGGTGATAATTTATTGCACTGTGCATTTATGTCACTATGTGTGTTCATACGTACAAAGCTATACCAGGTATAGTATTTTTGAAAAAGCAAGTTGCAAAATATAATTTAGGGAGTGAACCCATTAGTGATAAAAGTAATTAGTGCGTATGTTTAGGCAAAGTTATATATGAAATCCCACAAACTCTTGGTGTCACCAGCCTGACCCCCTGACCTCAGGAAATTTCTAGTAGAAGCCTCTGTCTGTCAATGTTATCCAGTAGGAGCGAAACCAGAGGCTTTTGCCAACTGTCAATTTTACCTTTTAGAAAGAAACTAACGGATTGCTAGAATAGAAAAAAAAATAAACATTTGAGGGCCACACCTGTGCAGATGAACCAGAAAGTGCCAGAACTGACTGTAGCCTCACGACGATGTTAAAATCCCCTTCTGAATATTCACCCCAAGCCCTAGTAAAAGGGTCTGCTTTCCCATCTTCAGGGAGACAGGACTTTGGAAATTATTCCCCACAATCTCCTGGTTTGTACAAATAGAGGACTTGTGAGGGAACTCCATTTGGTGCAGTCTGTCTACAACGCACCAAGAAGCGGCCCACTTTGGTCCAATGACACGGGCGGTGTTTAGTTCTGAAAAGTAGAAAGGAATCGGAATGCAGAGTGGGTTGGAAGGAGAAATTCCATCATTTGCTCTCTGTACCTTATTATTTCCGGTTTTCCATTGTGTTTAGTATTTTTAAAATAACGATCAATTAGGAAGATTGAGAAATGTTGGAAGACTTGTTATAAAGAGGACGAGAAAAACAGAGAAAAACAGAAGCATCCCTGCCAGAAACACCATGGCTTTGCTTCCAAACTCTTCTGAAAAGAAGCGGTGATTGGGACACCAGAACTGAGGGGGGCAGCTCACCTACCCGTAGCCTCAGGAAGGTGTCCTTGGGAGAAGAGTCCACCTTTAAGGTACCGAGGTAGAAGGCGGGGCCCAAACAGGCCTTTGGGACAGGCCTCCAGGTGGCAGAGCGGAGCCTGGAGGAAGAGCAGAGCCTTGAAGAGGAGGAAGACCCTTCCCCACTCTGCTGCCAACACTGACCCTAGACTCCCCAACTCAGGGATTAAGATTCTGATCCAAGAAGACGTATTAGAGTAGAAGCATTAAAACAAATCGGGAGATTTGTTCTGGAGTTGTAGTCCTGACCCCAAAGCAGCCTATAATCCTGGGTAAATCACTTCAGTTCTCGGAGTATTAGCTCTTCATCTGCAAAGTGAAGAGCTTGACCATCTGCAAGCCCCCCTATCCCTCCGAGCGTCTCCCGGGTATAAGGAGGGACGTACCTTTCAAAGAAGCTCATTGTCATTTCCAGAGAATAGATAGCGAAACCCTGCAGGGGCATGTTATTGATGGTAACTGACCCAGTTAATCCTGCAGGGAAGGGGTAGGAGAAAGTATGGACAAGGACTGGACACTCTCCAGGGTCCCCTAAGATCATGCAGACTGTAGACGCCTGTGACAAGGAATCAGCCAGGATGGGAGATGCTGGTCTGACCTGCTAGGACCCAAAGTTTCCTACCATGTGGCTCCATATTGCCAAGAAAGCATCCCACTTAGTATCAGAACTTTCTCTGAAATTCCCAGTGGGGGACTGGGCCCCGCTCCACAATAGGCCAGGGCCCAAACTAAATGTTCTGCTTTAACCTCGGTATCTCACTGCTCAAAGGGTTCATTTGTTCCTCCCAAATGCCACATTGCCCCAACCGTAGGATCCAAGTAACCACAAAGAGGGATTACAGCCTGTTTCTCACCTTTCCGTTGGTCTTGAATTTTCCATGAAAAATTGACTCGTCCTTGATTCTCTACCAGGATCCTCAGAAGTTGACATCTCTAAGAACAAACAAACAAGCAAAAGAATTCGGCGTTCCTCCTCGGGATAGACCAGCTCGCAGAGACCACATGGTCTCACAGAGCTTTCACTCTAGAACTCATTCTTTTCTCCAAGTCCCAGATGGACAGACAAGCACATGGGAGACAAGGGGGCCCCAGAGTCTAGCAGTCCTCCTCTCTCATGAGGACTCTGTGCTCCTGTTCTCAACTCACTCTTCCCTTCCACTTGCTGGTCTGCCTTAGGAAAGGCAGAGAGACTCCGCTGTGAGCCTCTGATCAGGGACCCAGCCAGGGGCTGATGACTGACTCAGGGCCTAACGGGGAGCTCCCATTCACACCGAAGCATGTGCGCTACACTCCGCTACACTCCGCTACACTGGGGCCTGGGAGATGCAGTTCCGCTTACAGACCTAAGCCCTTGCTGCTGGGACCCCGAGTGGGAAGCAATTAAGGGCAGTGGCAGAGAAAGGAGGTGGTCTACCTCAGAACTGGTCCACGCGTACGTTAGAGTCAGAGGTCTAAGGTAGCGCCCAGACTCTTGGATCACATACCGTCATCGTAGGAACAGTCAGCGTCTTCGCATGATCGTGCAGATGTCCTATATTTATCTCATTCAAAAACACCTGCAAACGAAGAGCCAGCATCAGACTGATCGGCCCACCCATCCATATTGCCAAGAAAGCGTCCCACTTAGTATCAGAACTTTCTCTGAAATTCCCAGTGGGGGACTGGGCCGATCAGTCTGAAAGGAGTCTGAAAGTCTGAAAGTCCGAAGAAAGGAGGCGAGAGGCTCTGGTTGAGGAGCAGGTCACCAAGACGGAAGAGACCACCCTCGGCGGTCACAGATGCTGGAAGCGGAACAGAGGCCTTCACAGACTTAAGCTGCGGTGAAGCGGAAAGCAAGTCTCTCTGGTTTGACTTTATATTCCCAACGCCTCCCAAATAGCAGGTGCTTGAAAAATGCCACCTAATAGTACAGCTGACCGGTGACTCCCCGCCCCCCGCCCCATAACAGAGTCAGGCTAAATGTTCTCTTACCTCCACAGTCAGCCTGCGGACACCTACCTGTGCTGTATCGTGAACGTCTGCACGCAGAGAACCTCCGGAGCAGATCGAAGTCTCATAAAGCACGAATCCATAGGACTGGCCGTTCCCACCGTTTATAGGGAGGTTCTCCATGTTGACTGGTGTGTTAGACATAACTGGCTATGAGAGACACGGCAGAGACAGGAGCCAGGGTGACGAGAAGTTGGGATCCTTCTTCCTCAGGCCCTTGGCGTTTTTCGTTGACCCTCCTAAGGGTCCCCAACAGTTCTCTGGATAAGAAATACTAAAACCAGTGCTGTATGATGATGTGCATCATCCCCACATCTCCACTCTCCAGAAAGCTCCAGAGATGGTAGGAACATGGTAGAGAGAACAACTGCTGTCATCATGGGAATCAATGGAATGAACAAGTCTAATTTTAAAGTAACTGAAGCTGAACAGGAATTATGCACTAAAGCAAACGTTTAGTTAGCATCTACAACGTGCCAATCACTATATTTATCTAAAACAGTGATAGCAGGGGTGAACCTGATATGAATTCGAGTAAACCTTTTTCCGAACAATTTTATCTCTTCTTCAAAATAGGATAGTCTAATTTGAAAGGGACAGTATGGACCCATAAAAGTTTAGTGATTTGGCCTCTTTGATGGTGAAGAAGAGTCAGAAACTCAGTTTTACGGGTTCCGATTCTCCGCCTTTCCAGTATGGATCATGTAGTCCCATCCAAGAGCAATGGTTCATCTGAGCTGAGAAACCGGATCCTCTAGCATCCCCCTTTTCCCCCTACGCCGACTCATTCTTCAAGTTCAAACCCTTTTACAGTCTATCCAGAAAGAGTTTGTGGTTTTTGCCTCATCGTTCTAAATTTGGACAAAATCTAAAATATTTATTTTTACATTTCCCAATAAAAAGTCCTTGAAGGCATCTCTACTCTGTGGCCAAAAGCCCTCTCCCCCAGGCCCCCAGGAGCCAACCCCCCATTCCAGCGCCAGGGAGTACTCACTTCATTTAAGTACTGGAGGACATCCCACAGCGGCAAGTAGAGAGAGGGCTTCACAGAAGGATACTCAGCCTTGGGAGTGAGCTCGGGTAAAGGCGGCAGGGGTATTGCTGAAAGAAAACAGGCCATGGGGCGAGAAGCGTCTGAAAGAACTACTGCCCTCTCCCTACCTCCCCACCCCTCCCATGAACTCTCGTACACCAGAGCCAGCAACAGAAGTGGGTCCTATCTTCGCGTATGGGTTTACTTCCCCAAGAGTAAGGAGAAACTGGAAATAACAGAGTTGGAACCATTTTCTACGCCTGGAGAGCTGACAGGTGGAGACCTCTGCAGAGCAGGGCCGGCCATACAGACCCAGGGCTCCCGGGGGCAAGAACTCTGCCTTGGGCCCTCTGGCAACGCCAGCGCTCACCGTCTAGCACACAGTAGATGATTTACTTTATTTAAATAAATAAAACTAAATAAGGTGGCTTTTGCTCTTGGATGTGAGGGTACTACGCCTTCATACTAAGAGCTCTACAAATAGTAACTTATGCAAATCTTCCCAGTCATTACAGGACATGCAGATCACTGTCTTCATCTTTCAGTGAAGAAACGGGCCTCAAGGGCTTGAAATACTCGTGCAAAGCCACTCACCTTTTAAGTGGGAAAACCGAGATTTGAACTTAAGGTTACCCTTGCCATTAAGGCTCCAAGTTTCTGCCCAAAGGGGAACCTTCCCTTTCCTCATCCTTCCACTTTATGAGAAGAGCCATCCCTCAAATGGAAATGACTGCTGAGTACCTGAGACAGATCCAAAGAGTCTTCGAAGCTTGAAATATTTTTCTGTGTAATCCCCGGCCTCTGTGAGCACAGCATCATAGTCTGCAAGACACCGGGGTTTTGTTGCCAGCCAGGCAGTCGTCCACAACAGACCTTGTTGCAGCACTGCTGACATGACACAGACCAGGGCTACCAGAGGCAATGGGAAGACACATCTTCCTCACCCCTCTGACTAGGCCATCCAAGGCTGAGGGTGTGCATGTGTGCAGGGGGTCATGCCACCCTGGGAACACTCCCCACAACCCTTCCTAGGGGTCTGAGGCTGCCAAGATACTGGATTCGTCCTCTGTCTTACTTTCTAATGGACTCCTCTTGTCCCCTGGATTGCCCGGGTGTGTCGATCAAGCAATCACCATTGTGTATCTTAGAAGGTTCAAGTCAAGGGGTCAGTATATATGATGAATGAAGCAGGACTCTAGGTCTGAGGTGCCCCATCTGCTGCGATGGCAGCCTGTCTGGGGGCGTTATGAACATCACAGAAGAAAGCAAAAATAGGTAGGAATACCCTGAAAGCTCAGCACAGACTGTAGGTCAAGAATCCAGTGATGCTCAGAACATGCTTTTGGAGCCTCCTCTGTAAAGCTCCGTAGCACTTCTGCTGCGGGGTAACCGTACCAGCAAGTACTTGCCATAGCTAGTGACAACACCTCGGTGTATCCCAAAATCTGTGGCCCCATTCATGAAACCGAAGTTGGTTCCACCGTGGAACATATATACATTGAAGGAGATCTCAGATGCAATAAATTTGGTCACAGTCTCCTCAACATCTGTAGGTGAGGAAGACAAGAACACAGGGAAAAGTAAAAAGACAGAAGTCTCTGGTGAAAACTTATTCTCAACCCCACCCGTGATCAACTTAACTGTTCTTTCAACCCCCACTAAGATTCTAACCAGAAAATAGGTGAAATTGGCTACAACTCCTCCAGGAAACCAAGTCTTATCAATTCCTAGTGCCTGTTTAAAAATTGTTTTTCCCGGAGCACGGACGTAATTTGGTTCCATGTTATACCTATTAAATAATAGCCTAAGAACCCTTATGTCACTTAAATATCTAATGTTCATTGAATTTTTTTTGAAATTGTACAAATAATTAGTATAATCTCATTACTCCCTTCTAAGGTAAGATCTCTTTGGACGCTAGTTTAAAACCACTGCAATAGTCCACAGTAGCTGTTCCCAATCTTTAGCCACAGGAACTCTTATCTTGTCACCATGATTTTACCAGGTGTGAGCAACCTCCTACTGGCATCATAGGGAGTTAGTTAAAGGGTAGTTACGTGTGGGAGTCCACCCTGGCTGTGCTCTTTACTACTTGCATTGACTTGGAGAGCCCATTTTTCTCTTAGAGCCTCTGCTTCTTTATCTGCTAAATGAAAGTCCTAACTCCTACTACCTCATCGGGTTGATGAGAGAACATATGTAAGAAACATGCCATCATTGTGCCCGACGTGAAGGGGATCAGAAAACTTGTTTGTTAGTGGTGGGTTTTGTTTTGTTTTGTTTCAGCTCAAGCAGGCTTTCCTCAGTTACCTGGAATTTTTCATTGGTTTATTTCTGGTACAAGTGAGCTTGGTTTTGTTTTTTGTTTTTTTGTTTTTTTGTTTTTTAAGTGAGCTTGTTTTCATAATATCAATGGCAAAATATCTTTAGTAGCAAAATACTTCTATTAAGTCAACCTCTGCCAGGCACTGTTCTGAGTCGTTTATCACATTTAATCCTCACAACAACCCCTATGAGGCAGGTTACATGATAATTCCTGTTTTAGGTGAGGACACAGGCTTAGCAAACAAGGAAAGCTAGTCATGCAGATGGGCAGAGCTGAGATTGAAATCCTGATTTCTTTGGCACCAGGATCCACGCTGTCAACCATCATTGCATGTTGCCTCCTAATAACCACTACCACTTTGTTGACGTTGCCATAGCAATGGCCTGCACATTTAGCAGAGATTATTCAGACTTTTAGCAAATGCATTCCCTTCTTCAGAGATGTTGCCTTTCAAGACCCTTTCCATGACCACCTTGCCATACCTCTGCAGGCCTGCCCCTGTCTCTTCTATCACTGCACCTGTTTCTTTGCTTCAAAGCACTTGTCAGATATGGAACCCTTGATTTACTTAATTATCTGTCAATTCTACTAAGTAACAAGCTCTAGGAACCAAGTCGTTTTTATTCATCAGTGCACTCTCAAGCTTAGCCAAGTCCTTGCACATACAGGTGTTGAATGAATAGTTATGGTTGAGTGAGCTAATTAATTAGCAAAGAAATGTGTGAATGATCCATGACTCAGGCCCACCTCTATTTGGGGTCAAACACTGCAAAACACTTACCCTTAGGATTTTTAACCTTATGTTCACTTCCCCATGTGTCAAACCAGCCGACCCAGAATTCCATGACCATAATGGGCTTATTGCTCTAGAAACAAATCAAATCAAATACCAAGTCTGAGAAAATGTAAAAAGAAAATAAGAAAAACTAAGCACAACTGATGAGAATTTAAGGAACTCATGCTGTTCACTTTTTCAAAATTCAGCATTTTATTCTCCCTCCTTTCCCATCACCCATTAGACCTTTGCCATCATCCATAGCTTTGGTTCTGCACCCACCCTCCAAACATTCACATTCTTTATGCTTTATGTGCCTTCCTGCTGTACTTGGATAGCATCACCAATGATTCCAACTTTGTCATAAGTGAGGCTGGTTTTGAAAGAACTGGCTTTGGACCAAGGACCTGACTGAAATTCCTGACACGGAAACTGAGGTTCACATATACCAAAGGCCCACGGCTAATATCATCAAGAGGGCTTTTCCTGTATGGTCAGGAACAAGACAGGAATGTCCATTCTCACCATTACTATTTAATAGAGTACTGGAAGTCTTAGCCTCAGCAATCACACAACAAAAAGAAATAAGTCAGTCAGATTGGCAAGGAAGAAGCCATACTTTCATTATTTGCAGACATGATACTCTATGTAGAAAATCCAAAAGACTCCACCAAAAAATTGCTAGAACTAATATATGAATTCAGCAAAGTCACAGGGTGTAAAATCAACATACAGAAAGCTGTTGCATTTCTATACACCAATAATGAAGCAGCTGGAAGAAATATTAAAGAATCAGTCTAATTTATAATTGCACCAAGATACCCAGGGATAAACCTAAACAAAGAAGTAAGAGATCTGTATGTCAAAACTATAGAATACCTATGAAAGAAATTGAAGAGGAAAAAGAAATGGAAAAACATTCCATGCTCATGGAGTAGAAGAACAAACATTGTTAAAATCTCCATACTACCCAAAGTAATCTACATATTCAATGCAATACCTATCAAAATACCACCAGCATTTTTCACAGACCTAGAACAAACAATCCTAAAACTTGTATAGAACCACAAAAGACCCCAAATAGCCAAAAACAATCCTAAAAAAGAAAATTAAGATGGGAGGCATCATAATTCCAGATTTCAAGCTCTATTACAAACCTGTAATCATCAAGACAGTATGATATGGCACAAAAACAGACACATAGATCAATGGAAGATAAGAAGAGACCCAGAATGGACCTACTAATAATCTTTGACAAAGCAAGAAAGAATATCCAACGGAAAAAGGACAGTCTCTTCATCAGGTGGTGTTGGGAAAACTGGACAGCCACAAGCAGAAGAATAAACTGGACCACTTTCTTACACCATACACAAAAATTAATTCAACATGGAGAAACACCTAGATGTGAGATAGGAAATCAAAATCCTAGAGGAGAACACAGGCAACAACCTCTTTGACCTCTGCTGCTGTAACTTCTTACTAGACACATTGCCAGAGGCAAGGGAAACAAAAGCAAAAATGAACTATTGGGACTTCATCAAGATAAACAGCTTCTATACAGCAAAGGAAACAATCAACAAAACTAAAATGCAGTCTACAGCCTGGAAGAGGATATTTGCAATTATCTGATAAAGGTTTAGTATCCAAAATACATAAAGAATTTACCAAACTCAACACCCAAAAAACAAATAATCCACTTAAGAGATGGGGAGAAGACACAAATAGGTATTTTTCCAAAGAAGACATCCAGATGGCCAACAGACACATGAAAAGATGTTCAGGGGATCCCTGGGTGGCTCAGCGGTTTAGCGCCTGCCTTCAGCCCAGGGCGTGATCCGAGAGTCCAGGGATCGAGTCCCACATCGGGCTGCTGGCATGGAACCTGCTTCTCCCTCTGCCTGTGTCTCTGTGTCTCTCGTGAATAAATAAATAAAATATTAAAACAAAGATGTTCAGCATCACTCTTCATCAGGGAAATGCAAATCAAAACTACAATGAGATCCCACCTCACATCTATCATAATGGCTAAAATTAACAAGTCAGGAAACAACAGATGTTAGTGAGGATGTGGAGAAAGCTAAACCGTCTTATACTGTTGATGGGAATGCAAACTGGTGCAGCCACTCTGGAAAAGCATAGAAGTTCCTCAAAAAGATAAAAATAGAATTACCCTATGATCCAACAATTGCATTACTAGGTATTCATCCAAAGGATACAAAAGTAAATATTCCAAGGGATATGTGCACCATGATGTTTATAGCAGAATGATCAACAATAGCCAAATTATGGAAACCCAAATGTCCATCAACTGATGAATGGATAAAGATGTGGTGTGTAAATACACACACACACACACACACACACACACAGGAATATTACTCAGCCATCAAAAAGAATGAAATCTTACTATTTGCAACAATGTGGATGGAGCTAGAGTTTGTTATGCTAAGCGAAATAGTCAGAGAAAGACATATACCATATGATTTCAGTCATACGTGGGATTTAAAAAACAAAACAGGTAACCATATGGGAGGGGAAAGAGACAGGGAAGCAAATCATCAGACTCTTAATGTTAAAGAACAAAATGTGGGTTGATGGAGGGAAGTGGGTGGGGGTAGGCTAAACAGGTGATGGGTTTCAAGGAGGGCACTTGTTATGATGAGCTCTGGGTATTTTTTTTTAATTTTTATTTATTTATGATAGTCACACAGAGAGAGAGAGAGAGAGAGGCAGAGACATAGGCAGAGGGAGAAGCAGGCTCCATGCACCGGGAGCCCGACGTGGGATTCGATCCCGGGTCTCCAGGATCACGCCCTGGGCCAAAGGCAGGCGCTAAACCGCTGCGCCACCCAGGGATCCCAAGCTCTTGGTATTATATGTAAGTGATGAGTCACTAAATTCTACTCTTGAAACCAAGATAACATTATATCTTAACTAACTAGAATTTTTTTAAAAGATTTAATTTATTTATTCATGAGAGACAGAGAGAGAGAGAGAGAGAGAGATTGGCAGAAACACAGGCAGAGGGAGAAACAGGCTCCATGCAGGAGCCTGATGTGGGACTTGATCCCGGGACCCCAGGATCATGCCCCAGGCTGAAGGTGGTGCTAAACCGCTGAGCCACCGGGGCTGCCCAACTAACTAGAATTTAAATAAAAATCTGAAAAAAACAAACAGAATTTCAGTGGTCACATTGCTGGTTAAGGGTAGAGCTATACCTCAAATCCAGGTCTAAGCCAAACTATCAGCTACTAAGTTATATTACCTAATAAATATTTCATTCCTTCTCTTCCTATCTTTATTTAAATTTTAGCCTACCTCATCTGGGTTGAAGGATCCATGTAATTCTGATGATCACACTCTATCTGCTGACTACTATTCAAAGTACTTGACTTACTTTGTTCTGCATAACAAACTATAAGGCAGATATTAAGAGTCTTTATTTTATAAATAAAGAAAATGAGGTTAGATAACCCATCCACGTTCACTCAGCTAGGAAGTGCTACAACCTGGACTTGAACTCAGCTAGACTAGCTCCAGACTCCACACTCTTAACCATTTACACCATACTGCATCTGGAATGTAAACGATTTATCACCTAGAACTGGAGGATATAACTAAAGCTATTCCATTTCTCAAAACTTCTGAATGACTCTTGCATAAAAGCACAGGCATCTCTTTGAACATTCGTATTACGGGCGACCTAAACTGTCCGATGCTATAGGCTTTTAGTCTGATACCTGCATTCCACTTCCAGCCTAAACTTTTCAATGCTGCTGAATAATGCAGGTTCTTTTTTAAAAAGCTGACATCTTCACCACAGCAGGACTGACAGTTGCTGTCCCTTATAAATTACCAAAGAAAATTACAGTGGGCCCCTCTTGGGAAATATGCCAGACATTCATAGTATGCATTCTCAGTTTTACTCCTGCTGGCCTCCAGCCTCTTGCCATGACCAAAAACGGTCACACTGTAAGCCCAAAGACCTGTCCTTCAAGGCCTTTTCTTCGCTGATCCCTGGAGTTGAAGATGATGTTTTCTGGATCCTATGTGTTCTTCTGTCTTGGTTTAATCCCTTATTTCTGCATCCTTCAAACATTTCCATAAAAAGAGTGAATAGAGATCAGGTAACCTGAGCCCTTAAATATCTGAAAATATCTTTTTTTTAAAAGATTTTATTTATTTATTCATGAGAGACATAGAGAGAGGCAGACACAGGCAGAGGGAGGAGAAGTAGGCTTCCATGAAGGAGCCTGATGTGGGACTCAATCCAGCAATTTCAGAGGCAAAGGCAGATGCTCAACCACTGAGCCACCCAGGCATCTCTGAAAATATCTTTATTTTGCAATACACTTCCTTCATAGTTACACTGAGTATAAAATTCGAGGTGAAATTCATTTATCCTTAGAATTTTAAAAGTATATTTCATTGCTTTGTATCATCCAATGTCAATACTTTAAAATCCTGATTCTTATCTTATTCTCATTGATCGGTATGTAGTAAGCCTATGGTTTTTCTCTCTGACGAATGTTAATTTTACAATGTGGGTCTTTTTTTAAATCATTTATTATGTTGAACACTTGAGGGGCATTTTTCAATCTAGAGATACATACTCTTCAGCTAAAGGAAGTTTTCTTACATTAGTTATTTGTAATTTCCTTTTCTCTGTGTTCTTTGTCCTCTTTTCATAACTTCTAGTAGTTAGGGGTTGGGCCTCCTAAATTGATCTTATGAAACATTTATGCTGTCTCATATTTTATATCCTGTTGACTGGTACTATTTCTAGGAAATTTCCTCAACTTTACCTCCAACTCATATTTAACTTCTAATTTAAATTTTAGATTTTAGGGACACTTGGGTGGCTCAGTTAGTTGAGTCTGCCTTTGGCTCAGGTCATGATCCCAGGGTCCTGGGATGGAGCAGAAATCTGCTTCTTCCACTCTCTCTGCCCCTCCCCACCCACTCATGCTCATTCTCTTTCAAATAAATAATATAATCTTTTAAAAATAAATAAATATTAAATTTTAATGCCCAAGAGTTCTTTTGGTTCTCTGAGTATCCATATACAAAACATTCCATCCAAGAGCAATAGAATATGCATCCTTCTCAAGTGTAAGTGGAACATTCTCAGGATAGATCAGGGCATAAAATAAGTCTTAATAAATTAAGAAGATTGAAATCACATCAAGCTCTTTTTCAACTAAAATAGTATAAAACTAGAAATAAACTACAGGAAGACAACTGGAAGATTCAAAGATTAAACATGCTACTGAATAATCAATGGGTCAAAAAAGAAATCTAAAGGGAAATTAAGGAATCTTGAAACAAATGAAAATAGTACAACATACCAAAACGTAAGGGATGCAGCAAAAGCTGTTCTAAAAAAGTAAGTTCGTGTGATAAATGCCTACATTAAAAAACAAGAAAGATCTCAAATAACCTAACTTTACACCTCAAGGAACTAAAAAAAAGAACAAAGACCAAAGTTAATAGAAGAAAGGAAATAATAAAAGTCAGAGTAGAAATACATGAGAGACTAAAAATACAATAGAAAATATCAATGAAACTAAGAGCAGATTTTTTGAAAAGATGAACAAAATAAAGAAACCTTTGTCCAAACTTAACAGGAAAAAGAAGACTCAGAGAAATAAAATCAGAAATGAAAGAGGATATATTACAATTGATACCACATTAATATACAGAAAGTAAGAGACTGCAATGAACAATTATATGCTAAAATATTGGACAACCAAGATGAAATACATAAATTTCTAGAAACTTATAATCTGCCAAGACTGATTCATGAAATTATACAGAATCAAAAAATCCTAATAAATGAAAGTCCAGGTCCAGATGGATTAACTGGTGAATTCTGTCAAATATTTAAAGAATTAATGCCAATGCCTTTCAAACTCTTCCAAAAAATAGGAGGAACTGTTTCTGAACTCATTTTCCAATGCCAACATTACCCTGATACCAAAACCAGCCCAAGCACACTGCAAGCATAGAAAATATCAGACCAATATACTTGATGAACATACATGCAAAAATCTTCAACAAAATATTAGCAAACTGAGTTCAACAATACAATAAAAGAATCATTCACCATGAACAAGTGGGATTTATCCTGGTAATGCAAGAGTGGTTTAACATCCACAAATCAAACAATGTACAACAGAACCAAAAGCCCAGAAATAAACCCACATGTATATGGTCAATTAATTTACAAAAAGGAGCCAAGAATATAAAATGTGGAAAGGACAGACCCTTTAATAAATGGTGTTAGAAAAACAGGGACAGCCATGTGTGAAACAATGAAACTGAACCCCCATCTTTTACTTTACATAAAGATTAATTCATGGGGCACCCGGGTGGCTCAGCAGTTGAGTGTCTGCCTTTAGCCCAGGCTGTGACCCCAGGGTCCCGGGATCGAGTCCCACATCGGGCTCCCTGCATGGAGCCCTCTGCCTATGTCTCTGCCTCTCTCTGTGTCTCTTGTGAATAAATAAACAAAATCTTTTTTAAAAAAAATTAACTCATAATAAATGAAATAAGACCTGTAAGATCTGAAACCATAGAATCCCTAAAGGAAACATAGGCAGTAAGCTCCTTGATATTGGTCTTGAGTCTACGGCCATACCACCCTGAACGTGCCCAATCTCGTCTGATATTGGTCTTGGCAATGATTTTTTAATCTGACATCCAAAGCAAAGGCAAAAAAAAAAAAAAAGAAAGAAAAACAACAAACAAAAACAAAAACAAAAAAAATTTCTTTAAAAGCAAAAAAAACAAAGAAAAAAACAAAAAAAAAAAGCAAAGGCAAAAAACACAAAAATAAACAGTTGGGACTACATCAAACTAAAAAGGTTCTGTTCAGCAAAAGAAATCATCAAAATGGAAAGGCTACCTACTGAATATGAGAAAATATTTGCATATTATCTGATAACCAGTTAATATCCAAAATACATAAAGAACTCATACAACTCAAAAAAAATAAAAAATAAAAAAAATAAAAAGGGATCCCTGGGTGGCACAGCGGTTTGGCACCTGCCTTTGGCCCCGGGCGCGATCCTGGATACCTGGGATCGAATCCCACGTCGGGCTCCCGGTGCATGGAGCCTGCTTCTCCCTCTGCCTGTGTCTCTGCCTCTCTCTCTCTCTCTCTCTCTGTGACTATCATAAATAAATAAAAATTAAAAAAAAAATAACTCATACAACTCAGTAGCAAAAAAAAAAAAAAAACAAAAACAAAAACACCAAAATAACCTGATTAAAAAATGGGCAGAAGATCTGAATAGTTTTCTAAAGAAGAAATACCGATAGCCAACCCGTACATAAAAAGATGTTCAACATTACTAATAATTCAAGGAAATGTGAATTAAAACCACAATGGCATATAACCTCACACTTTTGTAAGAATGGCTCTTACCAAAAGGAGAAGAAACAACAAGTGTTGCTTGTTGTAGAGAATGTAGAGAGAAAGGAACCCATTGTTGGAAATGTAAATTTGTGGAACCACTATGCAGAACAGTAGAGACGCTCCTCAAACGGTAATAAGAGAAATACCATATGATTCGGCAATTCCACATCTGGGTATTTACCCGAAAAAAATTAAAACACTAACTCAAAAAGACATACACACCTCCGTGTTCACTGCAGCATTATACAATAGCCAATGTATGAAATCAAACCAAGTGTTCATAGATGGATGAATGGATGAAAAGATGTGATATATATAAGAGAAATGAAATATTTCAGCCATAAAGAAAAATGAAATATTGGCATTTGTGACAACATGAATGGACCTGTGGACATTACAAAAAGTGAAATAAATCAGAGATAGATACATACCACATAGTCTCACTTGTATGTGGAATCTTAAAAAAAAAAAAAGGTTAATAATTAACAAAAGTTAGACCTTCGAGAATCAGAGAACAGACTGCTGGTTGCCAGACGGAGGAGAAAAGGGAAGAAGCAGGTATTGGGTGAAATGGGTGAAAGAGGTCAAAAGGCACAAACTTCTAGTTATAAAACAAGTAAGTCACAGGGATGTAATGCACAGCATGGGGACTATAGTTAATAACACTGTATTCAAATTTGACCACTGCTGAGAGTAGATCTTAAAAGTGCTCATCACAAGAAAAATAATTTTTATTACGTGTGGTGATGGTTGTTAACTAAATTTATTGTAGGGATTATTTCACAACATATACAAATGTCAAATCATTATGTTATATGCTTGGAACTAATATAATGCTTTATGTCAATTATACCTCAGTAAAAAAATAAAAATCATAAAGAAAAAAAGCCTTAGGAAAAAAAGAAGGGTAGAGGAATCTACTGAACACCCCTAAATGAGTGAATCCGAAACAGTTACAAATGATAGTCTTATCCTGAGTGTGGGTTATTCTCTTATCTTCCTTCATTTCTCTTCATTAGAGATGTGGGAAAGAGCACATAGGAAGACACGTGGGGCGAGTGGGGGATGCGGGAATGGGAATCCCCCCGCGGCCCAGGTGTGCTGGCTGTTACACCTGTGTGCAGACTTTACTTCCACAAATCCCACCACATGTCCTGTGGAAAGACTAGGGAGAGTCCTCAGTAACTTTCTGTTCCGAGGGAATTGGGTCCCCTTCCTCAAAAAAATCATATATTGAGGTCCTAACTCCCAGGACCTCAGAATGTGACTATATTTGGAGATAGAGCCACCAAAATGAGTGGTGCCCTTCTAAAAAGACGAAATTTGAATGTAGACAAGCACGAGGGAAGACCATGTGAAGACAGGAGGAGGAGATGGCCGTCTACAGGCCAAGGAGACAACCTCCGATAACAAGCGTCCTGTTGATACCTTGATCTTGGACTCTACGCCTCTAAAATCGTGAGAAGATAAATGTCTGCTGTAAGTACCCCATCCGCGGTGTTCTGTTATGGCAGCCTAAGAAAACTAATACATTCATTTGGGGAATATAAATAATTGTGAAAGGGAATAGAAGGGAAGGGAGAGGAAATGGGTAGGAAATATCAGAAAGGGAGACAGAACATAAAGACTCCTAACTCTGGGAAACGAACTAGGGGTGATGGAAGGGGAGGAGGGCGGGGGGTGGGGGTGACTGGGTGATGGGCACTGAGGGGGGCACTTGATGGGATGAGCACTGGGTGTTATTCTGTATGTTGGCAAACTGAACACCAATAAAAAATAAATTTATTATTAAAAAATAAAAAAGAAAACTAATACAGATTTTGGTGCCAAGAAGTAGGGTCCTGGGGTGATTTATTATTTGTTAACAAATACCTAAACGTGGAAGTGGCTTTGGAACAGGGTAATGGGGGGAGGCTAGATGAACCTTGAAGTCCTTGCTAAAAATAAGCCCACATTTCCTTGAGGGCACTGTTAATAGAAATACAGGATTAAAGGCAATTCTAGTGAGAGCTCTGAAAAAGAAGAGAAGCTGGAGAGAGAGCTTGTATCATCTTAGAGAATTACAAACGTCATCATAAACATTGCTGTTAGAAATATCAATGTCAAAGGTGCTTCTGATGAGATGTCAGGTGGAAATTAGTAAATGTGGGTGCCTGGGTGGCTCAGTGGTGGAGCATCTGCCCTGGGCCCAGGATGTGATCCTGGGGTCCAGGGATTGAGTCCCACATCGGGCTCCCTGCATGGAGCCTGCTTCTCCCTCTGCCTGTGTCTCTGCCTCTCTCTCTGTCTATAATGAATGAATAAATAAAATCTCTTTTTAAAAAAAAAAAAAGAAAAATAGTAAATGTTATTGGAAACTGAAAGGGGAACTTGATCCTTGTAAAATAGCAAATTTTTCCTTTTTGTGGAAAGCAGAACTTGGAACTGATGAACTTCAATATTTAGATGAGGGGATTCCTAAGAAAATGTTAAAGCATGGTCTGGTTCTCCTTGTTCCTTATAGTGAAATATAAGAGGAAAGAGATAAATTGAACAAAGAATTGTTAAGCAAAAAAGAACTTGAAGATTTGTAAAATTCTCAGCCTGTCTATATTGTAAAAAATAAGAAAAATGAGAAAGCATGTTTAGAGAGTATCCAAGATGTGGCGGGGCAATCATTTGCTACAGAGGTTGTTGGTGTTACTTATGGTTCCATTCAGCCATCTCAGCAGAGGCCAGGAATAGAGATTGGGCTATCTAGGAAAGATGTAAGGAGGACCCCCTTGTCTAATGGCGTGGGCTCCCACGAATTATATGGGAGGCCAATAGGTTTTTTAAAAATTTCATACTAGCAGAAATGCTACCGGCTCGTACTGAAGGAGACAGAGCTGAGACAAAATGAAGGAAAGCTATCTGAGCGCTGGGATTCTAGGGGATGGGCCAACAGAGCTCTCCGGCTGCAAACATGCATTATCCCTCAACAAAGAAGGATGACTCTGAAGGTGGTTGAGAGGTCAGCAGTGCCACTACTACTGTGGGCACAAAGGCTCAGTGGACGGGGCTGTCTTGTCTTTTTCTTGGTTCCAAGGGAGTCAGAGCCAATGCCCGGGGCTGAGGGCGTGGGGCTATCACCCTGGTGAGTCTGGCAGGGAGGCCCACCCTGGTAGACACAGAGAATAGAGAATTATTATTAAGCCTTAAAATCTAAGTATTATTCTGAAGCCTGAAATCTAATGGAATTTGCCCTACGAGGTTCTGAACTTGCTTCCCACTGACGAACCCTTTCTTTCTTTTGAATTTCTCCCTTTTCGAATGAGATTGTCTATCCTGTGCCCAGCCTATGTTGTATTTTGGAAGCAGATAACTTATTGCCTGGTTTCACAGGTTCACAGCTAGAGAAGCATTTTGCCTAGGATGAATCATACCTGGGTCTCATGTCTACCTATACTAGATGGGGTTTTGGATTCAAAGTTGATGCTGGAATTAAAAAAAAAACAAAAAGTTGGACTTTGAGGCTGCAGGCATGGGGTTAATATAGTTTGCATGCAAGAAAGACCTAATTTGGGTGGAAAGCTATGGGCTGAAAATGTGCCCCCCCTCACATTTATACTGAAGTCCTAACCTCCGGTATCTCAAGAATATGACTATATTTTGGGAAAGGGTATTTAAGCAGTTAATTAAGGTTAAATGAGATTATTAGGGTGGACCCTAATCCAATAGCACTAGTATCCTTATAAGAAGAGGTTAGGAAAAAAAAAAAAAGAAGAAGAAGAGGTTAGGACACACACACACACACACACACACACACAGAGGGAAAACCTTGTGAAGATGCCCAGAGAAGTCAGCCACCTACAGGCCGAGGAGAGGAGCCTTGGAAGGAACAACCCTTTTTGACTCCTCGATCTCAGATTCTAGCCTCCAGAACTGAGAAGAGAAGTACTGTTTAAGCCAACAAGCCTGCAGACACTCTGGCTTCCTTCCTAATACTGGCTGGGGAAGGAAAGCCGCAGCCATGGCCAAATCTCCCCTACCCTTCTTTTTTTTACTAAGTATTTTTTTAATATGAAATATTATTTATTCATTCATTCATTCATTTATTTATTTTTATTGGAGTTCAATTTGCCAACATATAGCATATCACCCAGTGCTCATCCGTCAAGTGCCCACCCTCAATGCCCATCACCCCAACCCCCCGCCCACCTCCCTTTCCACTACCCCTTGTCCCCTACCCTTCTCCTCTAGGGAACAAAAGACTTAACCTGCAGAGATAAGAGCAACAAACGCTGTCACTTTAAGGGCACAGGTGAAAACCTGAGAAAGGAGCAGGGAAAAAAACAACAAAACAAAACACTCCAGTTAGGAAAGGAGCAAGAACCTGTGCTAGGCCTGGAACTAGAGCGAGGGGAGAAGCAGGAGCACTTGGAAAGGCCATACCCCTCAGACCCAGGCACATAGTGCCTGCTGGAGACTGAGGCTTACTTAACTGGAGCATAGGAGGTGTATTTCCTGCCTCACCATCAGGCTAACCAGGATAGCAGACCTGGGGAGAGCAGGAAGAGACAGACCTTCTCTGAGGTGCAATGAAAAGGGAAGAACAAAAGCCAAGGGGAGTTCAGACACAGAGAAAATACCTCTGACAAACTAGTCCTCACACCAGACACGAGATGTTACTAGAGGACTTTGAAGCCTATGATTCAAGAAGGATAACCTTAGCAACAAGAAACCTCAAATTCAGCCCAGCTCCTTACTTGATTAACACAAAACCCCCATATTAAAAGCCTAGCAGAAAGAAAGGTGTGCTTATCTCTAAGGTAGTATCTAAGTCCCACACTGGATGTTCAGTTCTCATTAAAAACAACAGCAACAAAAACAACTATGAGCCCTACAAAAAGGCAAGGAAAAAAACACACTTTGAAGAGACACAGCAATAATCAAGAAACAGTCTCAGATACGACAGATATAATTAAACACAGAATTTAAAAGTAACTATGATTAATACAAAAAAGGTTGTAATAGAAAAGGTGGACACCATGCAAAATCAGATGGGTAGTTTTAGCTGAAAGATGGAAGCTATAGGAATTGCATGGAAAAACTAGAAATCAAAAAACACGGGAGTAGAAATGAAGAAGTCCTTCATGGAGCTCACCAGTAGACTCAATGGAGGAGAGGAATGAATCACTATACTTAAAGAGAAGCCAGTAGAAATTAACCAAACTGAACTGAAAAATAAAAAGAGTAGAAATAAAAACAGCATCTAAGCAATGTGAGACAATATCAAATGATCTTATATACATATAATTGGACCTGCAGAAGAAGAGAGAAGAGAGGAAATATTTGAATAAGTAATGGCTGAGAATTTTCTAAAATTAATTGCAGACACCAAACCACAGATCCAATCTGTAAGAACATCAAGCAGGATAAACTCTAAGAAACAAACCACACCTAAGTATATTATACTCTAGCTTCTGAAAACCAAAGACAATGAAAAAATTCTGAAGCCAGTTGGAGAAAAAAAGACAAATCACCTACAAAAGCCACAAATAAGAATTAATATGAACTCTTCATCAGAAACGATGAAGGCGAGAAAACAAAACAAAAACCTCCCACAGTAGAATGGTATCTTTAAAATGAGGACTTAGGAATAGTCTGTTATAAGATATTAACACTACATGTGAAACAGTTCAGTATTTGAAAGTACATTCAGATTAATTTAACATGTATATTATAAATCTTTGGGCAACAGCTAAAACTTTAAAACCTGAGAAAAGTAGTCCATAGATGAAATAAAATGTAATCACAAAAATAATTAATTCAAGAAGAGAGGAAGAGAGGAGAAAAAAGAAACATAAAAAGTAGAACAAATAGAAAAGAATTAGCAAGATGCTAGATTTTACTCCAACTGTATCAATAAGCATTTTAATTTGAATTATCTAACCACATCAGTTAAGAGACAAAACTGTCATACTGAATCTTTAAAAAAGTAAAAAACAATTATATAGGCGGTCTACAAGAAATCCATTTTAAATATAAATACATTTTTAAGGTTATTTATTTATTTATTTATTTATTTGAGAGAGAGTGAGAATGCACTAGTGGAGGAGGGAGGCAGAGACAGGGAGAAGCAGGCTCCCCACTGAACAGGCGGCCTGACGTGGGGCTCCATCCCAGGACCCTGATATCATGACCTGAGCTGAAGGCAGACACTTAAGCGACTGAGCCACCAGGCACCCCTTAAATATAAATACTTAAAGAAAGGTAAAAAGTACGGTGCCTGATAGCTCAGTTGGTTACGTGTGTGCTTTCAGCTCAGGTCAGAATCCCAGCATCAGGCTGAGCAGGAAGCCTGCTTCTCCCTCTTTCTCTGACCATCCACCCCAACTTGTGCTTTCTCTCTCTCTCAAATAAATAAATAAAATATTTTTTAAAAGGTAAAAAGTAAAAGGATAAAGAAAAATACATCATGCAAACCACTAACGAAAAGAAAGCTGGAGTAGCTCTATTTATATCAAAGTAGACTTCAAAACAAGGAAGATGGTCATTACATAATGATAAAGGGATGAATTCTCCAAGAAAATATAACCATTCTAAATGTGTATATACCTAAAAACAGAGCTTCAAAACACGCAAGACAAAAATGGATAGATCTGAAAGGACAAGTAAATAAATCCACAATTATATTTCGAGATATCAACGCTCAGCTCTTAATAGTTGATACAAGAAGTAGGTAGAAAATTAGTAAGAATAGAGATTACCTGAACAGTATCATCAATCAATGTAAGCTAATGGAAATTCATAAACTAATGCAAAATACACATTCTTCTCAAGCGTACACGGAACATTCACCAAAATGAGCATATTATGAACATTAAGACAAATCATAACAAATGTAAAAGAACAGAAATCATACAAACTATATTCTTGGATTTTAACAGTATTAAACTAGAAATCAACAACAGAATAGTATCTAGAAAATCCCCAAGGACTCAAAAATTAAGCAACATACTTCTGATACATAGAATAAAGATGAAGTCTCAAGGGAAATTTTTTAATATTTTGAAACATTTCTGAAAGTGAAAATACAGGATATTAAACAGTGCATTCAGGGAAACTTGCAGCCATAAATGCTCGTATTAGATAAGAAGAACGTTTCAAATCAGTAATCTAAGCTTACACACACACACACACACACACACACACACAAAGACAGAAAAAGTAGAGACGATTCAGTCCAAAGGAAGCAAAATGGAAAATGCTAAAGATCAGAGAAGAAATCAATGAAACAGAAAACAGGAAGACTATGAAGAAAAAAAAAAAGCCAAAAGCTAGTTCTCTGAAAAAGATCGATGCAGCTGATAAACTCCTAGTCACACTGACTGAGAAAAAGAGAGAAGACACAAACTTACCAGTATCAGGAATGAGAGAAGGGCCACCCCCACTGACATTGACAGAATCTTACCAACAACTCTGTGCCTATGAATTCATAAACTTAGGTGAAATAGAATAAATCCTTAAAAGACACAAACTACTAAAACTTGCTCAAGAAGAAATAACCTAAATTATGCTACATCTATTAGAGAATGAAATTTCTAGTTAAAAGTTTTTTTTAAAAAGAAACTTCAGCTCCCGATGGTTTCACTGGTGAATTTTACCAAACATTAAGTGAGAAATCCTATGGATTCTATACAACCTCTTCCAGAAAATAGAAAATGAGGGAGTATTTCCAAACTCATTTTATGAGACCAACATTACCCGATTCTAAAATAAAGACATTTCAAGAAAAGAAAACCAAAGATCAATATCCCTCATGACCATGGAAGCAAAACTTCTCAATAAGACATGAACAAATTGAAATTCACAGCATATAAAACAACAACACATCACAATCAGGTGGGATTAATCCCAGGAATACGAGACTGCATCAACTTTCAAACCCATGTTAACCATCCTGGTGTAGGAAAGAAGGACATCTGAGAAGAACCTGCATGATCCTTGGCTTTGGCTAGGACTTTAGACGTAGGACACAAGGACACGGTCCACCCGGCTCTCAGAAGGAAGGAAGTACTGATCCCGGCTAGAGTACAGAGGAACCTCAAAAACATCAAGCTGCATGAAAGAAACCAGACACAAAAGGCTAGATACTGTATGATTCCATTTATTTGAAATGTCTAGAAAATACACATTTATGGAGATGGAAAGCAGATCAGTGTCTGCCTACGGCTGGAGATGGGAGCAGGGGATTCACCACAATTGAGCATGGGGAAACTCTTAGATTGTGGGGATGGTTGTAAAACTCTACATATTGAATTGTTTACTTCTAATTGGTGAGTTTAATCATGTATGAATTACACTTCAACAAAACTTCTTTTAAAAAAAAAGTGAGAAAAGAAAAAAAGAACCAATACTAAAAAAAGACAAGAGACTTTCAGCCATTAAAAACTAGGTAGCCATGGATCCAGCCCCCGCAGAGCCCCTTCCGTTTCCTAGGCCAGAAGATGTGCAGAAATTAGTGAGAAGAGGAAATAAGACTAATTTATTCTTTAAAACTCTGTGTAGAAGGGTGTAAGGCCCTGGGAGAAGCGCCCCGCGAGGCTCGGGCCAGCGAGCAGTGAGCCCCGTACTTTACAGGGCTGAAGGCAGCCTCCGGGCCTCCGGGCCTCCGGGAGAGGAGCAGGGTGGGCCTCGCCGGGAAGGGGTACCGCGTCGGATCCCAGCCCGGGCACGGGGGGGGCCCCACAGAAGGGTGTTAAGCAGAGGAAAGCTTAACGACATTGGGTCTGTAAGACCCCAATCCAGCTGTTCTGTGAAGAAAGGATATACCCCCAGAGGCACGGACTCCGGTTTGTCCATCTTTGAAACTATCACAGGGACCCTCGATGGGGAGGAGACAGGAGCTACTCAATCCACGGTCGTCAGTGAATCATGTACAACAGCTATTCACGTCCATGCTTTGCAGAGTCTGGGTAAATAGGCTGACTCGGTGCAGCGAGGTAGGGGCCCTCAGCGAGGTAGGGGCCCTCTTCAGCAACGGCTACGGCCCATTTCTGAGCGCTGGCCTCTCGGAGGAAAATGAACCTCATCTGCTTTGATGTACCTTAGAAAACCCTCTCACCTTCCCTCTAATCACTTCCAGGAGGTCCTTCGCCGACTGCCATGATAGGAGCAGGACTTCCTTCTCTCTCCCCATGACAAAAGGCAAAGACTCCCCACATTGCTTTGGAACTCGGCTGAGGCCCTAGGTGGGCAGTGGCAGGGAGACGGGGTGTTCTTGCCAAGCCCATTCTCACAGCCCCACAGCGAGGGAGGCTGGGGCAGGCAAAGGAGCAAAGACTCCTCACCTCCGGGACATCCTTACCTGCACGTAGGAAAGCAGCTTGAAATCACTCTCCTGAAAACTGTTCATGTTGATGGTGGCCAGAACTATAGAGAGAAGACACAGGCACTGCGTGAGGGGCCGTGGCAGTGCCACCGGGGTGAGTGGGGGCCACACCTTGCACACAGAAGGAAGGGGTGCCAGGTAGTAAGGATGAGGAGGCGCTACTCATATTCCACTCCGCAAAGTACAAAGAGCTGCCACACGTGTCCTCACGTCACTGGACACTTGCGAGGACAATGCAAGATAAGAAGGGCAGTTAAAATTAACCAACTTTGGTAGAGAAGTCGAACAGGCCAGGATCACACAACTTGCCCCAAGTTCAGCACACTTCCCGCTGCAGCACTGCAGGGAGGAGCCACATTATACATGCGAGTCCTTGAACTCAGGACAGATGCTCCCTGGACTCAAAGGGCTGCGGACGACACCTTGGTCGTTTCCCTCACTCTGATCGCCTCAAGATCTGGTCTCAGCTGCCCTGTTACTTCACTCTCTAGAATGAACTCTAGTCGGAGTCCACAGGAGCCTCCCGCTGCAAGATCCCAGGACCGGAACTTGGCCTTGGCCAGCCTCCTGATGCGTGGCTCTCCATGCGGGTGGGGAGACCTGCCTTCTAAGCCCCGCCCGGCACCAATCCAGAGTCTTAGCCCACAGGAAAATTATGCAGGATGCAAAAGTGTACTGAGGTCAGAAGAGCTCAAGCTCTTCTGTTCTGTTTACAGACAACATGAGTGAGGGAAGGAGACGGGGTTGGCGGAGTCCTCGTCAACGTACATGGGAAAGAGAGACAGCAGAGACATATTTGGTTCAAGACTCAGAGTGGCTGGTGAAAGCTTCAGTTCTTCCTTAAAATAAGTCTAAATCCGTACCTCCTTTTATGTGGCCTTTCAGCAAATTTTCTGCATCATCTGAGGTCACGAGCAGTTCCACGATCCCTCTTTCCAGCAGGGCCTGTTGAGCAAACTGGACAAAATGAACCCACTTCCCTTGCTCCCATGAGAAGAAAAAAATACAAGGAAATTAGGGGGAAAAACAGAGCTTGGGCTCACTTGGGCATCATGGGAGCTAGAGAGAAAGGTTTGGATTTAGAGTCCGACCATCTGCAATTCAGTACATCAGGGGAACACAGGTCTCTGCTGCAGGCTAGTCATTCCCAGGGTGACCACGGAGCAGCTGAGTAGGGGCTCACAGCCTCGAGGGGAAAAACACAAGGCTGAGTGTTACGAGGAGGCACTTGGGGGAGGCTCTAAACGCAAGGGAAAGAGAGAAGGCCTCGGAGTACTTTGTGCTTGACAGAAAGAGGCCACGGCTGTGGGGGTCCCAGAAAAACTCCATGAAACCTGGGTCCTGCCTGGACACCCAAAGGAAGCAAGGAAGCCTGCCTTGGCTTCAGGGAAGGGGGATCTAATTTGCAAATTGCCTTTACTCAGGGCTGAGGAGCAGAAAGACGGCCAGGGGGCGAGTGGACCCGGTCTGTGGGTCTTATTTGTTCACTGAGCCATGGCTGGGCCTGGCAAGGGAGCCGAGTAGTAAATTCTGAAAATCAAGGGAAAACAAGGCTACCCAAATGTGATTGATTTGAGGGTGTCTGACGTGATGCGCCTGAGAAAAGTTAGAGGGGGCGACCCTACAGACCTTGTCCAGGCCCAGAGGCCACAGCTGTAAGGCAGGAGGCGGGAGGTCCACCGAGCCCAGCCCTGCCCTTTCTCCCCCTCCTGTCACCACCGCCCCCTTCCCTACCCAGCCGGCAGCTCCTCCCCACTGCCTTCCAAGTCATGCCACCCAGGCGTCTGTGTGGGGACAGAGCTAACGTGACCCCTGTGTCCCGCAGAGCAGCCTGCGCAGGCGGTCAGTTCACCCTGGACCTCATCAGCTCCTTCGCTGCGGGGAAGCAGGGATGGGAAGGGGCCTGACCCGTCAGCAGGGCCACTAGGCAGGCCTGCAGTTGCTCCCTGGCCTGAGACCTCCCCCGACCCCCCGCAACCCCCCCCCCCCACCATGGAGTAGCCAAGCAATGAAGGAAAGAGCGTTAACACTACAGGTCAGAAAGCTGCAGGATGGGGGCCACTGTCATCAACCTCGTGAGCCATCGCGGGCTGCGGCCCTAAAGTCAGCAGCCCCCAGGTTTAAGGGCAAGCGCGGGTCACAGTCCCGGCAACCGAGAGGAATGATCTTCCCGCGGCACGTTTCATCTCCCAATAGAGTGACCTGAGCGCCTCCCGACCACTCCACTCCGCCTTCGGAGGCGCTGCCTGCGTCTCGCGGATTCCCCCGCCCGCAGCACCTGCCACAGGGCCCCGGGCAGCAGGGCAGGAAGTGACAGCGACGCCCCAAGCAGGTACCCACGCGGCAAGGCCAGCGCCTCCTACCTTTTGAAGGTAAGGCATGTAGCCTCTGTCCTCGGCGAACGAGCCGTACTCATTCTCCACCTGCACCGCAATGATGGGGCCTCCCCTGCGGTACTGAGACAAGCACACGGAGGGCGAGTGGAGGCCGGGTTGTGGAGGCCGGAGAGTGGAGGCCGGGGAGTGGAGGCCGGGGGGAGGAGGCCGGGGGGAGGAGGCCGGGGGGAGGAGGCCGGGGAGTGGAGGCCGGGGAGTGGAGGCCGGGGGGAGGAGGCCGGGGAGTGGAGGCCGGGGAGTGGAGGCCGGGGAGTGGAGGCCGGGGGGAGGAGGCCGGGGAGTGGAGGCCGGGGAGTGGAGGCCGGGTGAGTGGAGGCTGGCGGGAGGAGGCCGGGGAGAGGAGGCCGGGGAGTGGAGGCCGAGTGAGTGGAGGCCGGGGAGAGGAGGCCGGGGAGTGGAGGCCGGGTGAGTGGAGGCCGGGGAGAGGAGGCCAGGGAGTGGAGGTCGGGGAGTGGAGGCCGGGCCTGCGGCCACCACACGCCCAGCGCCAGCTGTAGTATGGGCAGTGCCCCATGCACCCCGTGCTCCTTGTGCACCACGTGCTCCCCGTGTGCTCCATGCTCCCCGTGCTCCCGTGGTGCCCGTGCCCCGGTGCGCCCCATGTCCCCGTGCTCCCGTGCTGCCCGTGCACCCCATGCTCCCCGTGCACCACGTGCTCCCGTAAGCCCCCTCCTCCCGGCCCCACTTGCCTCCTCCAGGGCCCGGGCGCTCACACAGAGTCCCGCCTTCCCCCCCGGTGGGCGGCCCTCCACTGTCTCCCTGCCGTCTCTCATACTAATAATCTGCTCACGGGCCGTCGCCAACCGTCGGGCTCCCTCTGCGCCGGGCCACCGTGTCCAGCAGACAGAGGCACCCCGTCCTCCCGCCGCAGCACGCCTCGCCACCGCCCTGTCCCCTCCACCTCCTGTACTTCAGCCTGTCCTTCCAGGCCACCTGACGTCCACAGAGACCCGTTGGGAACCGTGGCATCAGGGAGGGGAGCACACACGGCGGGACCGCTGCCCTCCCAGCCTCGGGGGCTCCTGCCTAGCAGCCCTGTCCCCTGGTGCACGGCCACTGTCCCCTGCCCTCTCACTCTGCTGCTCTGTCTGCTTGCTTTGCTTTGTCACGCTGGCCCTGCCGCTCAGCCCCGCAGTGGTCCCCCAGCGCCCAGCCGCCACCGTCCCTAACATCCACCTAGCAGGACGCACGGAGCCCTAAGAGTCCAGCTTGATCCTCCAGTGTCCTCCCACGAAGGCACAGCAGCCCGGGGCAGCCCCATCACTTCACCGCCCACCCAACACGGGCTCCCATGGCCTATAGAGCAAGTGCCCACGTGGGTCAGGGCGAGGTACCCCCTCGGACACGGGGACAGAAGAGGACGAGCGCTGCGGTGGGTTTTCCTCCCCAGCCTCCCCGCCTCTTTCCCACCTCACGTCTATGCTCCACACAGAGCTGGGCTACTTCGAGCTCTTCAAGTGCCTCATCCTACCCCTGCTCCCTGGTCCCCACCCACAGACTCCCGGCCATTGCTAGTGCCCATCCACCCTTCACCTCACTGTTCCGGTTACTTTTTCTAGAAAGCCAGGCCCTGAACCTCCCTTTCTCCCTGGCCGCTACCCCTAGGAAGGGTGCCCTGCACTTGGTCCACTGCAGCAGATGTTCCTGATACTGTAAGTGGTCATCTGTCTCCCTGGGGAGGGACCACGTCTGCCCTTCTCACCATGGGAAGCTTAGTGCCCACCCAGCACCGCCAGGCACTCAGGTGCTCAATAATTACTTGTTGAATTTCATTTGCATTTATAATTCCTTGCTTCTTTTTTTTTAAGATTTTATTTGTTCATTCATGAAAGACAGAGAGAGAGAGAGAGGGAGAGACACAGGCAGAGGGAGAAGCAGGCTCATGCAAACAGCCCGATGTGGGACTCGATCTCGGGTCTCCAGGATCACGCCCTGGGCTGAAGGCGGCGCTAAACTGCTGAGCCACCCGGGCTGCCCTAATTCCTTGCTTCTTAAAAAATTCCTAGGATTTCCTATCTCATGAGTTCAGTAGATGCCTATAAATTCGCTTTGCTTGCTGCACCTGTACGAGTGATACGTGGCATTTGTACTCGTGCCTGAACTCCCAGCCAAACATTCAAAGTCTTTCTAGTTTTAAGGCTCAGAGATTTTTGCTCCCACATCTGGTCCCACTTAGCTGGCAGAAATGCAGCCAGAAATAAATGGTTTTCAGGCCTTCTTATGAAGGATGCACCTCGATTCTGCCTAACAGACCCACAATTTAATCCTAAAGGTGATGCCCTCTTCCCCTCAGCATTGCTCATCTCTCCTAAAGCTGTACTGCAGAGACCTTACTCCTAATCTGTCTTCCCCTTTATCTCCACTCCTAATCTCCAGTTTCTTTTCTTTAAAAGTTAGTCTAGGAGTAACTCACAGTTCATAATTGAGAATTAGTTATAAAGGGCTAGATCTGCATCATATTTCCCCCTCCCCAAAAAAAAGAGTCTAAGATAATAAGCTATTGGTCTACTGCCTCAGAATGGTTTTTTTTCTCCCTCTCAAGTTTTACCAAGAGATATGCTCTTAATATAAGATTTATTTTTTTTAATATTTTATTTTACTTAGTTATTAGAGACACACAGAGAGAGAGGCAGAGACCCAGGCAGAGGGTGAAGCAGGCTCCATGCAAAGAGCCCAACATGGGACTCAATCCCGGGTCTCCGGGATCAGGGTCTGGGCCGAAGGCGGCGCTAAACCGCTGAGCCACCGGGGCTGACCCATAAGATTTATTTTTATTTAAATAATGACCATGTGCCTCCTCTTGTTTGGAAGAGAGGTGTATTTTAAAAATCAAACATAATAATCAAATAATTGCTGCCTTGTAGACTGTAGGGTGTAATGTTCTTTTTCATCATAAACTGGTCTGTGTACTGTGGGTACCCTGCCTAAGATCTGGAGACTCCATGAAGAAAGAAAAATGCATGATGTCTGTGCTCTGTGCATTTATGAAACTAAAACAAACTGGAATGTAAGCAATAGCAAATATACTCACACAGGTATAAAATGACATGTGAACCAAGCTATGCATCATAGCATAAACTTGAAAAATCAAATGTCCATGATGAGATATTAGTTACATTAATTATGATATATCTGTATTGTGGAATACTATACAGCCATGTAAAAGAATGGGCTTCAAAAATATATTTTTTAAGTGACAAAAAAAGCCCAGTAGGAATTGTGTATTTTTTATTAAAAAGTATGCATAGACACACATACACATGCGTGAATAATTCGCTTCTATATGTGTAGAAAATCTCTGGAAAGACACACAAAAAATCTGGCAAAATTGTTTATCTTCTGAAAAGGCAATTGAATGGCTTTAGCTCAGGGTAAGAGGGGAGACTTACTTCACCATAAACCCCTTTGTCCTCTTTTGGGTTTTATCACCAAGGGCTTATGTTAACTATTTAAAACAACAAAGACAATTTAAGAGTAAAAATAAGCAGTATGAATATCAGTGAGTTTAATGAACGCTGAGGACATTCAGAACAATGATGACCACAAATAAATACCCTTTGTCATCCTTAGTATGATGTGTGTCTTTCTAGAAACCCTGGGGTAAAGACTGCACTTAATACGAGGACCTAGAATTGAAAATTGCAAGAATGTCAGCTTCAATCCTCATAGAGACTGAGCACAGCCTGTTCTGTGAACAAGATGGAATAACTATTTTCCTAAAGCAAAGATAAGAAAGAAGGAACAGGAAATTTGCTTTACCTGGAGGGGAACAACTCTGGAAATCAGGTGGTCAAAATACTTATCCACTGCTTTGACAAAGCCGCTGTAGGTGGTTCTCAACACCATCTTGGGGTCTTGCAGCAGCCAGCTGGGGGCGGAGAGGGACAAGCTCAGTGCCCGAGGTGGGAGGGCGCAGGTGAGGGTATGCCAGGGCGGGGCTGGACACGACCTCCTGCCCCTTCCCTGAGGCCTCTTGGGTAGCTCCACACCCTTTGATCTCACGTCCATGGTCCTGGAGCACCAGGGGTCCTGAAGGAATGTGCCCAGGTCAGCCTTTCCGACCTTTCTCACAGATTTAGAAGAAAAAACACCAATTCCATTGACATGACACTTTACAATGTACTATCGGGGCTTGTACTCCCACATCTTAACCTTTCGTGGAATACTCTCCTCTATTCTTGTTCAGTTCATTTAAAGCATCTTTTTTTTTTTTTTAGCACAGCATATACATGCTAGGCAGAGGGTTACATTCCCTCTAAGAGCTAAGGCTTCCAGCGCAGAGTAAGCACGTCCCTGGATCACCTGAAAAGTAAGCTGTGCCATGAGCTGTTTCTCTAAAGCACCGTCTTCCTGCAAGGTCAGGTGATTTCTGCTCCTGAGCTGGAAGGGGAGAACAGGCTCATCTTGGTGAAAAGCAATGCCTTTACCTGACAAAGCAGAGTAGACGTGCTCCCCTGGAGGCAGAGCCCTGGACTAAACGGGCAGTCCTGCCAGCTCGCTACAATAACAGAAGCGCATTCTTGACATCTCACCCTGATCCTTAGGTGTTTGGATTGAGGACAAGCATCACAGATGAGAGCACAGACAAAGAAAAATGAAAGGGTAGGGAAGGGATCTGAGGGCGCTTAGAACTTGGTCTTCCACTGACCAAATAAGAAAAATCCGGCATCATCAGAACAAGCCCACACTCCACTGCCTGAAACTTCCCTTCCCGTTCTTCCCACCAGAGGACACAGCTGGGCACAGGTCCCTCCAGTGGGGGGAGAAGATATTATCATCCCAATGCTTCCTCTCTCCCAGCACACTCTTGGCCTCACGCCCAGAGCACCAGGAACACGTCTCATCTATAAACCGGGGACCACAGGAGCATCCACACCTCAACATATTACAGAAACCACGGCCTGACACGACGTGTATAAAGCACATACCAGTGCAAGACCCAGAGGATGTGCTCGTTTGTTATTAGACTGAAGCTTTGCGTCTAGTAAAGTCAATGACTTTACTACAACCACAACTCTGGCCTCACGGTCCGGCTCACCTGGGCAAGCCCCCGAGGTCGATCTCGCTGCAGATGTAGGGGCCTGGACGCAGGATCACCCACAGCCCCATCTCCGCAGCCAGCAGCACGAAGGCCCTGGGGAGGTCAGTGTCAGCAGCTCTCAGGACGTCAGGGGGGTGCAGCACAAGGTGGTGAGGCCGCCCAGCCCCTCTCCCCCCTCTCTCCCTCCCTCCACAGGCCCTGGGAGCTGGGTTCCCACCCTCTCCTAGCCCACGACCTTCTGCAAGCCCCACCGGGGGGCATGAGGCCCAAGGCCATCAGACAGGGGGCAGGGGGCCCTACAGTGAACCTCACTCCCACGGCCCGGCTACCCTAGAGGGCCAAGCCCTGTGCCAGCCCAGGTGGCTGGACCGCACTGCAGAGTGGAGCCGACCCTGGGGATTGGGCCCCTCTGGGCTGCGGTGAAGAGGCCTGGGCTCAGGGCACAGACCCCGACCCCGCAAGCAACAGGGTCACAGCTGCCCGCGCCTGGTCCTGAGAACGAGGCTCCTGAGCCCAGCCTCTCTCTGCTCCTCCAAGCAGAACCACGACGATGGCCCCGTGGTCATCATCAACCCCAAGGAGCCACTGCTCTGCCTCCCCACCCTGGGCAAGGCCGAGAAGCAGCAAGAGCACTTACTCCATGTCCAGGTTCCCGGAGAAGTCGAATTTGCCTCTTTCTGGCTCGTGCAGGTTCCATGGAACGTAACTGTAATCGGGAAGGGGGAAACACAAGAAACATCTGATTTCTGCCCCTAAATTTCTATATCAACTTCAAAATCATGCCAACCCCTGAGATAGCTCTATTTTGAAACAAACTGAAGGCCCTGCCTTCAGCCCAGGGCCTAATCTTAGAGACCCGAGATCCAGTCCCACGTCGGGCTCCCTGCAGGGAGCCTGCTTCTCCCTCTGCCTGTGTCTCTGCCTCTCTCTCTCTCTGTGTCTCCCATGAATAAATAAATAAAATCTTTTAAAAAATATATAAAGACATAGAGAATATTAATAAGGCTACAAGGTAGTTCTTTGAAAAGACTCAACATTTAGGTGAGAAAATAAAGGTTAAATACACAATATGATGTACAAGTTCCAAGAAAGAATTTTTCAAAGTCCTGTCCATCCAAAAGAAGAAAGAAAAGGAAAACAGATCTACCGAATAAATATCGTCTATACTCTAGAAGAAAAAGCAATGAGCATTCAAAAAAATCACACTGTCCCCAAATCTTCACCTCCCAACCACCGCCGACGGTAGTGACAGGGCTTTTCCAGGTGACTTTAGCAAACACTCTGAGTTAAGAGGATTCTATTGCAAGACAGTTTCAGAGAACAGGAAAACATATATAGTCACTTGACACCAAAACTGGACAAGACAGTAACAGAAATACAGTTTTATTCTTTTTAAGATCTTATATGCTTATTTATGAGACAGAAAGACAGAGAGAGAGAGAAAGAGAGAGAGAGTCAGAGGGGGAGGGAGAAGCAGGCTCCTGATGGAGCAGAGGCCCGATGCAGGACTCGATCCCAGGACCCCGGGATCACGGTCGGAGGGAAGGCAGACGCTCAACCACTGAGCTCCCTGGGGGCCCAGAAATACAATTTGAAATCAATTCCAGTTAAAATCATAAACATCTGTATCTGAACTAAGACACTAGTAAATCAAGTCCAGTGATCTATGGTGTGTGTGTGAGAGTGTGTGTGTGTGCGTGCGCCTTCCCTCCCGCGTGCGGGCCTCGGAGCCCAGCCGATTTATCCCAGAGCCCTGCATTTATCGAACATCAGAAAAACCGTCAGTAGGATTTCCTACTTTCCTAGAGGGGCGAAGAAGAACCCTGTCATTTCCTCCAGAAGTGGAGGAGGAAAGGCTCTCCTCTTGACTCCGGGATTATTTATGATGAAATTCTTCGTAGCGTGGGTGAGCGGGCGCGGGGGTGACTGCCTCCAGCCTCGGGTACCGGCCCTGGGAGCACTGTCCCCTGCCACCCGAGGGCTGACTCATGGCAGGGGGGGGACACGGGGGCTGTGCTGACCCACGCGGGGGGGAGGGGACCCGGGGGGCTGTGCTGACCCATGCGAGGAGGAGGCGGCGGCCTCTGAGTCCAGGGAAGGTTTGCACGACTCGGGTCCGGGCCCCAGGAGGTTAGGGGCCTGTCGTGAGTACCTGGGTGTGTCAGGACCAGGGCGCAATTCCCCCAGAGGCGGAGAACTCAGCTACTTTTGAATTAACATCGTTTACTAACACGTGTAAACTTTACATTAGACACCCCAGGACGGGAGGCCTGCGGGGCTCAGGGGTTGGGCGCCTGCCTTCAGCCCAGGGCATGACCCCGGGATCCTGGGATTGAGTCCTGCCTGGGGCCCTGCAGGGAGCCTGCTGCTCCCTCTCCCTGCCTCTCTGCCTCTCTCTGGGTCTCCCATGGATGAATAAATAAAATCTTAAATAGAAAACCAAGCCAGGGGGATCCCTGGGTGGCTCAGTGGTTTAGCGCCTGCCTTTGACCCAGGGTGTGATCCTGGAGTCCCGGGATCGAGTCCCACGTTGGGCTCCCTGCATGGAGCCTGCTTGTCCCTCTGCCTGTGTCTCTGCCTCTCTCTCTCTCTCTCGTGTCTCTCATGAATGAATAAATAAAATCTTGAAGAGAAGAGAAGAGAAGAGAAGAGAAGAGAAGAGAAGAGAAGAGAAGAGAAGAGAAGAGAAGAGAAGAGAAGAGAAGAGAAGAGAAAGCGGAGCCAGCATGTAATTATCTGTATATATATCTGGGGCCTTTGTCATTGAACTGAGAGCTCCTAAGGACCCAAGGACTCTCTCATTAGAGAGGTTGGTTTTTTTGTTTTGTTTTGTTTGTTAAGAGTTCATTTATTCATCCATGAGAGACACAGAGTGAGGAGAGTCCCAGGCCGACGGAGCAGCAGGCTCCCTGCAGGGACCCGCCGCGGGACTCGATCCCGGGACCCGGGGTCACGGCCTGAGCCCCGGTGGCCCCTGAACCAGCCAGCCGCCGGGGGCCGGGTTGGCGCCGATCTCCGGCTCGCTCGGCTCTGGGTTCGTGTCCCGAGCCGGGCCCCGCGGGCTCGCGGTGAGGACGGCGGCCCCGGCCTGCGGGGGGGGGGGGGACCCCAAGGGCAGAGGTCGGAGCGCTGGCCGCACTCACGTGGTGACCGTGTTGAAGCCGCAGGCCTTCAGCTTCCGCAGGCGGTCCCCCCAGTACGCCCTGGGCACTCGGAAGTAGTGGATGGAGCCCCCGAAGACCTGGAACTTGTGCCCCCCCAGCGTGAAGCACGGCTTGCGGCCGCCGGGGCTCTGCGGCTCCAGGCCCGCGGCTCGGTCCTCCAGCTCCAGGGGCGTCAGGTGGGACCAGTTGAAGAGGCTGCGGACGGCGAGGGGGCCCGCTGCAGGCTCGGGGCAGGCCCGGGGGAGCCGGGGAGCCCCCCGGGGAGCCCCCCCGCCCCGCCCCGCGCCCGCCCCGGGCCCACCTGGACGGCGCGGGCCGCGGCTGCGCACTGGCGCCCGGGAGACCCAGCTTCGGTCTCGGTCGGGGCGCGAACCCCGAGAAGATGAGCGGCAGGAACGCGACGGCCAGGGCTCTGGTCCAGCTGCGGCGCCGGCTGCGGGGGGCGCGGTGAGCGGGCTGCGGGGGGCGGGGCGGGGCCGCGGGAGGGGCGGGGCCGCGGGGGCGGGGCGGGCCCTGGGCGGGGCCCCGGGATGGGGGCAGACCCTGGGAGGAGTCCCGGATGGGGGCAGACCCCGGGGCCTCCGGGATGGGGGGAGACCCTGGGGGCTCCGGGATGAGGGCCAGACCCTGGGGGGCTCCGGGATGGGAGGAGGCCTTGGGGGCTCCGGGATGGGGGCAGACCCTGGGGGCTCTGGGATGGGGTCAGACACTGGGGTCTCCGGGATGGGGGGGCCCTGGGGGGCTCTGGGGTGGGGGCAGACCCTGGGGGCTCCGGGATGGGGGCAGACCCTGGGGGCTCTGGGATGGGGTCAGACACTGGGGGCTCCGGGATGGGGGCAGACCCTGGGGGCTCCGGGATGGGAGGGGGCCCTGGGGGGCTCCGGGATGGGAGGAGGCCTTGGGGGCTCCGGGATGGGGGCAGACCCTGGGGGCTCTGGGATGGGGTCAGACACTGGGGGCTCCGGGATGGGGGGGCCCTGGGGGGCTCTGGGGTGGGGGCAGACCCTGGGGGCTCCGGGATGGGGGCAGACCCTGGGGGCTCTGGGATGGGGTCAGACACTGGGGGCTCCGGGATGGGGGCAGACCCTGGGGGCTCCGGGATGGGGCAGACCCTGGGGGCTCCGGGATGGGAGGGGGCCCTGGGGGGCTCCGGGATGGGAGGAGGCCTTGGGGGCTCCGGGATGGGGGCAGACCCTGGGGGCTCTGGGATGGGGTCAGACACTGGGGGCTCCGGGATGGGGGGGCCCTGGGGGGCTCTGGGGTGGGGTCAGACACTGGGGGCTCCGGGATGAGGGGGCCCTGGGGGGCTCTGGGATGGGGGCAGACCCTGGGGGCTCCGGGATGGGGGGGCCCTGGGGGGTTCTGGGATGGGGGCAGACCCTGGGGGCTCCGGGATGGGGGGGCCCTGGGGGGGGTCTGGGATGGGGGCAGACCCTGGGGGCTCCGGGATGGGGCCCCCCCGGGTTGGCGCGCGCCGGGCGGGGCGGGGGCCTGGACGCGGCGGCCGGCTGCGGGGTGGCGCCCGGCGACCTCACCTGCTGCGCGCCCGGGGGCCCATGGTTGGCGCCCGCTGCCGCCGGGTCCCGCGCCGAGGTGTCGGGGGCGCGGGAAGCACGGGGCGGCGCAGGCCGAGTCCAGCCGCCGCGTGCGCAGGTGCCTTAGAGCCCTTCGGGGAGTCACGTGGGAGGGTGTGGCGCGGCGGCCGCGACCTGCGTGTCACCGGCCCGACGGGACCCGGGGCGGCGCGGCCTGTCCGGGTTAGACGCGGGGCCCCTGCGGACGGCGGGCGGGGTGCGGGGCGCGGGGCGCGGGGCGAGCGGAGGGGGGTGCTGCGGTCGGTGCAGCCGCGGGGGTGGCAGGGGCAGGCCCTGGAGAGCTGCGGGCGCGCGGCGAGATGCGACACCGCGGGGCCAGCGCCCCCAGCCGGTGAGCCCAGCCGGTGAGCCCAGCCGGTGAGCCCGCTCCGGGCCGCGATGCCGCGATGCCGGGCTAAGGGCCAGTCGACTCGAGGGCGTTGGGGAGGGAAAGCCGGTAGCTCCCGGCGACCGCCCGCGGGGGCAGATGCTACAGGAAGAGCCTGGATG